>NC_134540.1:123623624-123967251 GCF_050624435.1 Tenrec ecaudatus
TGGGCGCCACAGCAATAAGGTTTAGGAAGCCCATGGACTGGGGCGCCCCAGCCATAGGCTTAGGGAACCCATGGCTTGGGACGCCCCAGCCCTTCGGCTTTGGGAGCCCCAGCCTGGGGCGCCCCAGGACTTAGGTTTGGGAGCCCCTGGCCTGGGGCTCCCCAGCCCTTCGGCTTAGGGAGCCCCTGACATGGGGCGGCCCAGCCTTAGGCTTTGGGAGGCCCGGGCCTGGGACGCCTCAGCCCTTGGGCTTTGGGAGCCCAAGGCCTGGGGCGCCCCAACCCTTAAGCTTAGGGAGCCCATGGCCTGGGACGACCCAGCCCTTATGCTTTGGTAGCCCCAGGCCTCGGGCGCCCCAGCCCTTAAGCTTAGGGAGGCCATGGCCTGGGACGACCCAGCCCTTAGGCTTTGGTAGTCCCAGGCCTGGGGTGCCCCAGCCCTTAGGCTTTGGGAGCCCAAGGCCTAGGGCGCCCCAGCCCTTAGGCTTTGGGAGCACCAGGCCTGGGGCGCTCCAGCCCTTAGGCTTAGGGAGCCCCAGGTCTGGGGCGCACCAGCCGTTAGATTTTGGGTGCCACAGACCTGGGTCGCCCCAGCCCTTAAGCTTAGGGAGCCCATGGCTTGGGACGACCCAGCCCTTAGCCTTAGGGAGCCCCAGTCCTGGGGCGTTCCAGCCCTTAGGCTTTGGGACTCCAGGCATGGTACGCCCCAGCCCTTAGGCTTAGGGAGCCCCTGGCCTGGGGCGCCCCTGCCATTAGGCTTTGGGAGCCCCAGGCCTGGGGTGCCCAAGCTCTTAGGTTTTGGGAGCCCCTGGCCTGGGGCGCCCCAGCCCTTCGGCTTAGGGAGCCCCAGGCATGGGGCGTCCCAGCCTTAGGCTTTGGGAGCCACAGGCCTGGGGCGCCCCAGCCCTTAGGCTTTGGGAGCCCAAGGCCTGGGGCGCCCCAGCCCTTATGCTTTGGGTGCCCCAGGTCTGGGTCGCTCCAGCTCTTAGGCTAGGGGAGCCCATGGCCTGGGACGCCCCAGCCCTTAGACTTAGGGAGCCCCAGGCCTGGTGGGACCCAGCCCTTCGGGTTTGGGAGCCCCAGGCATGGTACACACCAGCCCTTAGGCTTAGGGAGCCCCTGGCCTGGTGCGCCCCAGCTCTTAGGCTTTGGGAGCCCAAGGCCTGGGGCGCCCCAGCTCTTAGGCTCTGGGAGCCCCAGGCCTGGGGCGCTCCAGCCCTTACGCTTAGGGAGCCTCAGGCCTGGGGCGCACCAGCCCTTAGGCTTAGGGAGCCCATGGCCTGGGACTTCCCAGCCCTTCGGCTTAGGGAGCGCCAGGCCTAGGACGACCCAGCCCTTAGGCTTTGGGAGCCTCAGGCCTGGGGCGCCCAGCCCTTAGGCTTATGGTGCCCCAGTCTTGGGGAGACCCAGCCCTTAGGCTTAGGGAGCCCCAGGCCTGGGGCGCCACAGCCCTTAGAATTATCGAGCCCATGCCTGGGGCGTCCCAGCCCTTAGGTTTAGGGAGCCCCAGGCCTGGGCGCCCCAGCCCTTAGGCTTTGGTAGCCCCAGGCCTGGGTGCCCCAGCCCTTAGGCTTAGGGAGCCCCAGGCCTGAGGGGACCCAGCACTTCGGCTTAGGGAGCCCCAGGCCTGGGGTGCACCAGCCCTTAGGCTTAGGGAGCCCATGGCCTGAGACGCCCCAGTCCTTCGGCTTAGGGCGCCAGGTCTATTTCACCCCAAGCCTTAGGCTTTGGGTGCCCAAGACCTGGTGCACCCCAGCCCTTTGACTTAGGGAGCCCCAGGCTTGGGGCGCCCCAGCCCTTAAGCTTTGGGAGGCCAAGGCCGGGGGGGCCCCAGCCCTTAGGCTTAGGGAGCCCCTGAACTGGGACGCCCCAGCCTTATGCTATAGGAGCCCCAGACCGGGGTGCCCCAGCCCTTAGGCTTTGGGATTACTGGCCTGGGCGCCCCAGCCCTTAAGCTTTGCGAGCCCCAGGCCGGGGCGCCCCTGCCCTTAGACTTTGGGAGCCCGAGGCCTGGAGGGACCCAGCCCTTAGGCTTTGGGAGCCCCAGGACTGGGGTCCCCCAGCCCTTAGGCTTTGGAAGCCCCAGGACTTTGGCACCACAGCCCTTGGCGTTTGGGGACCCCAGGCCTAGGGCGCCCCAGACCTTCGGCTTAGGGAGCCCCTGGCGTGGGCCGCCCAGACCTTAGGCTTAGGGAGCCCAAGGGTTGCGGCGAACCTGCCCTTATGCTTAGGGAGCCACAGGCCTGATGCGCCCCAGCCCTTAGGCTTAAGGAGCCCCAGGCCCTGGGCGCCACAGCCCTTAGGCTTAGGGAGCCCATGGCCTGGGTCGCCCCAGCCATAGGCTTAGGGAACCCATGGCTTGGGACACCCCAGCCCTTCGGCTTAGGGAGCCCCAGTCCTGTGGCGTTCCAGCCCTTAGGCTTTGGGAGCCCCAGGCATGGTACGCCCCAGCCCTTAGGCTTAGGGTGCCCCTGGCCTGGGGCGCCCCTGCCCTTAGTGTTTGGGAGCCCGAGGCCTGGGGTGCCCCAGCTCTTAGGCTTTGGGAGCCCCTGGCCTGGGGCGCCCCAGCCATTCGGCTTAGGAAGCCCCTGGCATGGGGCGTCCCAGCCTTAAGCTTTGGGTGCCCCAGGCCTGGGGCGCTCCAGCCTTTAGGCTTAAGGAGCCCCAGTGTTGGGGCGCACCAGCCCTTAGGCTAGGGGAGCCCATGGCCTGGGAAGCCCCAGCCCTTAGACTTGGGGAGCCCCAGTCCTTGGGGGACCCAGCCCTTCGTGTTGGGAGCCCCAAGCATGGTACAACCCAGCCCTAGGCTTAGGGAGCCCCAAGGTTGGGGCACACCAGACCTTAGGCTTAGGGAGCCCATGGCCTGGGACGCCCCAGCCCTACGGCTTAGGGAGCGCCAGGGCTAGGGCACCCCAGCCCTTAGTCTTTGGGAGTCTCAGGCCTGGGGCGCCCAGCCCTTAGGCTTAGGGTACCCCAGGCCTGGGGAGATCCAGCTCTTAGGCTTTGGGAGCCCCAGGCCTAGGGCAGCTCCAGCCCTTAGGCTTAGGGAGCCCAAGGGCTGTGACGCCCCTGCCCTTAGGCTTTGGGAGCCCCAGGCCTGGGGCGCCCCAGCCCTTAGGCTTTGGTAGCCCCAGGCCTGTGGTGCCCCAGCCCTTAGGCTTAGGGAGACCCAGGCCTGAGGGGACCCAGCACTTCGGCTTAGGGCGCGCCAGGCCTATTGCACCCCAGCCCTTAGGCTTAGGGAGCCCATGGCCTGGGACGCCCCAGCCCTTCGGCTTAGGGCGCGCCAGGCCTTGGGCGCCCCAGCCCTTAGGCTGGGAGGCCCAGGCCTGGGGCTCTCCAGCTCTTAGGCTTAGAGAGCCCCAGGCCTGGGGCGCACCAGCCTTTAGGCTTTGGGAGCCCTAAGCCTAGGGCGGCTCCAGCCCTTAGGCTTAGGGAGCCCAAGGGCTGTGACGCCCCTGCCCTTAGCCTTTGGGAGCCCCAGGCCTGATGTGCCCCAGCCCTTAGGCTTAGGAGCCCAGGCCTGGGGCGCCACAGCCCTTAGGCTTAGCGAGCCCATGCCTTGGGCGCCCAAGCCCTTAGGTTTAGGGAGCCCCAGACCTGGGGCGCCCGAGCCCTTAGGCTTAGGGTGCCCCAAGCCTGGGGCGCCCCAGCCCTTAGGCTTTGAGAGCCCCAGAAATGGGGCGCCACAGCCCTTAGGCTTAGGGAGCCCAAGGGCTGCGACGCCCCTGCCCTTAGGCTTTGGGAGCCCCAGGCCTGATGCGCCCCAGCCCTTAGGCTTAGGGAGCCCCAGGCCCTGGGCCCCACAGCCCTTAGGCTTAGGGAGCCCAGGGCCTCGATGCCACAGCCCTTCGGCTTAGTGAGCCCCAGGCCTGGGGCGCCCCAGCCCTTTGGCTTCGGGAACCCATGGCCTGGGACGCCCCAGCCCATCGGCTTAGGGAGCCCCAGTCCTGGGGCGCCCCAGCCCTTAGGATTTGGGAGCCATAGGCATGGTACGCCCCAGCCCTTAGGCTTAGGGAGCCCTTGGCTTGGGCGCCACAACCGTTAGGTTTTGGGAGCCCCAGGCCTGGGGCGCCCCAGGACTTAGGTTTGGGAGCCCCTGGCATTGGGTGCCCCAGACCTTCGGCTTAGGGAGCCCCTGGCATGGGGCGGCCCAGCCTTAGGCTTTGGGAGCCCCAGGCCTGGGGCGCCGCAGCCCTTAGGCTTTGGGAGCCCAAGGCCTGGGGCGCCCCAGCCCTTAGGCTTTGGGTGCCCCAGGCCTGGGGCGCTCCAGCCCTTAGGCTTAGGGAGCCCCAGGCTTGTGGCGCCCCAGCCCTTAGGCTTAGGGAGCCCCAGGCTTGTGGCGCCCCAGCCCTTAGGCTTAGGGAGCCCTTGGACTGGGACACCCCAGCCCTTCGGCTAGGGCGCGCCAGGCATAGGGCGCCCAGCCCTTAGGCTTTGGGAGCCCCTGGCCTGGGGTGCTCCAAACCTAAGGCTTAGGGATCCGCAGGCCGGGGCGCCCCAGCACTTAGGCTTAGGGAGCCCCAGGCTTGTGGCGCCCCAGCCCTTAGGCTTAGGGAGCCCCAGGCTTGTGGCGCCCCAGCCCTTAGGCTTAGGGAGCCCTTGGACTGGGACACCCCAGCCCTTCGGCTAGGGCGCGCCAGGCATAGGGCGCCCAGCCCTTAGGCTTTGGGAGCCCCTGGCCTGGGGTGCTCCAAACCTAAGGCTTAGGGATCCGCAGGCCAGGGCGCCCCAGCACTTAGGCTTAGGGAGCCCAAAGCTTGCGACTCCCCATCCCTTCGGCTTAGGGAACCCCAGGCCGGAAGCCCCCCAGCCCTAAGGCTTAGGGAGCCCCTGGCCTGGGGCACCCCAGCCCTTAGGCTTTGGGAGCCCCAGGCCTGGGGCGCCCCAGCCCTTAGGCTTTGTGAGCCCAAGGCCTGGGGCGCCCCACGCTTAGGCTATGTGTGCCCCAGGCCTGGGGCGCCCCAGCCCTTAGGCTTAATGAGTCCCTGGCCTGGGGCGCCCCAGCCCTTCGGCTAGGGTGCGCCAGGCCTAGGGCGCCTCAGCCCTTAGGCTTTGGGAGCCCCAGGCCTGGCGCGCTCCAGCCCTAAGGCTTAGGGAGCCCCAGGCCTGGGGCGCCCCAGGCCTTAAGCTTAGGGAGCCCAAGGCTTGCGACTACCCAGCCCTTCGGCTTAGGGAGCCCCAGGCCTGAAGCCCCCCAGGCATTAGGCTTAGGGAGCCAATGGCCTGGTGCGCCCCAGCCCTTCGGCTTAGGGAGCCCCTGGCATGGGGCGTCCCTGCCTAGAATTGGGAGCCCCATGCCTGGGGCGCCCAAGCATTAGGCTTTGGGAGCCCTAGGCCTGGAGCGCACCGGTCCTTAGGCTTTGGGTGCCCCAGGCCCAGGGCGCCCTAGCCCTTAGGCTTAGGGAGTCTCTGGCCCGGGGCGCCCCAGCCCTAAGGCTTTGGGAGCCTAAGGCCTGGGGCGCCCCAGCCGTTAGGCTTTGGAAACCCCAGGCCTGGGGCGTCCCAACCCCTAGGCTTAGGGAGGCCCAGGAATGGGGCGCCCCAGCCCTTAGGCTTAGGGAGCCCGTGGCCTGGGACGCCCCAACGCTTCGGCTAGGTCGTGCCATGCCTAGGGCGCCCCAGACCTTAGGCTTTGGGAGCCCAAGGCCTGGGGTGCCCCAGCCCTTAGGCTTTGGGAGCCCCTGACCTGGGGCGCTCCGGCCCTAAGGCTTGGGAGCACCAGGCCTGGGGCGCCCCAGCCCTTAGGTTCTGGGAGCCCAAGGCTTGTGACTCCTCAGCCCTTCGGCTTAGGGAGCCCCAGGCCTGAAGACCCCCAGCCCTTAGGGTTAGGGAGCCCCAGGCCTTGGGCGCTACAGCCCTTAGGCTTTGGGCGCCCCAGGCCTAGGGGGTCCCAGCCCTTTGGCTTAGGGAGCCCCAGGCCTGGGGTGCCCCAGCTCTTAGGCTTAGGGATCCCTGGCCTGGTGCGCCCCAGCCCTTAGGCTAAGGGAGCCCCAGGCATGACGCGCCCCAGCCCTTAGGCTTTGGGAGCTCCAGGCTTGGGGCGCCACAGCCTTTAGGCTTGGGAGCCCCAGCCCTGGGGCACCCCAGCCATTGGGCTTTGGGAGCCCCAGGCCTGGGGCACCCTAGCTCTTAGGCTTTGGGAGTCCCAGGCATGGTACGCCCCAGGCCTTAGGCTTTGGGAGCCCAAGGCCTTGGGCGCCCCACCCTTAGGCTTTGGGAGCCCCATGCCTGGAGCGCACCAGCCCTTAGGCTTAGGGAGCCCATGGCCTGGGACGCCCCAGCCCTTCGGCTTAGGGCGCGCCAGGGCTAGGGTGCCCCAGCCCTTAGGCTTAGGGTGCCCCAGACCGGGGCGCAGCAGCCCTTAGGCTTTGGGAGCCCATGGCCTGTGGCACCCCAGCCCTTAGTCTTTGAGAGCCCCAGGCCTGGGGCGCACCAGCCCTTAGGCTTAGGGAGCCCATCACCTGGGACGCCCCAGCCCTTCGGCTTAGGGAGCGCCAGGCCTAGGGTGCCTCAGCCCTTAGGCTTTGGGAGCCTCAGGCCTGGGGCGCCCAGCCCTTAGGCTTAGGGTGGCCCAGGCCTGGGGAGAACCAGCTCTTAGGCTTTGGGAGCCCCAGGCCTAGGGCACTCCAGCGTTTAGGCTTAGGGAGCCCAAGGGCTGTGATGCCCCTGCCCTTAGGCTTTGGTAGCCCCAGGCCGGATGCGCCCCAGCACTTCGGCTTAGGGAGCCCCAGGTCTGGGGCGCACCAGCCCTTAGGCTTAGGGAGCCCATGGCCTGGGACGCCACAGCCCTTCGACTTAGGGCGCGCCAGGCCTAGGGCACCCCAGCCCTTAGGCTTTGGGTGCCCAAGGACAGGGGCGCCCCAGCCCTTAGGCTTTGGGAGCACCAGGCCTTGGGCGCTCCAGCCCTTAGGTTTAGGGAGCCCCAGGCCTGGGGCGCCCCAGCCCTTAGGCTTTGGAAGCCCCAGGCCTGGGGCGCCCCAGCCCTTAGGCTTTGGGAGGCCCAGGCCGGGGGGCCCCAGCCCTTAGGCTTAGGGAGCCCCTGGCCTGGGGCGCCCCAGCCTTAGGCTATGGGAGCCCCAGGCCGGGGCTCCCCAGCCCTTAGGCTTTGGGATCCCTGGCCTGGGGCGCACAAGCCCTTAGGCTTTGCGAGCCCTAGGCCGGGTCGCCCCTGCCCTTAGACTCTGGGAGCCCGAGGCCTGGAGGGACCCAGCCCTAAGGCTTTGGGAGCCCCAGGCCTGGGGCACCCCAGCCCTTAGGCTTAGGAAGCCCCAGGACTTTGGCACCACAGTCCTTGGGGTTTGGGACCCCAGGCCTATGGCGCCCCAGCACTTCGGATTAGGGAGCCCCAGGCCGGGGCGCCCCAGCCCATAGGCTTAGGAAGCCCCAGGCTTGGGACGCCTGAGTCCTTAGGTTTAGGGAGCCCCAGGCCTGTGGCGCCCCAGCCCTTAGGCTTTGGGAACTCCAGGCCTGGGGCGCCCCAGCCCTTAGGCTTAGGGGGCCCCAGGCCTGGGGCGCCCCAGCCTTTTAACTTTGGTAGTCCCAAGCCTGGGGCGCCCCAGCCCTTAGGCTTTGGGAGCCCCTGGCCTGTGGCGCCCCAGCCATAGGCTTAGGGAGCCCCTGGCGTGGGGCGTCCCAGCCTTAGGCTTTGGGAGCCCCAGGCCAGGGCGCCCCAGCCCTTAGGCTTTGGGAGCCCAAGGCCTGGGGCGCCCCAGCCTTAGGCTTTGGGAGCACAAGGCCTGGGGCACTCCAGCCCTTAGGCTTTGGTAGCCCCACACAAGGGGCGCCCCAGCCTTTTGGCTTAGGGAGCCCATGGCCTGGGACGCCCCAGCCCTTCGACAAGAGCGCGCCAGGCCTAGGGCGCCCCAGCTTTTAGGCTTTGGGAGCCCAAGGCCAGGGGTGCCCCAAACCTTAGGCTTTGGGAGCCCCAGGCCTGGGGCGCTCCAGCCCTTCGGCTTAGGGAGCTCCAGGCCTGAAGACCCCCAGTCCTTAGGCTTAGGGAGCCCCAGGCCTGGGGCATCCGTGCCCTTAGGCTTACGGAGCCCCAGGCCTGGGACGCCCCAGCCCTTCGGCTTAGTGCGCGCCAGGCCTAGGCCACCCTAGCCCTTAGGCTTTGGGATCCACAGGCATGGGGCGCGCAGCCCTTAGGCTTAGGGTGCCCCAGTTCTGGGGCGCCCCAGCCCTTAAGCTTAGATAGCCCATGGCCAGGGACGCCCCAGCCCTTAGTCTTTGGTAGCCCCAGGCCTGGGGTGCCCCAGCCTTTAGGCTTTGGGAGCCCAAGGCCACGGGCGCTCCAGCCCTTAGGCTTAGGGAGCCCTAGGCCTGGGGCGCCACAGCCCTTAGGCTTAGGGAGACCATGGCCTGGAACGCCCCAGCCCTTCGGCTTAGGGAGCCCCAGGCCTGGGGCGCCACAGCATTTTTGGCTTAGGGAGCTCATGGCCTGGGACGCCCCAGCCCTTCGGCTAGGGCGCGCCAGGCCTATGGCTCCCCAGCCCTTCGTCTTAGGGAGCCCCAGGCCTGGGGCGCCACAGCCTTTAGGCTTGGGAGCCCGAGGCCTGTGACCCCCCAGCCCTTCGGCTTGGGAACCCCAGGCCTGGGGCGCCCCAGCTCTTAGGCGTTGGGAGCCCCAGGCATGGTACGCCCCAGCCCTTATGCTTTGGGAGCCCCAGGCCTGGGGCACCCCAGCACTTCGGCTTTGGGAGCTTCTGGCCTGGGGCGCCACAGCTCTTAGGCTTAGGGAGCGCCAGCCCTAGGCCGCCCTAGCCCTTAGGCTTTGGGATCCACAGGCATGAGGCACGCAGCCCTTAGGCTTAGGGTGCCCCAGGTCTGGGGCGCCCCAGCCCTTAAACTTAGGGAGCCCATGGGCAGGGACGCCCCAGCCCTTAGGCTTTGGTAGCCCCAGGCCTGGGGTGCCCCTGCCCTTAGGCTTTGGGAGCCGAAAGCCTGGGGCGCTCCAGCCCTTAGGCTTAGGGAGCCCCAGGCCTGGGGCGTCGCAGTACTTAGGCTTAGGGAGCCCCAGGCCTTGAACGCCCCCGCCCGTCGTCTTAGGGAGCCCCAGGCCTGGGACGCCCCCGCCCATCGGCTTAGGGCGCGCCAGGCCTAGGGCGCCCAAGCCCTTAGGCTTTGGGAGCCCCAGGCCTGGGGCACTCCAGCCCTTAGGCTTAGGGAGCCCCAGGCCTGGGGCGCACCAGCCCTTAGGCTTAGGGAGCCCAAGGCTTGCGACTCCCCAGCCCTTCGGCTTAGGGAGACCCAGGCCTGAAGCCCCCCAGGCCTAAGGCTTAGGGTGCCCCACGTTTGGGCCCCCCAGCCCTTAAGCTTAGGTAGCCCATGGCCTAGGGCGCCCAAGCCCTTAGGCTTTGGGAGCCCAAGGCTTTGGGCGCCCCAACCCTTAGGCTTTGGGAGCCCCAGGCCTGGGGCTCTCCAGCCCTTAGGCTTAGGGAGCCCCAGGCCTGGGGCGCACCAGCCCTTAGGCTTAGGGAGCCCATGGCCTGGGACGCCCCAGCCCTTCGGCTTAGGGCGCGCCAGGCCTTGGGCGCCCCAGCCCTTAGGCTTTGGGAGCCCCAGGCCTGGGGATACCCAGCCTTTAGGCATAGAGAGCCCCGGGCCTGGGGCGCCCGAGCCCTTAGGCTTTGGGAGCCCCAGGCCTGGGGCTCTCCAGCCCTTAGGCTTAGGGAGCCCCAGGCCTGGGGCGCACCAGCCCTTAGGCTTAGGGAGCCCATGGCCTGGGACGCCCCAGCCCTTCGGCTTAGGGCGCGCCAGGCCTTGGGCGCCCCAGCCCTTAGGCTTTGGGAGCCCCAGGCCTGGGGATACCCAGCCTTTAGGCATAGAGAGCCCCGGGCCTGGGGCGCCCGAGCCCTTAGGCTTTGGGAGCCCCAGGCCTGGGGCACTCCAGCCCTTAGGCTTAGGGAGCCCCAGGCCTGGGTCACCCCAGCACTTAGGCTTTGGGAGCCCCAGTCCTGTGGCGCCCCAGCCCTTAGGATTTGGGAGCCAGAGGCATGGTACGCCCCAGCCCTTAGGTTAGGGAGCCCCAGGCCTGGGGCGCCCCAGCCCTTAGGCTTTGGGAGCCCCAGGCATGGTACGCGCCAGCACTTAGGCTTAGGGAGCCCCTGGCCTGGGGCGCCACAGCCCTTAGGCTTTGAGAGCCCCAGGCCTGGGGCACCCTAGCCCTTAGGCTTTGGGAGCCCAAGGCCTGGGGCGCCCCAGCCCTTAGGCTTTGGGTGCCCCAGGCCTGGGGCGCTCCAGCCATTAGGCTTAGGGAGCCCCAGGCCTGGGGCGTCTCAGCCCTTAGGCTTAGGGAGCCCCAGGTATGGGGCGCCCCAGCCCTTAGGCTTAGGGAGCCCATGGTCTGGGACGCCCCAGCCCTTCGGCAAGGGCGCGCCAGGCCTAGGGCGACCCAGCCCTTAGGATTTGGTAGCCCCAGGCCTGGGGCGCTCCAACCCTAAGGCTTAGCGATCCCCAGGCCGGGGCGCCCCAGCACTTAGGCTTAGGGAGTCCAAGGCTTGCAACTCCCCAGCCCTTCGGCTTAGGGAGTCTCAAGCCGGAAGGTCCCCAGCCCTAAGGCTTAGGGAGCCGCTGGCCTGGGGTGCCCCAGCCCTTAGGCTTACGGAGCCCCAGGCATGCGGCGCCCCAGCCCTTAGACTTAGGGAGCCCTTGGCCTGGGACGCCCCAACCCTTCGGCTTAGGGAGCCCCTGGCATGGGGCATTCCAGCCTTAGGCTTTGGGAACCACAGGCCTGGGGCGCCCCAGCCCTTAGGCTTTGGGAGCCAAAGGGCTGCGGCGCCCCAGCCCTTAGGCTTTGGGTGCCCGAGGCCTGGGGCTCCCCAGCCCTTAGGCTTAATGATTCCCTGGCCTGGGGCACCCCAGCCCTTCGGCTAGGGCGCGCCAGGACTGGCGCGCCCCAGCCCTTAGGCTTAGCGAGCCCAATACTTGCGACTCCCCAGCCCTTCGGCTTAGGGAGCCCCAGGCCTGAAGCTCCCCAGGCCTAAGGCTTAGGGAGCCCAAGGCCTGGGGCGCCCCAGCCCTTAGGCTTTGGTTGTCCCAGGCCTAGGGACCCCTAGCCCTTAGGCTTAGGGAGTTCCTGGCCTGGGGCGCCCCAGCCCTTAGGCTTTGGGAGCCCCAGGCCTGGGGCGCCCCAGCCGTTAGCTTTTGGAAACCCCAGGCCTGGTGCGTCCCAGCCCTTAGGCTTAGGGAGGCCCAGGAATGGGGCGCCCCATCCCTTAGGCTTAGGGAGCCCAAGGCCTGGGGTGCCCCAGCCCTAAGGCTTAGGGAAACCCAGGCCTGTGGCGCCCCAGCCCATCGGCTCTGGGAGTCCAAGGATTGCGACACCCCAGCCCTTCGGCTTAGGGAGCCCCAGGCCTGAAGTCCCCCAGCCCTTAGGGTTAGGGAGCCCCAGGCCTGGGGCGCCACAGCCCTTAGGCTTTGGGCGCCCCAGGCCTAGGGGGTCCCAGCCCTTTGGCTTAGGGAGCCCCAGGCCTGGGGCGCTCCAACCCTTTGGCTTAGGTATCCCTGGCTGGGGCGCCACAGCCCTTATGCTTAGGGAGCCCCAGGCATGGGGCGCCCCAGCCCTTAGGCTTTGGGAGCCCCAGGCCTGGGGCACCCCAGCACTTCGGCTTTGGGAGCTTCTGGCCTGGGGCGCCACAGCCCTTAGGCTTAGGGAGCGCCAGGCCTAGTCCGCCCTAGCCCTTAGGCTTTGGGATCCACAGGCATGAGGCACGCAGCCCTTAGGTTTAGGGTGCCCCAGGTCTGGGGCGCCCCAGCCCTTAAGCTTAGGGAGCCCATGGCCAGGGACGCCCCAGCCCTTAGGCTTTGGTAGCCCCAGGCCTGGGGTGCCCCTGCACTTAGACTTTGGGAGCCGAAAGCCTGGGGCGCTCCAGCCCTTAGGCTTATGGAGCCCCAGGCCTGGGGCATCCCAGTACATAGGCTTAGGGAGCCCCAGGCCTGGGACGCCCCCGCCCATCGGCTTAGGGAGCCCCAGGCCTGGGACGCCCTGCCCATCGGCTTAGGGCGCGCCAGGCCTGGGGCGCACCAGCCCTTAGGCTTAGGGAGCCCATGGCCTGGGACGCCCCAGCCCTTCGGCTTAGGGCGCACCAGGCCTTGGGCGCCCCAGCCCTTAGGTTTTGGGAGCCCCAGGCCTGGGGCGCCCCCGCCCGTTGGCTTAGGGTGCCCCACGTCTGGGGCCCCCCAGCCCTTAAGCTTAGGGAGCCCATGGCCAGGGACGCCTCTGCCCTTAGGCTTTGGTAGCCCCAGGCCTGGGGTGCCCCAGCCATTAGGCTTTGGGAGCCCAAGGCCTGGGACGCTCCAGCCCTTAGGCTTTGGGAGCCCCAGGCCTGGGGCGCTCCAGCCCTTAGGCTTAGGGAGCCCCAGGCCTGGGGCGCACCAGCCCTTAGGCTTTGGAGCCCATGGCCTGGGACGCCCCAGCCCTTCGGCTTAGGGCGCGCCAGGCCTAGGGCGCCCTAGCTCTTACGCTTTGGGAGCCCCAGGCCTGGGGCGCCCCAGCCTTTAGGCTTAGGGTGCCCCAGACCGGGGCGCCCCAGCCCTTAGGCTTAGGGAGCCCAAGGGTTGCGACGCCCCTGCCCTTAGGCTTGGGAGCCCCAGGCCAGATGCGCCCCAGCCCTTAGGCTTAGGGAGCCCCAGGCTCTGGGCGCCACAGCCCTTAGGCTTAGGGAGCCCATGGCCTGGAGTGCCCCAGTCATAGGCTTAGAGAACCCATGGCTTGGGACGCCCCAGCCCTTCGGGTTAGGGAGCCCAAGTCCTGGGGCGTCCCAGCCCTTAGTCTTTGGGAGCCCCAGGCATGGTATGCCCCAGCCCTTAGGCTTAGGGAGCCCCTGGCCTGGGGCGCCCCTGCCCTTAGGCTTTGGGAGCCCCAGGCCTGGGGCGGCCCAGCACTTAGGCTTTGGGAGCCCCAGTGCTGAGGCGCACCAGCCCTTAGGCTAGGGGAGCCCATGGCCTGGGACGCCCCAGCCCTTAGACTTAGGGAGCCCCAGGCCTGGGGGGACCCAGCCCTTTAGGTTTGGTAGCCCCAGGCATGGTACACCCCAGCCCTTAGGCTTAGGGAGCCCCGGGCCTGGCCCGCCCCAGCCTTAGGCTTTGGGATCCCAAGGCCTGGGGCGCCCCAGCCCTTAGGCTTAGGGAGCCCCGGGCCTGGCGCGCCCCAGCCTTAGGCTTAGGGTGCCCTAGGCCTGGGGAGACCCAGCTCTTAGGCTTTGGGAGCCCCAGGCCTAGGGCACTCCAGCTTTCAGGCTTAGGGAGCCCAAGGGCTGTGACGCCCCTGCCCTTAGGCTTTGGAAACCCCAGGCCTGGGGCGCTCCAGCCCGTAGGGTTAGGGAGCCCCAAGCCTGGGGCGCACCTGCCCTTAGGCTTAGGGAGCTCAGGGCCTGGGATGCCCCAGCCCTTCGGTTTAGGGCGCGCCAGGCCTTGGGCGCCCCAGCCCTTAGGCTTTGGGAGCCCCAGTCCTGGGGCGCCCCAGCCCTTAGGCTTTGGGAGCCCCAGGCCTGGGGCACTCCAGCCCTTAGGCTTAGGGAGCCCCAGGCCTGGGGTGCTCCAGCCCTTAGGCTTTGGGAGCCCCAGGCCTGGGGCTCCCTAGCCCTTAGGCGTAGGGAGCCCAAGGGTTGCGACGCCCCTGCCCTTAGGCTTGGGAACCCCAGGCCTGATGCGCCCCAGCCCTTAGGCTTAGGGAGCCCCAGGCTCTGGGCGCCACAGCCCTTCGGCTTAGGGAGCACCAGTCCTGGGGCGTCCCAGCCCTTAGGCTTAGGGAGACCCAGGTCTGGGGCGCCCCTGCCCTTAGGCTTTGGGAGCCCCAGGCCTGGGGCGCCCCAGCACTTAGGCTTTGGGATCCCCAGGCTTGGGGCGCCCCAGCCCTTAGGCTTTGGGAGCCCCAGTGCTGGGGCGCACCAGCCCTTAGGCTAGGGGAGCTCATGGCCTGGGACGCCCCAGCCCTTAGACTTAGGGAGCACCAGGCCTAGGGCGCCCCAGCCCTTAGGCTTAGGGTGCCCCAGGCCTGGGGAGACCCAGCTCTTAGGCTGTGGGAGCCCCAGGCCTAGGGCACTCCAGCTTTTAGGCTTAGGGAACCCAAGGGCTGTGACGCCCCTCCCCTTAGGCTTTGGGAGCACAAGGCTTTGGGCGCCCCAACCCTTAGGCTTTTGGAGCCCCAGGCCTGGGGCGCTGTAGCCCTTAGGCTTAAGGAGCCCCAGGCCTGGGGCGCACCAGCCCTTAGGTTTAGGGAGCCCATGGCCTGTGACGCCCCAGACCTTTGGCAAGGGCGCGCCAGGCCTAAGGCGCCCCAGCCCTTAGTCTTTGCGAGCCCAAAGCCTGGGGTGCCCCAGCCTTTAGGCTTAGGGAGCCCATGGCCTGGGATGCCCCAGCCTTCCGGCTAGGGTGCGCCAGGCCTAGGGATCCCTAGCCCTTGGGCTTTGGGAGCCCCAGGCCTGAGGCGCTCCAGCCCTAAGGCTTAGGGAGCCCCAGGCCTGGGGCGCCGCAGCCCTTAGGCGTAGGGAGCCCCTGGCCTGGGGCGCCACAGCCCTTAGGCTTTGGGAGCCCCAGGCCTGGGGCGCCCCAGGACTTAGGTTTGGGAGCCCCTGGCCTGGGACTCCCCAGCCCTTCGACTTAGGGAGGCCCTCATGGGGCGGCCCAGCCTTAGGCTTTGGGAGCCCCAGGCTTGGGGCACCCCAGCCCTTAGGCTTTGGGAGCCCAAGTCCTGGGGCACCCCAGAACTTAGGCTTAGGGCGCGCCAGGCCTAGGGCGCACCAGCCCTTAGCTTTGGAGCCCATGGCCTGGGACGCCCCAGCCCTTCGGCTTAGGGCGCGCCAGGCCTAGGGCGCCCTAGCTCTTACGCTTTGGGAGCCCCAGGCCTGGGGCGCCCCAGCCCTTAGGCTTAGGGTGCCCCAGACCGGGGCGCCCCAGCCCTTAGGCTTAGGGTGCCCAAGGGTTGCGACGCCCCTGCCGTTAGGCTTGGGAGCCCCAGGCCAGATGCGCCCCAGCCCTTAGGCTTAGGGAGTTCCCAGGCTCTGGGCGCCACAGCCCTTAGGCTTAGGGAGCCCATGGCCTGGATGCCCCAGTCATAGGCTTAGAGAACCCATGGCTTGGGACGCCCCAGCCCTTCGGGTTAGGGAGCCCAAGTCCTGGGGCGTCCCAGCCCTTAGTCTTTGGGAGCCCCAGGCATGGTACGCCCCAGCCCTTAGGCTTAGGGAGCCCCTGGCATGGGGCGCCCCTGCCCTTAGGCTTTGGGAGCCCCAGGCCTGGGGCGCTCCAGCCCTTAGGCTTAGGGAGCCCCAGGCCTGGGGCGCACCAGCCCTTAGGTTTAGGGAGCCCATGGCCTGGGATGCCCCAGCCCTTTGGCTTAGGGAGCGCCAGGCCTAGGGCGCCCCAGAACTTAGGCTTTGGGAGCCTCAGGCCTGAGGCACCCCGCCCTTAGGCTTAGGGTGCCCTAGGCCTGGGGAGACCCAGCTCTTAGTCTTTGGGAGCCCCAGGCCTAGGGCACTCCAGCTTTCAGGCTTAGGGAGCCCAAGGGCTGTGACGCCCCTGCCCTTAGGCTTTGGAAACCCCAGGCCTGGGGCGCTCCAGCCCGTAGGGTTAGGGAGCCCCAAGCCTGGGGCGCACCTGCCCTTAGGCTTAGGGAGCTCAGGGCCTGGGATGCCCCAGCCTTAGGCTTTGGGAGCCGCAGGCGTGGGGCGCCCCAGTCCTTAGGCTTAATGAGTCCCTGGCCTGGGGCGCCCCAGCCCTTCGGCTAGGGTGCGCCAGGCCTAGGGATCCCTAGCCCTTGGGCTTTGGGAGCCCCAGGCCTGAGGCGCTCCAGCCCTAAGGCTTAGGAAGCCCCAGGCCTGGGGCGCCGCAGCCCTTAGGCGTAGGGAGCCCCTGGCCTGGGGCGCCACAGCCCTTAGGCTTTGGGAGCCCCAGGCCTGGGGCGCCCCAGGACTTAGGTTTGGGAGCCCCTGGCCTGGGACTCCCCAGCCCTTCGGCTTAGGGAGGCCCTCATGGGGCGGCCCAGCCTTAGGCTTTGGGAGCCCCAGGCTTGGGGCACCCCAGCCCTTAGGCTTTGGGAGCCCAAGTCCTGGGGCACCCCAGAACTTAGGCTTAGGGCGCGCCAGGCCTAGGGCGCACCAGCCCTTAGGCTTTGGAGCACATGGCCTGGGACGCCCCAGCCCTTCGGCTTAGGGCGCGCCAGGCCTAGGGCGCCCTAGCTCTTACGCTTTGGGAGCCCCAGGCCTGGGGCGCCCCAGCCCTTAGGCTTAGGGTGCCCCAGACCGGGGCGCCCCAGCCCTTAGGCTTAGGGAGCCCAAGGGTTGCGACGCCACTGCACTTAGGCTTGGGGACCCCAGGCCTGATGCGCCCCAGGCCTTAGGCTTCGGGTGCCCCAGACCGGGGCGCCCCAACCCTTAGGCTTTGGGAGCCCCATGCTCTGGGCGCCACAGCCCTTAGGCTTAGGGAGCCCATGGCCTGGGATGCCCCAGCCTTTAGGCTTTTGGAGCTCCAGCCCTGGGGCACCCCAGCCCTTGTGCTTTGGGAGCCCAAGGGTTGCGACGCCCCTGCCCTTAGGCTTGGGAGCCCCAGGCCTGATGCGCCCCAGGCCTTAGGCTTCGGGTGCCCCAGACCGGGGCGCCCCAACCCTTAGGCTTTGGGAGCCCCAGTCCTGGGGTGCCCCAGCCCTTAGGCTTAGGGAGCCCAAGGGTTGCGACGCCCCTGCCTTTAGGCTTGGGAGCCCCAGGCCAGATGCGCCCCAGCCCTTAGGCTTAGGGAGCCCCATGCTCTGGGCGCCACAGCCCTTAGGCTTAGGGAGCCCATGGACTTGGGCGCCCCAGCCATAGGCTTAGAGAACCCATGGCTTGGGACGCCCCAGCCCTTCGGGTTAGGGAGCCCCAATCCTGGGGCGTCCCAGCCCTTAGGCTTTGGGAGCCCCAGGCATGGTACGCCCCAGCCCTTCGGCTTAGGGAGCCGCTGGCCTAGGGCGCCCCTGCCCTTAGGCTTTGGGAGCCCCAGGCCTGGGACGACCCAGCACTTAGGCTTTGGGAGCCCCAGTGCTGAGGCGCACCAGCCCTTAGGCTTGGGGAGCCCATGGCCTGGGACGCCCCAGCCCTTAGACTTAGGGAGCCCCAGGCCTGGGGGGACCCAGAACTTCGGGTTTGGTAGCCCCACGAATGGTACACCCCTGCCCTTAGGCTAGGGAGCCCCGGGCCTGGCGCGCCCCAGCCTTAGGCTTTGGGATCCCAAGGCCTGGGGCGCCCCAGCCCTTAGGCTTTGGGAGCCCCAGACCTGGGGCGCTCCAGCCCTTAGGCTTAGGGAGCCCCAGGCCTGGGGCGCACCAGCCCTCAGGTTTAGGGAGCCCATGGCCTGGGATGCACCAGCCCTTTGGCTTAGGGAGCCCCGGGCCTGGCGCGCCCCAGCCTTACGCTTTGGGATCCCAAGGCCTGGGGCGCCCCAGCCCTTAGGCTTTAGGAACCCCAGGCCTGGGGCGCTCCAGCCCTTAGGCTTAGGAAGCCCCAGGCCTGGGGCGCAACAGCCCTTAGGTTTAGGGAGCCAATGGCCTGGGATGCCCCAGCACTTTGGCTTAGGGAGCGCCAGGCCTAGGGCGCCCCAGCCCTTAGGCTTTGGGAGCCTCAGACCTGAGGCGCCCCGCCTTAGGCTTAGGGTGCCCCAGGCCTGGGGAGACCCAGCTCTTAGGCTTTGGGAGCCCCAGGCCTAGGGCACTCCAGTTTTCAGGCTAAGGGAGCCCAAGGGCTGTGACGCCCCTGCCCTTAGGCTTTGGAAGCCCAAGGCTTTGGGCGCCCCAACCCTTAGGCTTTGGGAGCCCCAGGCCTGGGGCGCTCCAGCCCGTAGGTTTAGGGAGCCCCAAGCCTGGGGCGCACCAGCCCTTAGGCTTAGGGAGCCCATGGCCTGGGATGCCCCAGCCCTTCGATTTAGGGCGCGCCAGGCCTTGGGCGCCCCAGCCCATAGGCTTTGGGAGCCACAGTCCTGGGGCGCCCAAGCCCTTAGGCTTAGGGTGCCCCAAAACTGGGCGCCCCAGCCCTTAGGCTTTGGGAGCCCCAGGCCTGGGGTACTCCAGCCCTTAGGCTTAGGGAGCCCCAGGCCTGGGGCGCTCCAACCCTTAGGCTTTGGGAGCCCCAGGCCTGGGGCTCCCTAGCCCTTAGGCTTAGGGAGCCCAAGGGTTGCGACGCCCCTGCACTTAGGCTTGGGGACCCCAGGCCTGATGCGCCCCAGCCCTTAGGCTTAGGGAGCCCCAGGCTCTGGGCGCCACAGCCCTTAGGTTTAGGGAGCCCATGGCCTGGGGCGCCCCAGCCCTTCGGCTTAGGGAGCCCCAGTCCTGGGGCGTCCCAGCCCTTAGGCTTAGGGAGACCCTGGCCTGGGGCGCCCCTGCCCTTAGGCTTTGGGAGCCCCAGGCCTGGGGCACCGCAGCACTTAGGCTTTGGGAGCCCCTGGCCTGGGGCGCCCCAGCCCTTCGGCTTAGGGAGCCCCTGGCATGGGGCGTCCCAGCCTTAGGCTGTGGGAGCCACAGGCCTCGGGCGCCCCAGCCCTTAGGCTTTGGGAGCCCCAGTGCTGGGGCGCACCAGCCCTTAGGCTAGGGGAGCCCATGGCCTGGGACGCCCCAGCCCTTAGACTTAGGGAGCCCCAGGCCTGAGGGGAACCAGCCCTTCGAGTTTGGGAGCCCCAGGCATGGTACACCCCACCCCTTAGGCTTAGGGAGCCCCAGGCCTGGGGCGCACCAGCCCTTAGGCTTAGGGAGCCCATGGCCTGGGACGCCCCAGCCCTTCGGCTTAGGGAGCGCCAGGCCTAGGGCGCCCCAGCCCTTAGGCTTAGGGTGCCCCAGGCCAGGGGAGACCCAGTTCTTAGGCTGTGGGTGCCCCAGGCCCAGGGCACTCCAGCTTTTAGGCTTAGGGAACCCAAGGGCTGTGACGCCCCTGCCCTTAGGTTTTGGGAGCCCAAGGCTTTGGGCGCCCCAGCCCTTAGGCTTAGGGTGCCCCAAGCCTGGTGTGCCCCAGCCCTTAGGCTTTGGGAGCCCCAGGCCTGGGGCACTCCAGCCCTTAGGCTTAGCGAGCCCCAGACCTGGGGCGCCCCAGCACTTAGGCTTTGGGAGCCCCAGACCTGGGGCGCCACAGCCCTTAGGCTTAGGGAGCCCAAGGGCTGCGACGCCCCTGCTCTTAGGCTTTGGGAGCCCCAGGCCTGATGCGCCCCAGCACTTAGGCTTAGGGAGCCCCAGGCCCTGGGTGCCACAGCCATTAGGCTTAGGGAGCCGAGGGCCTGGGACACCCCAGCCCTTCGGCTTAGTGAGCCCCAGGCCTGGGGTGTCCCAGCCCTTAGGTTTAGGGAACCCCAGGCCTTGGGTGCCCCAGCCCGTAGGCTTAGGGAACTCATGGCTTGGGACGCCCCAGCCCTTCGGCTTAGGGAGCCCCAGTCCTGGGGCGCCCCAGCCCTTAGGATCTGGGAGCCTCAGGCATGGTACGCCCCAGCCCTTAGGTTAGGGAGCCCCAGGCCTGGGGCTTCCCAGCCCTTAGGCTTTTAGGAGCCCCAGGCCTGGGGAGCCCCAGCCCTTCGGCTTAGGGAGCCCCTGGCATGGGGCGGCCCAGCACTTCGGCTTAGGGAGCCCCTGGCATGGGGCGGCCCAGCCCTTCGGCTTAGGGAGCCCCTGGCATGGGGCGGCCCAGCCTTAGGCTTTGGGAGCCCCAGGCCTGGGGCGTCCCAGCCCTTAGGATTTGGGTGCCCAAGTCCTGGGGTGCTCCAACCCTAAGGCTTAGGGATCCCCAGGTGGGGCGCCCCAGCCCTTAGGCTTAGGTAGCCCAAAGCTTGCGACTCCCCAGCCCTTCGGCTTAGGGAGCCACAGGCCGGAAGGCCCCCAGCCCTAAGGCTCAGGGAGCCCCTGGCCTGGGGCGCCCCAGCCCTTAGACTTTGGGAGCCCCAGGCCTAGGGCGCCCCAGCCCTTCGGCTTAGGGAGCCCCTGGCATGGGGCATCCCAGCCTTAGGCTTTGGGAACCGCAGGCCTAGAGCGCCCCAGCCCTTAGGCTTTGGGAGCCCAAGGCCTGGGGCGCCCCAGTCCTTAGGCTTTGGGTGCCCCAGGCCTGGGGCGCCCCAGCCCTTAGGCTTAATGAGTCCCTGGCCTGGGGCGCCCCAGCCCTTCGGCTAGGGCGCGCCAGGCTTAGGGTGCCCCAGCCCTTAGGCTTTGGGAGCCCAAAGCCTGGGGTGCCCCAGCCCTTAGGCTTAGGGAGCCCATGGCCTGGGACGCCCCAGCCCTTCGGCTAGGGTGCGCCAGGCCTAGGGCGCCCCAGCCCTAAGGTTTTGGGAGCCACAGGCCTGGGGCGCTCCAGCCCTAAGGCTTAGGGAGCCCCAGGCCTGGGGCGCCACAGCCCTTAGGCTTAGGGAGCCCAAGGCTTGCGACTCCCCAAGTCCTTCAGCTTTGGGAGCCCCAGGCCTGAAGCCCCCCAGGCCTTAGGCTTAGGGAGCCCCTGGCCTGGGGCGCCCCAGCCCTTCGGCTTAGGGAGCCCCTCACATGGGGCGTCCCAGCCTTAGGATTGGGAGCCCCAGACCTGGGGCGCCCAAGCCCTTAGGCTTTGGGAGCCCAAGGCCTGTGGCGCTCCAGCCCTTAGGCTTTGGGAGCCCCAGGCCTGGGGCGCCCCAGCCGTTAGGCTTTGGAAACCCCAGGCCTGGGGTGCCCCAGCCCTAAGGCTTAGGGAGCCCATGGCCTGGGACGCCCCAGCGCTTCGCCTAGGGCGCGCCAGGCCTAGGGCGCCCCAGCCCTTAGGCTTTGGGAGCCCAAGGGCTGGGGTGCCCCAGCCTTTAGGCTTAGGGAGCCCCAGGCATGGGGCACCCCAGCCCTTAGGCTTTGGGAGCTCCAGGCTGGGGGCGCCACAGCCTTTAGGCTTGGGAGCCCCAGCCCTGGGGCACCCCAGCCCTTGGGCTTTGGGAGCCCCAGGCCTGGGGCACCGAAGCCCTTAGGCTTTGGGAACCCCAGGCATGGTACGCCCCAGGCCTTAGGCTTTGGGAGCCCCAGGCTAGGGCGCCCCAGCCCTTAGGCTTTGGGAGCCCCAGGCCTGGGGCACCCCAGGACTTAGGTTTGGGAGCCCCTGGCCTGGGTCGCCCCAGCCCTTCGGCTTAGGGAGCCCCTCATGGGCGGCTCAGCCTTAGGCTTTGGGGGCCCCAGGCCTGGGGCACCCAGCCCTTAGGCTTAGGGAGCGCCAGGCCTAGGGCGCCCCAGCCCTTAGGCTTAGGGTGCCCCAGGCCTGGGGCGCTGCAGCCCTTAGGCTTAAGGAGCCCCAGGCCTGGGGCGCACCAGCCCTTAGGCTTAGGGAGCCCATGGCCTGGGACGCCCCAGCATTTCGGCTTAAGGCGCTAGGCCTTGGGCGCCCTATCCCTTAGGCTTTGGGAGCCCCAGGCCTGGGGCGCCCCAACCCTTAGGCTTAGGGTGCCCCAAGCCTGGGGCGCCCCAGCCCTTAGGCTTTGGGAGCCCCAGGCCTGGGGCACTCCTGCCCTTAGGCTTAGGGAGCCCCAGGCCTGGGGCGCCCCAGCCCTTAGGCTTTGGGAGCCCCAGACCTGGGGCGCCACAGCCCTTAGGCTTAGGGAGCCCAAGGGCTGCGACGCCCCTGCTCTTAGGCTTTGGGAGCCCCAGGCCTGATGCGCCCCAGCCCTTAGGCTTAGGGAGCCCCAGGCCCTGGGTGCCACAGACATTAGGCTTAGGGAGCCCAGGGCCTGGGACACCCCAGCCCTTCGGCTTAGTGAGCCCCAGGCCTGGGGTGTCCCAGCCCTTAGGTTTAGGGAGCCCCAGGCCTGGGGTGCCCCAGCCCGTAGACTTAGGGAACTCATGGCTTGGGACGCCCCAGCCCTTCGGCTTAGGGAACCCCAGTCCTGGGGCGCCCCAGCCCTTAGGATTTGGGAGCCACAGGCATGGTACGCCCCAGCCCTTCGGCTTAGGGAGCCCCTGGCATGGGGCGGCCCAGCCCTTAGGATTTGGGAGCCCCAGTCCTGGGGTGCTCCAACCCTAAGGCTTTGGGATCCCCAGGTCCGGGCGCCCCAGCCCTTAGGCTTAGGTAGCCCAAAGCTTGCGACTCCCCAGCCCTTCGGCTTAGGGAGCCTCAGGCCGGAAGGCCCCCAGCCCTAAGCTTAGGGAGCCCCTGGCCTTGGGCGCCCCAGCCCTTAGGCTTTGGGAGCCCCAGGCCTAGGGCGCCCCAGCCCTTCGGCTTAGGGAGCCCCTGGCATGGGGCATCCCAGCCTTAGGCTTTGGGAGTCGCAGGCCTGGGGCGCCCCAGCCCTTAGGCTTTGGGAGCCCAAGGCCTGGGGCGCCCCAGCCCTTAGGCTTTGGGTGCCCCAGGCCTGGGGTGCCCCAGCCCTTAGGCTTAATGAGTCCCTGGCCTGGGGCGCCCCAGCCCTTCGGCTAGGGCTCGCCAGGCCTAGGGTGCCCCAGCCCTTAGGCTTTGGGAGCCCAAAGCCTGGGGTGCCCCAGCCCTTAGGCTTAGGGAGCCCATGGCCTGGGACGCCCCAGCCCTTCGGCTAGGGTGCGCCAGGCCTAGGGCGCCCCAGCCCTAAGGCTTTGGGAGCCCCAGGCCTGGGGCGCTCCAGCCCTAAGGCTTAGGGAGCCCCAGGCCTGGGGCGCCACAGCCCTTAGGCTTAGGGAGCCCCAGGCCTGAAGCCCCCTAGGCCTTAGGCTTAGGGAGCCCCTGGCCTGGGGTGCTCCAGCCCTTCGGCTAAGGGAGCCCCTCGCATGGGGCGTCCCAGCCTTAGAATTGGGAGCCTCAGACCTGGGGCGCCCCAGCCCTTAGGCTTTGGGAGCCCAAGCCTGGGGCGCCCCAGCCGTTAGGCTTTGGAAACCCCAGGCCTGGGGCGCCCCAGCCCTAAGGCTTAGGGAGCCCATGGCCTGGGACGCCCCAGCGCTTCGCCTAGGGCGCGCCAGGCCTAGGGCGCTCCAGCCCTTAGGCTTTGGGAGCTCCAGGCTGGGGGCGCCACAGCCTTTAGGCTTGGGAGCCCCAGCCCTGGGGCACCCCAGCCCTTGGGCTTTGGGAGCCCCAGGTCTGGGGCACCGAAGCCCTTAGGCTTTGGGAACCCCAGGCATGGTTCGCCCCAGGCCTTAGGCTTTGGGAGCCCCAGGCTTGGGGCGCCCCAGCCCTTAGGCTTTGGGAGCCCCAGGCCTGGGGCGCCCCAGCCCTTCGGCTTAGGGAGCCCCTCATGGGGCGGCTCAGCCTTAGGCTTTGGGAGCCCCAGGCCTGGGTCACCCCAGCCCTTAGGCTTTGTGAGCCCCAGGCCTGGGGCACCCCAGCCCTTAGGCTTTGGGAGCCCAAGGCCTGGGGCGCCCCAGCCCTTAGGGTTTGGGTGCCCCAGGCCTGGGGCGCTCCAGCCATTAGGCTTAGGGAGCCCATGGCCTGGGACGCCCCAGCCCTTCGGCTTAGGGAGCCCCAGGCCTGTGGCGCCCCAGCCCTTAGGCTTAGGGAGCCCCTGGCTTGGGGCGCCACAGCCCTTAGACTTAGGGTGCCCCAGACCGGGGCGCCCCAGCCCTTAGGCTTTGGGAGCCCCAGGCCTGGGGCGCCCCAGCCCTTAGGCTTAGGGAGCCCAAGGGTTGCGACGCCCCTGCCCTTAGGCTTGGGAGCCCCAGGCCAGATGCGCCCCAGCCCTTATGCTTAGGGAGCCCCAGGCTCTGGGCGCCACAGCCCTTAGGCTTAGGGAGCCCATGGCCTGGAGCGCCCCAGCCATAGGCTTAGAGAACCCATGGCTTGGGACGCCCCAGCCCTTTGGGTAAGGGAGCCCCAGTCCTGGGGCGTCCCAGCCCTTAGGCTTTGGGAGCCCCAGTCATGGTACGTCCCAGCCCTTAGGCTTAGGGAGCCCCAGGCCTGGGGCGACCCAGCACTTAGGCTTTGGGAGCCCCAGTGCTGAGGCGCACCAGCCCTTAGGCTAGGGGAGCCCATGGCCTGGGACGTCCCAGCCCTTAGACTTAGGGAGCCCCAGGCCTGGGGGAACCCAGCCCTTCGGGTTTGGTAGCCCCAGGCATGGTACACCCCAGCCCTTAGGCTTAGGGAGCCCCGGGCCTGGGGCGCTCCAGCCCTTAGGCTTAGGGAGGCCCAGGCCTGGGGCGCACCAGCCCTTAGGTTTAGGGTGCCCATGGCCTGGGATGCCCCAAGCCTTTGGCTTAGGGAGCGCCAGGCCTAGGGCGCCCCAGCCCTTAGGCTTTGGGAGCCTCAGGCCTGAGGCGCCCCGCCCTAAGGCTTAGGGTGCCCCAGGCCTGGGGAGACCCAGTTCTTAGGCTTTGGGAGCCCCAGGCCAAGGGCACTCCAGCTTTCAGGCTTAGGGAGCCCAAGGGCTGTGACGCCCCTGCCCTTAGGCTTTGGAAGCCCAAGGCTTTGGGCGCCCCAACCCTTAGGCTTTGGGAACCCCAGGCCTGGGGCGCTCCAGGCCGTAGGTTTAGGGAGCCCCAAGCCTGGGGCGCACCAGCCCTTAGGCTTAGGGAGCCCATGGCCTGGGATGCCCCAGCCCTTCGGTTTAGGGCGCGCCAGGCCTTGGGCGCCCCAGCCCTTAGGCTTTGGGAGCCCCAGGCCTGGGGCACTCCAGCCCTTAAGCTTAGGGAGCCCCAGGCCTGGGGCGCTCCAGCCCTCAGGCTTTGGGAGCCCCAGGCCTGGGGCTCCCTAGCCCTTAGGCTTAGGGAGCCCAAGGGTTGCGACGCCCCTGCCCTTAGGCTTGGGAACCCCAGGCCTGATGCTCCCCAGCCCTTAGGCTTGGGGAGCCCCAGGCTCTGGGCGCCACAGCCCTTAGGCTTAGGGAGCCCATGGCCTGGGGCGCCCCAGCCATAGGCTTAGGGAACCCATGGCTTGGGACGTCCCAGCCCTTCGGCTTAGGGAGCCCCAGTCCTGGGGCGTCCCAGCACTTAGGCTTAGGGAGACCCTGGCCTGGGGCGCCCCTGCCCTTAGGCTTTGGGAGCCCCAGGCCTGGGGCGCCCCAGCACTTAGGCTTTGGGAGCCCCTGGCCTGGGGCGCCCCAGCCCTTCGGCTTAGGGAGCCCCAGTGCTGGTGCGCACCAGCCCTTAGGCTTAGGGAGCCCATGGCCTGGGACCCCCCAGCCCTTCGGCTTAGGGTGCGCCAGGCCTAGGGCGCCCCAGCCCTTAGGCTTAGGGTGCCCCAGGCCTGGGGAGACCCAGCTCTTAGGCTGTGGGAGCCCCAGGCCTAGGGCACTCCAGCTTTTAGGCTTAGGGAACCCAAGGCCTGTGATGCCCCTGCCCTTAGGCTTTGGGAGCCCAAGGCTTTGGGCGCCCCAACCCTTAGGCTTTGGGAGCCCCAGGCCTGGGGCCCACCAGCCCTTAGGCTTAAGGAGCCCCAGGCCTGGGGCGCACCAGCCCTTAGGCTTAGGGAGCCCATGGCCTGGGACGCCCCAGCCCTTCGGCTTAAGGCGCGCCAGACCTTGGGCGCCCTATCCCTTAGGCTTTGGGAGCCCCAGGCCTGGGGCGCCCCAGCCCTTAGGCTTAGGGTGCCCCAAGCCTGGAGCGCCCCAGCCCTTAGGCTTTGGGAGCCCCAGGCCTGGGGCACTCCAGCCCTTAGGCTTAGGGAGCCCCAGGCCTGGGACGCCCCAGCCCTTAGGCTTTGGGAGCCCCAGACCTGGGGCGCCACAGCCCTTAGGCTTAGGGAGCCCAAGGGCTGCGACGCCCCTGCTCTTAGGCTTTGGGAGCCCCAGGCCTGATGCGCCCCAGCCCTTAGGCTTAGGGAGCCCCAGGCCCTGGGTGCCACAGACATTAGGCTTAGGGAGCCCAGGGCCTGGGACACCCCAGCCCTTCGGCTTAGTGAGCCCCAGGCCTGGGGTGTCCCAGCCCTTAGGTTTAGGGAGCCCCAGGCCTGGGGTGCCCCAGCCCGTAGGCTTAGGGAACTCATGGCTTGGGACGCCCCAGCCCTTCGGCTTAGGGAACCCCAGTCCTGGGGCGCCCCAGCCCTTAGGATTTGGGAGACACAGGCATGGTACGCCCCAGCCCTTCGGCTTAGGGAGCCCCTGCCATGGGGCGGCCCAGCCCTTAGGATTTGGGTGCCCCAGTCCTGGGGTGCTCCAACCCTAAGGCTTTGGGATCCCCAGGTCCGGGCGCCCCAGCCCTTAGGCTTAGGTAGCCCAAAGCTTGCGACTCCCCAGCCCTTCGGCTTAGGGAGCCTCAGGCCGGAAGGCCCCCAGCCCTAAGCTTAGGGAGCCCCTGGCCTTGGGCGCCCCAGCCCTTAGGCTTTGGGAGCCCCAGGCCTAGGGCGCCCCAGCCCTTCGGCTTAGGGAGCCCCTGGCATGGGGCATCCCAGCCTTAGGCTTTGGGAGCCGCAGGCCTGGGGCGCCCCAGCCCTTAGGCTTTGGGAGCCCAAGGCCTGGGGCGCCCCAGCCCTTAGGCTTTGGGTGCCCCAGGCCTGGGGTGCCCCAGCCCTTAGGCTTAATGAGTCCCTGGCCTGGGGCGCCCCAGCCCTTCGGCTAGGGCGCGCCAGGCCTAGGGTGCCCCAGCCCTTAGGCTTTGGGAGCCCAAAGCCTGGGGTGCCCCAGCCCTTAGGCTTAGGGAGCCCATGGCCTGGGACGCCCCAGCCCTTCGGCTAGGGTGCGCCAGGCCTAGGGCGCCCCAGCCCTAAGGCTTTGGGAGCCCCAGGCCTGGGGCGCTCCAGTCCTAAGGCTTAGGGAGCCCCAGGCCTGGGGCGCCACAGCCCTTAGGCTTAGGGAGCCCCAGGCCTGAAGCCCCCTAGGCCTTAGGCTTAGGGAGCCCCTGGCCTGGGGTGCTCCAGCCCTTCGGCTAAGGGAGCCCCTCGCATGGGGCGTCCCAGCCTTAGAATTGGGAGCCCCAGACCTGGGGCGCCCAAGCCCTTAGGCTTTGGAAGCCCAAGGCCAGGGGAGCCCCAGCCCTTAGGCTTTGGGAGCCCAAGCCTGGGGCGCCCCAGCCGTTAGGCGTTGAAAACCCCATGCCTGGGGCGCCCCAGCCCTAAGGCTTAGGGAGCCCATGGCCTGGGACGCCCCAGCGCTTCGCCTAGGGCGCGCCAGGCCTAGGGCGCTCCAGCCCTTAGGCTTTGGGAGCACCAGGGCTGGGGTGCCCCAGCCCTTAGGCTTAGGGAGCCCCAGGCATGGGGCGCCCCAGCCATTAGGCTTTGGGAGCTCCAGGCTGGGGGCGCCACAGCCTTTAGGCTTGGGAGCCCCAGCCCTGGGGCACCCCAGCCCTTGGGCTTTGGGAGCCCCAGGCCTGGGGCACCGAAGCCCTTAGGCTTTGGGAACCCCAGGCATGGTTCGCCCCAGGCCTTAGGCTTTGGGAGCCCCGGGCTTGGGGCGCCCCAGCCCTTAGGCTTTGGGAGCCCCTCATGGGGCGGCTCAGCCTTAGGCTTTGGGAGCCCCAGGCCTGGGTCACCCCAGCCTTTAGGCTTTGGGAGCCCCAGGCCTGGGGCACCCCAGCCCTTAGGCTTTGGGAGCCCAAGGCCTGGGGCGCCCCAGCCCTTAGGGTTTGGGTGCCCCAGGCCTGGGGCGCTCCAGCCATTAGGTTTACGGAGCCCATGGCCTGGGACGCCCCAGCCCTTCGGCTTAGGGAGCCCCAGGCCTGTGGCGCCCCAGCCCTTAGGCTTAGGGAGCCCCTAGCTTGGGGCGCCACAGCCCTTAGGCTTAGGGTGCCCCAGACCGGGGCGCCCCAGCCCTTAGGCTTTGGGAGCCCCAGGCCTGGGGCGCTCCAGCCCTTAGGCTTAGGGAGCCCAAGGGCTGCGACGCCCCTGCACTTAGGCTTGGGAGCCCCAGGCCAGATGCGCCCCAGCCCTTATGCTTAGGGAGCCCCAGGCTCTGGGCGCCACAACCCTTAGGCTTAGGGAGCCCATGGCCTGGAGCGCCCCAGCCATAGGCTTAGAGAACCCATGGCTTGGGACGCCCCAGCCCTTTGGGTAAGGGAGCCCCAGTCCTGGGGCGTCCCAGCCCTTAGGCTTTGGGAGCCCCAGTCATGGTACGTCCCAGCCCTTAGGCTTAGGGAGCCCCAGGCCTGGGGCGACCCAGCACTTAGGCTTTGGGAGCCCCAGTGCTGAGGCGCACCAGCCCTTAGGCTAGGGGAGCCCATGGCCTGGGACGTCCCAGCCCTTAGACTTAGGGAGCCCCAGGCCTGGGGGAACCCAGCCCTTCGGGTTTGGTAGCCCCAGGCATGGTACACCCCAGCCCTTAGGCTTAGGGAGCCCCGGGCCTGGTGCACCCCAGCCTTAGGCTTTGGGATCCCAAGGCCTGGGGCGCCCCAGCCCTTAGGCTTTAGGAGCCCCAGGCCTGGGGCGCTCCTGCCCTTAGGCTTAGGGAGGCCCAGGCCTGGGGCGCACCAGCCCTTAGGTTTAGGGAGCCCATGGCCTGGGATGCCCCAAGCCTTTGGCTTAGGGAGCGCCAGGCCTAGGGCGCCCCAGCCCTTAGGCTTTGGGAGTCTCAGGCCTGAGGCGCCCCGCCCTAAGGCTTAGGGTGCCCCAGGCCTGGGGAGACCCAGTTCTTAGGCTTTGGGAGCCCCAGGCCAAGGGCACTCCAGCTTTCAGGCTTAGGGAGCCCAAGGGCTGTGACGCCCCTGCCCTTAGGCTTTGGAAGCCCAAGGCTTTGGGCGTCCCAACCCTTAGGCTTTGGGAGCCCCAGGCCTGGGGCGCTCCAGGCCGTAGGTTTAGGGAGCCCCAAGTGGGGCGCACCAGCCCTTAGGCTTAAGGAGCCCATGGCCTGGGATGCCCCAGCCCTTCGGTTTAGGGCGCGCCAGGCCTTGGGCGCCCCAGCCCTTAGGCTTTGGGAGCCCCAGGCCTGGGGCTCTCCAGCCCTTAAGCTTAGGGAGCCCCAGGCCTGGGGCGCTCCAGCCCTCAGGCTTTGGGAGCCCCAGGCCTGGGGCTCCCTAGCCCTTAGGCTTAGGGAGCCCAAGGGTTGCGACGCCCCTGCCCTTAGGCTTGGGAACCCCAGGCCTGATGCGCCCCAGCCCTTAGGCTTAGGGAGCCCCAGGCTCTGGGCTCCACAGCCCTTAGGCTTAGGGAGCCCATGGCCTGGGGCGCCCCAGCCATAGGCTTAGGGAACCCATGGCTTGGGACGTCCCAGCCCTTCGGCTTAGGGAGCCCCAGTCCTGGGGCGTCCCAGCACTTAGGCTTAGGGAGACCCTGGCCTGGGGCGCCCCTGCCCTTAGGC
The DNA here is from genome assembly GCF_050624435.1 of Tenrec ecaudatus. NCBI lineage: Eukaryota > Metazoa > Chordata > Mammalia > Afrosoricida > Tenrecidae > Tenrec > Tenrec ecaudatus. The sequence goes on from NC_134540.1 coordinate 123,652,682, forward strand.
TTTGGGAGCCCCAGGCCTGGGGCGCCCCAGCACTTAGGCTTTGGGAGCCCCTGGCCTGGGGCGCCCCAGCCCTTCGGCTTAGGGAGCCCCAGTGCTGGTGCGCACCAGCCCTTAGGCTTAGGGAGCCCATGGCCTGGGACCCCCCAGCCCTTCGGCTTAGGGTGCGCCAGGCCTAGGGCGCCCCAGCCCTTAGGCTTAGGGTGCCCCAGGCCTGGGGAGACCCAGCTCTTAGGCTGTGGGAGCCCCAGGCCTAGGGCACTCCAGCTTTTAGGCTTAGGGAATCCAAGGGCTGTGATGCCCCTGCCCTTAGGCTTTGGGAGCCCAAGGCTTTGGGGGCCCCAACCCTTAGGCTTTGGGAGCCCCAGGCCTGGGGCCCACCAGCCCTTAAGCTTAAGGAGCCCCAGGCCTGGGGCGCACCAGCCCTTAGGCTTAGGGAGCCCATGGCCTGGGACGCCCCAGCCCTTCGGCTTAAGGCGCGCCAGACCTTGGGCGCCCTATCATTTAGGCTTTGGGAGCCCCAGGCCTGGGGCGCCCCAGCCCTTAGGCTTACGGTGCCCCAAGCCTGGAGCGCCCCAGCCCTTAGGCTTTGGGAGCCCCAGGCCTGGGGCACTCCCGCCCTTAGGCTTAGGGAGCCCCAGGCCTGGGACTCCCCAGCCCTTAGGCTTTGGGAGCCCCAGACCTGGGGCGCCACAGCCCTTAGGCTTAGGGAGCCCAAGGGCTGCGACGCCCCTGCCCTTAGGATTTGGGAGCCCCAGGCCTGATGCGCCCCAGCCCTTAGGCTTAGGGAGCCCCAGGCCCTCGGTGCCACAGCCCTTAGGCTTAGGGAGCCCAGGGCTTGGGACGCCCCAGCCCTTCGGCTTAGTGAGCCCCAGGCCTGGGGTGTCCCAGCCCTTAGGCTTAGGGAGCCCCAGGCCTGGGGTGCCCCAGCCCTTAGGCTTAGGGAACTCATGGCTTGGGACGCCCCAGCCCTTCGGCTTAGGGAGCCCCAGTCCTGGGGCTCCCCAGCCCTTAGGATTTGGGAGCCACAGGCATGGAACGCCCCAGCCCTTAGGTTAGGGAGCCCCGGCCTGGGGCTTCCCAGCCCTTAGGCTTTTAGGAGCCCCAGGCCTGGGGCGCCCCAGCCCTTCGGCTTAGGGAGCCCCTGGCTTGGGGCGGTCCAGCCCTTCGGTTTTGGGAGCCCCAGGCCTGGGACGTCCCAGCCCTTAGGATTTGGGCGCCCCAGTCCTGGGGTGCTCCAACCCTAAGGCTTAGGGATCCCCAGGTCAGGGCGCCCCAGCCCTTAGGCTTAGGGAGCCCAAAGCTTGCGACTCCCCAGCCCTTCGGCTTAGGGAGCCCCAGGCCGGAAGGCCCCCAGCCCTAAGGCTTAGGGAGCCCCTGGCCTGGGGCTCCCCAGCCCTTAGGCTTTGGGAGCCCCAGGCCTGGGGCGCCCCAGCCCTTCGTCTTAGGGAGCCCCTGGCCTGGGGCGCCCCAGCCCTTCGGCTTAGGGAGCTCCTGGCATGGGGCGTCCCAGCCTTAGAATTGGGAGCCCCAGGCCTGGGGCGCCCAAGCCCTTAGGCTTTCTGAGTCCAAGGCCTGGGGCGCACCAGCTCTTAGGCTTTGGGTGCCCCAGGCCTAGGGCGCCCCAGCCCTTAGGCTTTGGGAGCCCAAGGCCTGGGGCGCCCCAGCCGTTAGGCTTTGGAAACCCCAGGCCTGGGGCGCCCCAGCCCTAAGGCTTAGGGAGCCCATGGCCTGGGAAGCCCCAGCGCTTCGCCTAGGGCGCGCCAGGCCTAGGGTGCCCCAGCCCTTAGGCTTTGGGAGCCCAAGGGCTGGGGTGCCCCAGCCCTTAGGCTTTGGGAACCCCAGGCATGGTACGCCCCAGGCCTTAGGCTTTGGGAGCCCCAGGCTTGGGGCGCCTCAGCCCTTAGGCTTTGGGAGCCCCAGGCCTGGGGCGCCCCAGGACTTAGGTTTGGGAGCCCCTGGCCTGGGGCTCCCCAGCCCTTCGGCTTAGGGAGCCCCTCATGGGGCGGCTCAGCCTTAGGCTTTGGGAGCCACAGGCCTGGGGCACCCCAGCCCTTAGGCTTTGGGAGCCCCAGGCCTGGGGCGCCCCAGCCCTTAGGCTTTCGGTGCCCCAGGCCTGGGGCGCTCCAGCCATTAGGCTTAGGGAGCCCATGGCCTGGGATGCCCCAGTCCTTCGGCTTAGGGAGCCCCAGGCTTGGGGCTCAACAGCCCTTAGGCTTAGGGATCCCCTGGCCTGGGGCTCCACAGACCTTAGGCTTAGGGTGCCCCAGACCGGGACGCCCCAGCCCTTAGGCTTTGGGAGCCCCAGGCCTGGGGCGCCCCAGCCCTTAGGCTTAGGGAGCCCAAGGGTTGCGACGCCCCTGCCCTTAGGCTTGGGAGCCCCAGGCCAGATGCGCCCCAGCCCTTAGGCTTAGGGAGCCCCAGGCTCTGGGCGCCATAGCCCTTAGGCTTAGGGAGCCCATGGCCTGGAGCGCCCCAGCCATAGGCTTAGAGAACCCATGGCTTGGGACGCCCCAGCCCTTCGAGTTAGGGAGCCCCAGTCCTGGGGCGTCCCAGCCCTTAGGCATTGCGAGCCCCAGGCATGGTACGCCCCAGCCCTTAGGCTTAGGGAGTCCCTGGCCTGGGGCGCCCCTGCCCTTAGGCTTTGGGAGCCCCAGGCCTGGGGCGACCCAGCACTTAGGCTTTGGGAGCCCCAGTGCTGAGGCGCACCAGCCCTTAGGCTAGGGGAGCCCATGGCCTGGGACGCCCCAGCCCTTAGACTTAGGGAGCCCCAGGCCTGGGGGGACCCAGCCCTTCGGGTTTGGTAGCCCCAGGCATGTTACACCCCAGCCCTCAGGCTTAGGGAGCCCCGGGCCTGGCGCGCCCCAGCCTTAGGCTTTGGGATCCCAAGGCCTGGGGCGCCCCAGCCCTTAGGCTTTGGGAGCCCCAGGCCTGGGGCGCTCTAGCCCTTAGGCTTAGGGAGCCCCAGGCCTGGGGCGCACCAGCCCTTAGGTTTAGGGAGCCCATGGCCTGGGATGCCCCAGCCCTTTGGCTTAGGGAGCGCCAGGCCTAGGGCACCCCAGCCATTAGGCTTTGGGAGCCTCAGGCCTGAGGCGCCCCGCCCTTAGGCTTAGGGTGCCCCAGGCCTGGGGAGGCCCAGTTCTTAGGCTTTGGGAGGCCCAGGCCTAGGGCACTCCAGCTTTCAGGCTTAGGGAGCTCAAGGGCTGTGACGCCCCTGCCCTTAGGCTTTGGAAGCCCAAGACTTTGGGCGCCCCAACCCTTAGGCTTTGGGAGCCCCAGGCCTGGGGCGCTCCAGGCCGTAGGTTTAGGGAGCCCCAGGCCTGGGGCGCACCAGCCCTTAGGCTTAGGGAACCCATGGCCTGGGATGCCCCAGCCATTCGGTTTAGGGCGCGCCAGGCCTTGGGCGCCCAAGCCCTTAGGCTTTGGGAGCCCCAGGCCTGGGGCACTCCAGCCCTTAAGCTTAGGGAGCCCCTGGCTGGGACACTCCAGCCCTCAGGCTTTGGGAGCCCCAGGCCTGGGGACCCCTAGCCCTTAGGCTTAGGGAGCCCAAGGGTTGCGACATCCCTGCCCTTAGGCTTGGGAACCCCAGGCCTGATGTGCCCCAGCCCTTAGGCTTAGGGAGCCCCAGGCTCTGGGCGCCACAGCCCTTAGGCTTAGGGAGCCCATGGCCTGGGGCGCCCCAGCCATAGGCTTAGGGAACCCATGGCTTGGGACGCCCCAGCCCTTCGGGTTAGGGAGCCCCACTCCTGGGGCGTCCCAGCCCTTAGGCTTAGGGAGACCCTGGCCTGGGGCGCCCCTGCCCTTAGGCTTTGGGAGCCCCAGGCCTGGGGCGCCCCAGCACTTAGGCTTTGGGAGCCCCTGGCCTGGGGCGCCCCAGCCCTTCGGCTTAGGGAGCCCCTGGCATGGGGCGTCCCAGCCTTAGGCTGAGGGAGCCACAGGCCTCGGGCGCCCCAGCCCTTAGGCTTTGGGAGCCCCAGTGCTGGGGCGCACCAGCCCTTAGGCTAGGGGAGCCCATGGCCTGGGACGCCCCAGCCCTTAGACTTAGGGAGCCCCAGGCCTGAGGGGAACCAGCCCTTCGAGTTTGGGAGCCCCAGGCATGGTACACCCCAGCCCTTAGGCTTAGGGAGCCCCAGGCCTGGTGCGCACCAGCCCTTAGGCTTAGGGAGCCCATGGCCTGGAACGCCCCAGCCCTTCGGCTTAGGGAGCGCCAGGTCTAGGGCGCCCCAGCCCTAAGGCTTAGGGTGCCCCAGGCCTGGGGAGACCCAGCTCTTAGGCTGTGGGAGCCCCAGGCCGAGGGCACTCCAGCTTTTAGGCTTAGGGAACCCAAGGGCTGTGACGCCCCTGCCCTTAGGCTTTGGGAGCCCAAGGCTTTGGTCGCCCCAACCCTTAGGCTTTGGGAGCCCCAGGCCTGGGGCGCACCAGCCCTTAGGGTTAGGGCGCCCATGGCCTGGGACGCCCCAGCCCTTTGGCTTAGGGCGCGCCAGGCCTTGGGCGCCCTATCCCTTAGGCTTTGGGAGCCCCAGGCCTGGGGCACTCCAGCCCTTAGGCTTAGGGAGCCCTGGCCTGGGGCCCCACAGCCCTTAGGCTTAGGGAGCCCAAGGGCTGTGACGCCCCTGCCCTTAGGCTTTGGGAGGCCCAGGCCTGATGCGCCCCAGCCCTTAGGTTAGGGAGCCCCAGGCCCTGGGTGCCACAGCCCTTAGGCTTAGGGAGCCCCAGGCCTGGGGTGCCCCAGCCCTTAGGCTTAGGGAACCCATGGCTTGGGACGCCCCAGCCCTTCGGCTTAGGGAGCCCCAGTCCTGGGGCGCTGTAGCCCTTATGCTTAAGGAGCCCCAGGCCTGGGGCGCACCAGCCCTTAGGCTTAGGGAGCCCATGGCCTGGGACGCCCCAGACCTTCGGCAAGGGCGCGCCAGGCCTAGGGCGCCCCAGCCCTTAGGCTTTGGGAGCCCCAGGCCTGGGGCGCTCCAACCCTAAGGATTAGGGATCCCCAGGCCGGGGCGCCCCATCCCTTAGGCTTAGGGAGCCCAAGGCTTGCGACTCCCCAGCCCTTCGGCTTAGGGAGCCTCAGGCCGGAAGCCCCCCAGCTCTAAGGCTTAGGGGGCCCCTGGCCTGGGGCGCCCCAGCCCTTGGGCTTTGGGAGCAGAAGGTCTGGGTCGCCCCAGCCCTTAGGCTTTGGGAGCCCCTGGCCCGGGGCGCCCCAGTCCTTCGGCTTAGGGAGCCCCTGGCATGGGGCATCCAAGCCTTAGGCTTTGGGAGCCGGCGGCCTGGGGCGCCCCAGCCCTTAGGCTTAATGAGTCCCTGGCCTGGGGCGCCCCAGCCCTTCGGCTAGGGCGCGCCAGGCCTAGGGCGCCCCAGCCCTTAGGCTTTGCGAGCCCAAAGCCTGGGGTGCCCCAGCCCTTAAGCTTAGGGAGCCCATGGCCTGGGATGCCCCAGCCTTCCGGCTAGGGTGCGCCAGGCCTAGGGATCCCTAGCCCTTGGGCTTTGGGAGCCCCAGGCCTGGGGCGCTCCAGCACTAAGGTTAGGGAGCCCCAGGCCTGGGGCGCCGCAGCCCTTAGGCTTAGGGAGCCCCTGGCCTGGGGCGCCACAGCGCTTAGGCTTTGGGAGCTCCAGGCTTGGGGCGCCACAGCCTTAGGCTTGGGAGCCCCAGGCCTGTGGCCCCCCAGCCCTTAGGTTTAGGGATCCCCAGGCCAGGGTCGCCCCAGCCTTTAGGCTTTTGGAGCTCCAGCCCTGGGGCACCCCAGCCCTTTTGCATTGGGAGCCCAAGGGTTGCGACGCCCCTGCCCTTAGGCTTGGGAGTCCCAGGCCTGATGCGCCCCAGCCCTTAGGCTTAGGGTGCCCCAGACCGGGGCGCCCCAGCCCTTAGGCTTTGGGAGCCCCAGTCCTGGGGTGCCCCAGCCCTTAGGCTTAGGGAGCCCAAGGGTTGCGACGCCCCTGCCCTTAGGCTTGGGAGCCCCAGGCCAGATGCGCCCCAGCCCTTAGGCTTAGGGAGCCCCAGGCTCTGGGCGCCACAGCCCTTAGGCTTAGGGAGCCCATGGACTGGAGCGCCCCAGCCATAGGCTTAGAGAACCCATGGCTTGGGACGCCCCAGCCCTTCGGGTTAGGGAGCCCCAGTCCTGGGGCGTCCCAGCCCTTAGGCTCTGGGAGCCCCAGGCATGGTACGCCCCAGCCCTTAGGCTTAGGGAGCCCCTGGCCTGGGGCGCCCCTGCCCTTAGGCTTTGGGAGCCCCAGGCCTGGGGCGACCCAGAACTTAGGCGTTGGGAGCCCCAGTGCTGAGGCGCACCAGCCCTTAGGCTAGGGGAGCCCATGGCCTGGGACGCCCCAGCACTTAGACTTAGGGAGCTCCAGGCCTGGGGGGACCCAGCCCTTCGGGTTTGGTAGCCCCAGGCATGGTACACCCCAGCCCTTAGGCTTAGGGAGCCCCGGGCCTGGCGCGCCCCAACCTTAGGCTTTGGGATCCCAGGCCTGGGGCGCCCCAGCCCTTAGGCGTTGGGAGCCCCAGGCCTGGGGTGCTCCAGCCCTTAGGCTTAGGGAGCCCCAGGCCTGGGGCGCACCAGCCCTTAGGTTTAGGGAGCCCATGGCCTGGGATGTCCCAGCCCTTTGGCTTAGGGAGCCCCGGGCCTGGCGCGCCCCAGCCTTAGGCTTTGGGATCCCAAGGCCTGGGGCGCCCCAGCCCTTAGGCTTTGGAGCCCCAGGCCTGGGGCGCTCCAGCCCTTAGGTTTAGGGAGCCCATGGCCTGGGATGTCCCAGCCCTTTGGCTTAGGGAGCCCCGGGCCTGGCGCGCCCCAGCCTTAGGCTTTGGGATCCCAAGGCCTGGGGCGCCCCAGCCCTTAGGCTTTGGAGCCCCAGGCCTGGGGCGCTCCAGCCCTTAGGCTTAGGGAGCCCCAGGCCTGGGGCGCAACAGCCCTTAGGTTTAGGGAGCCAATGGCCTGGGATGCCCCAGCCCTTTGGCTTAGGGAGCGCCAGGCCTAGGGCGCCCCAGCCCTTAGGCTTTGGGAGTCTCAGGCCTGAGGCGCCCCGCCCTTAGGCTTAGGGTGCCCCAGGCCTGGGGAGACCCAGCTCTTAGGCTTTGGGAGCCCCAGGCCTAGGGCACTCCAGTTTTCAGGCTAAGGGAGCCCAAGGGCTGTGACGCCCCTGCCCTTAGGCTTTGGAAACCCAAGGCTTTGGGCGCCCCAACCCTTAGGCTTTGGGAGCCCCAGACCTGGGGCGCTCCAGCCCGTAGGTTTAGGGAGCCTCAAGCCTGGGGCGCACCAGCCCTTAGGCTTAGGGAGCCCATGGCCTGGGATGCCCCAGCCCTTCGGTTTAGGGCGCGCCAGGCCTTGGGCGCCCCAGCCCATAGGCTTTGGGAGCCACAGTCCTGTGGCGCCCCAGCCCTTAGGCTTAGGGTGCCCCAAAATTGGTGCGCCCCAGCCCTTAGGCTTTGGGAGCCCCAGGCCTGGGGCACTCCAGCCCTTAGGCTTAGGGAGCCCCAGGCCTGGGGCGCTGCAGCCCTTAGGCTTTGGGAGCCCCAGGCCTGGGGCTCCCTAGCCCTTAGGCTTAGGGAGCCCAAGGGTTGCGACGCCCCTGCCCTTAGGCTTGGGGACCCCAGGCCTGATGCGCCCCAGCCCTTAGGCTTAGGGAGCCCCAGGCTCTGGGCGCCACAGCCCTTAGGCTTAGGGAGCCCATGGCCTGGGGCGCCCCAGCCATAGGCTTAGGGAACCCATGAATTGGGACGCCCCAGCCCTTCGGATTAGGTAGCCCCAGTCCTGGGGCGTCCCAGCCCTTAGGCTTAGGGAGACCCTGGCCTGGGGCGCCCCTGCCCTTAGGCTTTTGGAGCCCCAGGCCTGGGGCACCGCAGCACTTAGGCTTTGGGAGCCCCTGGCCTGGGGCGCCCCAGCCTTTCGGCTTAGGGAGCCCCTGGCATGGGGCGTCCCAGCCTTAGGCTGTGGGAGCCACAGGCCTCGGGCGCCTCAGCCCTTAGGCTTTGGGAGCCCCAGGCCTGAGGGGAACCAGCCCTTCGAGTTTGGGAGCCCCAGGCATGGTACACCCCAGCCCTTAGGCTTAGGGAGCCCCGGGCCGGGCGCGCCCCAACCTTAGGCTTTGGGATCCCAAGGCCTGGGGCGCCCCAGCCCTTAGGCGTTGGGAGCCCCAGGCCTGGGGTGCTCCAGCCCTTAGGCTTAGGGAGCCCCAGGCCTGGGGCGCACCAGCCCTTAGGTTTAGGGAGCCCATGGCCTGGGATGCCCCAGCCCTTTGGCTTAGGGAGCCCCGGGCCAGGCGAGCCCCAGCCTTAGGCTTTGGGATCCCAAGGCCTGGGGCGCCCCAGCCCTTAGGCTTTGGGAGCCCCAGGCCTGGGGCGCTCCAGCCCTTAGGCTTAGGGAGCCCCAGGCCTGGGGCGCAACAGCCCTTAGGTTTAGGGAGCCAATGGCCTGGGATGCCCCAGCCCTTTGGCTTAGGGAGCGCCAGGCCTAGGGCGCCCCAGCCCTTAGGCTTTGGGAGCCTCAGGCCTGAGGCGCCCCGCCCTTAGGCTTAGGGTGCCCCAGGCCTGGGGAGACCCAGCTCTTAGGCTTTGGGAGCCCCAGGCCTAGGGCACTCCAGTTTTCAGGCTAAGGGAGCCCAAGGGCTGTGACGCCCCTGCCCTTAGGCTTTGGAAACCCAAGGCTTTGGGCGCCCCAACGCTTAGGCTTTGGGAGCCCCAGGCTTGGGGCGCTCCAGCCCGTAGGTTTAGGGAGCCCCAAGCCTGGGGCGCACCAGCCCTTAGGCTTAGGGAGCCCATGGCCTGGGATGCCCCAGCCCTTCGGTTTAGGGCGCGCCAGGCCTTGGGCGCCCCAGCCCATAGGCTTTGGGAGCCACAGTCCTGGGGCGCCCCAGCCCTTAGGCTTAGGGTGCCCCAAAATTGGTGCGCCCCAGCCCTTAGGCTTTGGGAGCCCCAGGCCTGGGGCACTCCAGCCCTTAGGCTTAGGGAGCCCCAGGCCTGGGGCGCTGCAGCCCTTAGGCTTTGGGAGCCCCAGGCCTGGGGCTCCCTAGCCCTTAGGCTTAGGGAGCCCAAGGGTTGCGACGCCCCTGCCCTTAGGCTTGGGGACCCCAGGCCTGATGCGCCCCAGCCCTTAGGCTTAGGGAGCCCCAGGCTCTGGGCGCCACAGCCCTTAGGCTTAGGGAGCCCATGGCCTGGGGCGCCCCAGCCATAGGCTTAGGGAACCCATGGCTTGGGACACCCCAGCCCTTCGGATTAGGTAGCCCCAGTCCTGGGGCGTCCCAGCCCTTAGGCTTAGGGAGACCCTGGCCTGGGGCGCCCCTGCCCTTAGGCTTTTGGAGCCCCAGGCCTGGGGCACCGCAGCACTTAGGCTTTGGGAGCCCCTGGCCTGGGGCGCCTCAGCCCTTCGGCTTAGGGAGCCCCTGGCATGGGGCGTCCCAGCCTTAGGCTGTGGGAGCCACAGGCCTCGGGCGCCTCAGCCCTTAGGCTTTGGGAGCCTCAGTGCTGGGGCGCACCAGCCCTTAGGCTAGGGGAGCCCATGGCCTGGGACGCCCCAGCCCTTAGACTTAGGGAGCCCCAGGCCTGAGGGGAACCAGCCCTTCGAGTTTGGGAGCCCCAGGCATGGTACACCCCAGCCCTTAGGCTTAGGGAGCGCCAGGCCTACGGCGCCCCAGCCCTTAGGCTTAGGGTGCCCCAGGCCTGGGGAGACCCAGTTCTTAGGCTGTGGGAGCCCCAGGCCTAGGGCACTCCAGCTTTTAGGCTTAGGGAACCAAAGGGCTGTGACGCCCCTGACCTTAGGTTTTGGGAGCCAAGGCTTTGGGCGCCCCAACCCTTAGGCTTTGGGAGCCCCAGGCCTGGGTCGCTGCAGCCCTTAGGCTTAAGGAGCCCCAGGCCTGGGGCGCACCAGTACTTAGGCTTAGGGAGCCCATGGCCTGGGACGCACCAGCCTTTCGGCTTAAGGCGCGCCAGGCCTTGGGCGCCCTATCCCTTAGACTTTGGGAGCCCCAGGCCTGGGGCGCCCCAGCCCTTAGGCTTAGGGTGCCCCAAGCCTGGTGCGCCCCAGCCCTTAGGCTTTGGGAGCCCCAGGCTTGGGGAGCCCCAGCCCTTAGGCTTTGGGAGCCCCAGACCTGGGGTGCCACAGCCCTTAGGCTTAGGGAGCCCAAGGGCTGCGACGCCCCTGCTCTTAGGCTTTGGGAGCCCCAGGCCTGATGCGCCCCAGCCCTTAGGCTTAGGGAGCCCCAGGCCCTGGGTGACACAGCCCTTAGGCTTAGGGAGCCCAGGGCCTGGGACACCCCAGCCCTTCGGCTTAGTGAGCCCCAGGCCTGGGGTGTCCCAGCCCTTAGGTTTAGGGAGCCCCAGGCCTTGGGTGCCCCAGTCCGTAGGCTTAGGGAACTCATGGCTTGGGACGCCCCAGCCCTTCGGCTTAGGGAGCCCCAGTCCTGGGGCGCCCCAGCCCTTAGGATTTGGGAGCCTCAGGCATGGTACGCCCCAGCCCTTAGGTTAGGGAGCCTCAGGCCTGGGGTTTCCCAGCCCTTAGGCTTTTAGGAGCCCCAGGCCTAGGGCGCCCCAGCCCTTCGGCTTAGGGAGCCCCTGGCATGGGGCGGCTCAGCCCTTCGGCTTAGGGAGCCCCTGGCATGGGGCGGCCCAGCCCTTCGGCTTAGGGAGCCCAAGGGCTTCGACGCCCCTGCTCTTAGGCTTTGGGACCCCCAGGCCTGATGCGCCCCAGCCCTTAGGCTTAGGGAGCCCCAGGCCCTGGGTGCCACAGCCCTTAGGCTTAGGGAGCCCAGGGCCTGGGACACCCCAGCCCTTCGGCTTAGTGAGCCCCAGGCCTGGGGTGTCCCAGCCCTTAAGTTTAGGGAGCCCCAGTCCTGGGGTGCCCCAGCCCGTAGGCTTAGGGAACTCATGGCTTGGGACGCCCCAGCCCTACGGCTTAGGGAGCCCCAGTCCTGGGGCGCCCCAGCCCTTAGGATTTGGGAGCCACAGGCATGGTACGCCCCAGCCCTTAGGTTAGGTAGCCCCAGGCCTGGGGCTTCCCAACCCTTAGGCTTTTAGGAGCCCCAGGCCTGGGGCGCCGCAGCCCTTCGGCTTAGGGAGCCCCTGGCATGGGGCGGCCCAGCCCTTCGGCTTAGGGAGCCCCTGGCATGCGGCGGCCCAGCCCTTAGGATTTGGGAGCCCCAGTCCTGGGGTGCTCCAATCCTAAGGATTAGGGATCCCCAGGCCCGGGCGCCCCAGCCCTTAGGCTTAGGTAGCCCAAAGCTTGCGACTCCCCAGCCCTTCGGCTTAGGGAGCCCCAGGCCGGAAGGCCCCCAGCCCTAAGCTTAGGGAGCCCCTGGCCTGGGGCGCCCCAGCCCTTAGGCTTTGGGAACCCCAGGCCTAGGGCGCCCCAGCCCTTCGGCTTAGGGAGCCCCTGGCATGGGGCATCCTAGCCTTAGGCTTTGGGAGCCGCAGGCCTGGGGCGCCCCAGCCCTTAGGCTTTGGGAGCCCAAGGCCTGGGGCGCCCCAGCCCTTAGGCTTTGGGTGCCCCAGGCCTGGGGCGCCCCAGCCCTTAGGCTTAATGAGTCCCTGGCCTGGGGCGCCCCAGCCCTTCGGCTAGGGCGCGCCAGGCCTAGGGTGCCCCAGCCCTTAGGCTTTGGGAGCCCAAAGCCTGGTGTGCCCCAGCCCTTAGGCTTAGGGAGCCCATGGCCTGGGACGCCCCAGCCCTTCGGCTAGGGTGCGCTAGGGCTAGGGCGCCCCAGCCCTAAGGCTTTGGGAGCCCAAGGGTTGCGACGCCCCTGCCCTTAGGCTTGGGAACCTCAGGCCTGATGCGCCCCAGCCCTTAGGCTTAGGGAGCCCCAGACTCTGGGCGCCACAGCCCTTAGGCTTAGGGAGCCCATGGCCTGGGGCGCCCCAGCCATAGGCTTAGGGAACCCATGGCTTGGGACGCCCCAGCCCTTCGGCTTAGGGAGCCCCAGTCCTGGGGCGTCCCAGCCCTTAGGCTTAGGGAGACCCTGGCCTGGGGCACCCCTGCCCTTAGGCTTTGGGAGCCCCAGGCCTGGGGCGCCCCAGCCCTTAGGCTTTGGGAGCCCCTGGCCTGGGGCCCCCCAGCCCTTCAGATTAGGGAGCCCTTGGCATGGGGCGTCCCAGCCTTAAGCTGTGGGAGCCACCGGCCTTGGGCGCCCCAGCCCTTAGGCTTTGGGAGCCCCAGTGCTGGGGCGCACCAGCCCTTAGACTAGAGGAGCCCATGGACTGGGACGCCCCAGCCCTAAACTTAGGGAGCCCCAGGCCTGAGGGGAACCAGCCCTTCGAGTTTGGGAGCCCCAGGCATGGTACACCCCAGCCCTTAGGCTTAGGGAGCCCCAGGGCTGGTGCGCACCAGCCCTTAGGCTTAGGGAGCCCATGGCCTGCGACGCCCCAGCCCTTCGGCTTAGGGAGCGCCAGGCCTAGGGCGCCCCAGCCCTTAGGCTTAGGGTGCCCCAGGCCTGGGGAGACCCAGCTCTTAGGCTGTGGGAGCCCCAGGCCTAGGGCATTCCAGCTTTTAGGCTTAGGGAACCCAAGGGCTGTGACGCCCCTGCCCTTAGGCTTTGGGAGCCCAAGGCTTTGGGCGCCCCAACCCTTAGGCTTTGGGAGCCCCAGGCCTGGGGCGCACCAGCCCTTAGGCTTAGGGAGCCCCAGGCCTGGGGCGCACCAGCCCTTAGGCTTAGGGAGCCCATGGCCTGGGACGCCCCAGCCCTTCGGCTTAAGGCGCGCCAGGCCTTGGGCGCCCTATCCCTTAGGCTTTGGGAGCCCCAGGCCTGGGGCGCCCCAGCCCTTAGGCTTAGGGCGCCCCAAGCCTGGAGCGCCCCAGCCCTTAGGCTTTGGGAGCCCCAGGCCTGGGGCACTCCAGCCCTTAGGCTTAGGGAGCCCCAGGCCTGGGACGCCCCAGCCCTTAGGCTTAGGGAGCCCCAGTCCTGGGGCTCCCCAGCCCTTAGGATTTGGGAGCCACAGGCATGGAACGCCACAGCCCTTAGGTTAGGGAGCCCCAGGCCTGGGGCTTCCCAGCCCTTAGGCTTTTAGGAGCCCCAGGCCTGGGGCGCCCCAGCCCTTCGGCTTAGGGAGCCCCTGGCATGGGGTGGCCCAGCCCTTCGGCTTTGGGAGCCCCAGGCCTGGGGCGTCCCAGCCCTTAGGCTTAGGTAGCCCAAAGCTTGCGACTCCCCAGCCCTTCGGCTTTGGGAGCCCCAGGCCGGAAGGCCCCCAGCCCTAAGGCTTAGGGAGCCCCTGGCCTGGGGCGCCCCAGCCCTTAGGCTTTGGGAGCCCCAGGCCTGGGGCGCCCCAGCCGTTCGGCTTATGGAGCCCCTGGCATGGGGCATCCCAGCCTTAGGCTTTGGGAGCCGCAGGCCTGGGGCGCCCCAGCCCTTAGGCTTTGGGAGCCCAAGGCCTGGGGCTCCCCAGCCCTTAGGCTTTGGGTGCCCCAGGCCTGAGGCGCCCCAGCCCTTAGGCTTAATGAGTCCCTGGCCTGGGGCGCCCCAGCCCTTCGGCTAGGGCGCGCCAGGCCTAGGGTGCCCCAGCCCTTAGGCTTTGGGAGCCCAAAGCCTGGGTTGCCCCAGCCCTTAGGCTTAGGGAGCCCCAGGTCTGGGTGCCACAGCCCTTAGGCTTAGGGAGCCCAAGGCTTGCGACTCCCCCAGCCCTTCGGCTTAGGGAGCCCCAGGCCTGAAGCCCCCCAGGCCATAGGCTTAGGGAGCCCATGGCCTGGGGCGCCCCAGCCCTTCGGCTTAGGGAGCTCCTGGCATGGGGCGTCCCAGCCTTAGAATTGGGAGCCCCAGGCCTGGGGCGCCCAAGCCCTTAGGCTTTGGGAGCCCAAGGCCTGGGGCGCCGCAGCCCTTAGGCTTTGGGTGCCCAAGGCCTGGGGCGCCCCAGCCGTTAGGCTTTGGAAACCCCAGGCCTGGGGCGCCCCAGCCGTAAGGCTTAGGGAGCCCATGGCCTGGGAAGCCCCAGCGCTTCGCCTAGGGCCCGCCAGGCCTAGGGCGCCCCAGCCCTTAGGCTTTGGGAGCCCAAGGGCTGGGGTGCCCCAGCCCTTAGGCTTAGGGAGCCCCAGGCATGTGGCGCCCCAGCCCTTAGGCTTTGGGAGCTCCAGGCTGGGGGCGCCACAGCCTTTAGGCTTGGGAGCCCCAGCCCTGGGGCACCCCAGCCCTTGGGCTTTGGGAGTCCCAGGCCTGGGGCACCGAAGCCCTTAGGCTTTGGGAACCCCAGGCATGGTACGCCCCTGGCCTTTGGCTTTGGGAGCCCCAGGCTTTGGGCGCCCCAGCCCATAGGCTTTGGGAGCCCCAGGCCTGGGACGCCCCAGGACTTAGGTTTGGGAGCCCATGGCCTGGGGCGCCCCAGCCCTTTGGCTTAGGGAGTTCCTCATGGGGCGGCTCAGCCTTCGGCTTTGGGCGCCCCAGGCCTAGGGCACCCCAGCCCTTAGGCTTTGGGCGCCCCAGGCCTGGGGCGCTCCAACCATTAGGCTTAGGGAGCCCATGGCCTGGGACGCCCCAGTCCTTCGGCTTAGGGAGCCCCAGGCCTGGGGCGCAACAGCCCTTAGGCTTAGGGAGCCCCTGGCCTGGGGCGCCACAGACCTTAGGCTTAGGGTGCCCCAGACCGGGGCGCCCCAGCCCTTAGGCTTGGGGAGCCCCAGGCCTGGGGCGCCCCAGCCCTTAGGCTTAGGGAGCCCAAGGGTTGCGACGCCCCTGCCCGTAGGCTTGGGAGCCCCAGGCCAGATGCGCCCCAGCCCTTAGGCTTAGGGACCCCAGGCTCTGGGCGCCACAGCCCTTAGGCTTAGGGAGCCCATGGCCTGGAGCGCCCCAGCCATAGGCTTAGAGAACCCATGGCTTGGGACGCCCCAGCCCTTCGGGTAAGGGAGCCCCAGCCCTGGGGCGTCCCAGCCCTTAGGCTTTGGGAGCCCCAGGCATGGTACGCCCCAGCCATTAGGCTTAGGTAGTCCCTGGCCTGGGGCGCCCCTGCCCTTAGGCTTTGGGAGCCCCAGGCCTGGGGCGACCTAGCACTTAGGCTTTGGGAGCCCCTGTGCTGAGGCGCACCAGCCCTTAGGCTAGGGGAGCCAATGGCCTAGGACGCCCCAGCCCTTAGACTTAGGGAGCTCCAGGCCTGTGGGGACCCAGCCCTTCGGGTTTGGTAGCCCCAGGCATGGTACTCTCCAGCCCTTAGGCTTAGGGAGCCCCAGGCCTGGGGCGCACCAGCCCTTAGCTTTAGGGAGCCCATGGCCTGGGGCGCCCCAGCCATAGGCTTAGGGAACCCATGGCTTGGGACGCCCCAGCCCTTTGGCTTATGGAGCGCCAGGCCTAGGGCGCCCCAGCCCTTAGGCTTTGGGAGCCTCAGGCATGAGGCGCCCCGCCCTTAGGCTTAGGGTGCCCCAGGCCTGGGGAGACCCAGTTCTTAGGCTTTGGGAGCCCCAGGCCTAGGGCACTCCAGCTTTCAGGCTTAGGGAGCTCAAGGGCTGTGACGCCCCTGCCCTTAGGCTTTGGAAGCCCAAGACTTTGGGCGCCCCAACCCTTAGGCTTTGGGAGCCCCAGGCCTGGGGCGCTCCAGCCCGTAGGTTTAGGGAGCCCCAAGCCTGGGGCGCACCAGCCCTTAAGCTTAGGGAGCCCATGGCCTGGGATGCCCCAGCCATTCGGTTTAGGGCGCGCCAGGCCTTGGGCGCCCCAGCCCTTAGGCTTTGGGAGCCCCAGGCCTGGGACACTCCAGCCCTTAAGCTTAGGGAGCCCCAGGCCAGGGACGCTCCAGCCCTCAGACTTTGGGAGCCCCAGGCCTGGGGCTCCCTAGCCCTTAGGCCTAGGGAGCCCAAGGGTTGCGACACCCCTGCCCTTAGGCTTGGGAACCCCAGGCCTGATGCGCCCCAGCCCTTAGGCTTAGGGAGCCCCAGGCTCTGGGCGCCACAGCCCTTAGGCTTAGGGAGCCCATGGCCTGGGGCGCCCCAGCCATAGGCTTAGGGAACCCATGGCTTGGGACGCCCCAGCCCTTCGGCTTAGGGAGCCCCAGTCCTGAGGCGTCCCAGCCCTTAGGCTTAGGGAGACCCTGGCCTGGGGCGCCCCTGCCCTTAGGCTTTGGGAGCCCCAGGCCTGGGGCGCCCCAGCACTGAGGCTTTGGGTGCCCCTGGCCTGGGGCGCTCCAGCCCTTAGGCTTAGGGAGCCCCAGTGCTGGGGCATACCAGCCCTTAGGCTTGGGGAGCCCATGGCCTGGGACGCCCCAGCCCTTAGACTTAGGGAGCCCCAGGCCTGGGGGGACCCAGGCCTTCGGGTTTGGGAGCAACAGGCTTTGTACACCCCAGCCCTTAGGCTTAGTGATCCCCTGGCCTGGCGCGCCCCAGCCCTTAGGCTTAGGGAGCCCCAGGCCTGGGGCGCATCAGCCCTTAGACTTAGGGAGCCCCAGGCCTGAGGGGAACCAGCCCTTCGAGTTTGGGAGCCCCAGGCATGGTACACCCCAGCCCTTAGGCTTAGGGAGCCCCAGGCCTGGGGCGCACCAGCCCTTAGGCTTAGGGAGCCCATGGCCTGGGACGCCCCAGCCCTTCGGCTAAGGGAGCGCCAGGCCTAGGGCGACCCAGCCCTTAGGCTTAGGGTGCCCCAGGCCTGGGGAGACCCAGCTCTTAGGCTGTGGGAGCCCCAGGCCTAGGGCACTCCAGCTTTTAGGCTTAGGATACCCAAGGGCTGTGACGCCCCTGCCCTTAGGCTTTGGGAGCCCAAGGCTTTGGGCGCCCCAACCCTTAGGCTTTGGGAGCCCCAGGCCTGGGGCGCACCTGCCTTTAGGCTCAGGGAGCCCATGGCCTGGGACACCCCAGCCCTTCGGCTTAGGGCGCGCCAGGCCTTGGGCGCCCTATCCCTTAGGCTTTGGGAGCCCCAGGCCTGGGGCGCCCCAGGCCTTAGGCTTAGGGAGACCCAGGCCTGGGGCGCCCCAGCACTTAGGCTTTGGGAGCCCCAGACCTGGGGCGCCACAGCCCTTAGGCTTAGGGAGACCAAGGGATGCGATGCCCCTGCCCTTAGGCTTTGGGAGCCCCAGGCCTGATGCGCCCCAGCCCGTAGGCTTAGGGAGCCCCAGGCCCTGGGTGCCACAGCCTTTAGGCTTAGGGAGCCCAGGGCCTGGGACGCCCCAGCCCTTCGGCTTAGTGAGCCCCAGGCCTGGGGTGTCCCAGCCCTTAGTCTTAGGGAGCCCCAGGCCTTGGGTACCCCAGCCCTTAGGCTTAGGGAACCCATGGCTTGGGACGCCCCAGCCCTTCGGCTTTGGGAGCCCCAGTCCTGGGGCGCCCCAGCCCTAAGGATTTGGGAGCCACAGGCATGGTACGCCCCAACCCTTAGGTTAGGGAGCCCCAGGCCTGGGGCATCCCAGCCCTTAGGCTTTGGGAGCCGCAGGCCTGGGGAGCCCCAGCCCTTAGGCTTTGGGAGCCCAAGGCATAGGGTGCCCCAGCCCTTAGGCTTTGGGTGCCCCAGGCCTGATGCGCCCCAGCCCTTAGGCTTAATGAGTCCCTGGCCTGGGGCGTCCCAGCCCTTCAGCTAGGTCGCGCCAGGCCTAGGGTGCCCCAGCCCTTAGGCTTTGGAAGCCCAAAGCCTGGGGTGCCCCAGCCCTTAGGCTTAGGGAGCCCATGGCCTAGGACGCCCCAGCCCTTCGGCTAGGGTGCGCCAGGCCTAGGGCGCCCCAGCCCTAAGGCTTTGGGAGCCCCAGGCCTGGGGCGCTCCAGCCCCAAGGCTTAGGGAGCCCCAGGCCTGGGGCGCCACAGCACTTAGGCTTAGGTAGCCCAAGGCTTGTGACTCCCCCAGCCATTCGGCTTAGGGAGCACCAGGCCAGAAGCCCCCCAGGCCTTAGGCTTAGGGAGCCCCTGGCATGGGGCGACCCAGCCCTTCGGCTTAGGGAGCCCCTGGCATGGGGCGTCCCAGCCTTAGAATTTGGAGCCCCAGGCCTGGGGCGCCCAAGCCCTTAGGCTTTGGGAGCCCATGACCTGGTGCGCCCCAGCCCTTAGGCTTTGGGTGCCCGAGGCCTAAGGCGCCCCAGCCCTTAGGCTTTGGGAGCCCAAGGCCTGGGGCGCCCCAGCCGTTAGGCTTTGGAAACCCCAGGCCTGGGGCGCCCCAGCCCTTAGGCTTAGGGAGCCCATGGCCTGGGACGACCCAGCGCTTCGCCTAGGGCGCGCCAGGCCTAGGGCGCGCAAGACCTTAGGCTTTGGGAGCCCCAGACCTGGGGCGCTACAGCCCTAAGGTTTAGGGAGCCCCAGGCCTGGGGCGCCCCAGCCCTTAGGCTCTGGGAGCCCAAGGCTTGCGACTCCCCAGCTCTTCCGCTTAGGGAGCCCCAGGCCTGAAGCCCCCCAGCCCTCAGGGTTAGGGAGCCCCAGGCCTGGAGCGCCACAGCCCTTAGGCTTTGGGAGCCCCAGGCCTAGGGAGTCCCAACCCTTCGGCTTAGGGAGCCCCAGGCCTGGGGCGCCCCAGCCCTTAGACTTAGGGATCCCTGGCCTGGGGCGCCCCAGCCCTTAGGCTTAGGGAGCCCCAGGCATGGGGCGCCCCAGCCCTTAGGCTTTGGGAGCTCCAGGCTGGGGGCGCCACAGCCTTTAGGCTTAGTTGCCCCTGCCCTGGGGCACCCCAGCCCTTGGGTTTTGGGAGCCCCAGGCCTGGGGCACCGAAGACCTTAGGTTTGGGAACCCCAGGCCTGGGGACCCCTAGCCCTTAGGCTTAGGGAGCCCAAGGGTTGCGACGCCCCTGCCGTTAGGCTTGGGAGTCCCAGGCCTGATGCGCCCCAGCCCTGAGGCTTAGGGAGCCCCAGGCTCTGGGCACCACAGCCCTTAGGTTTAGGGAGCCCATGGCCTGGGGCGCCCCAGCCATAGGCTTAGGGAACCCATGGCTTGAAACGGCCCAGCACTTCGGCTTAGGGAGCCCCAGTCCTGGGGCGTCACAGCCCTTAGGCTTTGGGAGCCCAAGGCCTGGGGCGCCCCAGCCCTTAGGCTTTGGGTGCCCCTGGCCTGGGGCGCTCCAGCCCTTAGGCTTAGGGAGCCCCAGTGCTGGGGCATACCAGCCCTTAGGCTAGGGGAGCCCATGGCCTGGGACGCCCCAGCCCTTAGACTTAGGGAGCCCCAGGCCTGGGGGGACCCAGCCCTTCGGGTTTGGGAGCACCAGGCATTGTACACCCCAGCCCTTAGGCTTAGGGGTCCCCTGGCCTGGCGCGCCCCAGCCCTTCGGCTTAGGGAGCGCCAGGCCTAGGTAGCCCCAGCCCTTAGGCTTTGGGAGCCTCAGGCCTGGGGCGCCCAGCCCTTAGGCTTAGGGTGCCCCAGGCCTGGGAGAAACAGCTCTTTGGCTTTGGGAGCCCCAGGCCTAGGTAGCCCCAGCCCTTAGGCTTTGGGAGCCTCATTCCAGCGTTTAGGCTTAGGGAGCCTAAGGGCTGTGACGCCGCTGCCCTTAGGCTTTGGGAGCCCCAGGCCTGGGGCGCACCAGAATTAGGTTTAGGAAGCCCATGGCCTGGGACGCCCCAGCCCTTAGGCTTAGGGAGCCCCAGGCCTGGGGGTCACCAGCCCTAAGGCTTAGGGAACCCATGGCCTGGGACGCCCCAGCCCTTCGACTTAGGGCGCGCCAGGCCTAGGGCACCCCAGCCCTTAGGCTTTGGGATCACCAGGCTTGGGGCGCTCCAGCCCTTAGGCTTTGGGAGCCCCAGGCCTGTGGCGCTCCAGCCCTTAGGCTTTGGAAGCCCCAGGCCTGGGGCGCCCCAGCCATTAGGCTTTGGGAGCCCCAGACCTGGGGCGCCCCAGCACTTAGGCTTAGGAAGCCCCAGGACTTTGGCACCACAGCCCTTCGGGTTTGGGGGCCTCAAGCCTAGGGCGCCCCAGCCCTTCGGATTAGGGAGCCCCAGGCTGGGGCGACCCAGCCCTTAAACTTTGGGAGCCCCATGCCGGGGCACCCAAGCCCATAGGCTTAGGAAGCCCCAGGCTTGGGACGCCTGAGTCCTTAGGCTTAGGTAGGCCTAGGCATGGGGCGCCCCAGCCCTTAGGTTTAGGGAGCCCCAGGCCTGTGGCGCCCCAGCCATTAGGCTTTGGGAACTCCAGGCCTGGGGCGCCCCATCCCTTAGGCTTTGGGGGCCCCAGGCCTGGGGCGCCCCAGCCTTTTGACTTTGGGAGTCCCAAGCCTGGGCGCCTCATCCCTTAGGCTTTGGGAACCCCAGGCCTGGGGCGCCCCAGCCCTTAGGCTTTGGGAGCCCCTGGCCTGGGGCGCCCCAGCCCTTCGGCTTAGGGAGCCCCTGGCGTGGGGCGTCCCAGCCTTAGGCTTTGGGAGCCCCAGGCCAGGGCGCCCCAGCCCTTAGGCTTTGGTAGCCCCAGGCCGGGGTGCCCCAGCCCTTAGGCTTTGGGAGCACAAGGCCTGGGGCACTCCAGCCCTTAGGCTTAGGGAGCCCCAGGCCTGGGGCGCACCAGAATTAGGTTTAGGAAGCCCATGGCCTGGGACGCCCCAGCACTTCGGCATAGGGAGCTCCAGGCCTAGGGCGCCCCAGCCCTTAGGCTTTGGGAGCAGCAGGCCTGGGGCGCTAAGCCCTTAGGCTTTGGTAGCCCCACGCACGGGGCGCCCCAGCCTTTTGGCTTAGGGAGCCCCTGGCATGGGGCATCCCAGCCTTAGGCTTTGGGAGTCGCAGGCCTGGGGAGCCCCAGCCCTTAGGCTTTGGGAGCCCCAGGCATAGGGCGCCCCAGCCCTTAGGCTTTGGGTGCCCCAGGCCTGATGCGCCCCAGCCCTTAGGCTTAATGAGTCCCTGGACTGGGGCGTCCCAGCCCTTCAGCTAGGACTCGCCAGGCCTAGGGTGCCCCAGTCCTTAGGCTTTGGGAGCCCAAAGCCTGGGGTGCCCCAGCCCTTAGGTTTAGGGAGCCCATGGCCTGGGACGCCCCAGCCCTTCGGCTAGGGTGCGCCAGGCCTAGGGCACCCCAGCCCTAAGGCTTTGGGAGCCCCAGGCCTGGGGCGCTCCAGCCCTAAGGCTTAGGGAGCCCCAGGCCTGGGGCGCCACAGCACTTAGGCTTAGGGAGCCCAAGGCTTGCGACTCCCCAGCCATTTGGCTTAGGGAGCCTCAGGGCGGAAGCTCCCCAGCTCTAAGGCTTAGGGAGCCCCTGGCCTGGGGCGCCCCAGCCATTAGGCTTTGGGAGCACAAGGCCTGGGTCGCCCCAGCCCTTCGGCTTAGGGAGCCCCTGGCATGGGGCATCCCAGCCTTAGGCTAGGGCGCGCCAGGCCTAGGGCGCCCCAGCCCTTAGGCTTTGGGAGACCAAAGCCTGGGGCGCTCCAGCCCTAAGGCTGAGGGAGCCCATGGCCTGGGATGCCCCAGCCCTTCGGCTTAGGGAGCCCCTGGCATGGGGGGTCCCAGCCTTAGAATTGGGAGCCCCAGGCCTGGGGTGCCCCAACCCTTAGTCTTTGGGAGCCCAGGACTGGGGTGCCCCAGCACTTAGGCTTAGGGAGCCCCAGGCATGGGGCGCCCCAGCCCTTAGGCTTAGGGAACCCATGGCCTGGGACGCCCCAGCCCTTCGGCTAGAGCGCGCCAGGCCTAGGGCGCCCCAGCCCTTAGGCTTGGGAGCCCAGGGCCTGGGGTGCTCCAGCCCTTAGGCTTTGGGGGCCCCAGACCTGGGGCACTCCAGCCCTAAGGCTTAGGGAGCCCCAGGACTGGGGCGCCCCAGCCAAAATGCTCTGGGAGCCCAAGGCTTGCGACTCCCCAGCCCTTCGGCGTAGGGAGCCCCAGGCCTGAAGCCCCCCAGCCATTAGGGTTAGGGAGCCCCAGGCCTGGGGCGCCACAGCCCTTAGGCTTTGGGCGCCCCAGGCCTACGGGGTCCCAGCCCTTAGGCTTTGGGCGCCCCAGGCCTACGGGTTCCCAGCCCTTCGGTTTAGGGAGCCCCAGGCTGGGGCGCCCCAGCCCTTAGGCTTAGGGATCCCTGGCCTTGGGTGCCCCAGCCCTTAGGCTTAGGGAGCCTCAGGCATGGGGCGCCCCACCCCTTAGGCTTTGGGAGCTCCAGGCTTGGGGCGCCACTGCCTTTAGGCTTGGCAGCCCCAGGCCTGTGGCACCCCAGCCCTTAGGCTTAGGGATCCCCAGGCCTGGGTCGCCCCAGCATTTAGGCTTTTGGAGCTCCAACCCTGGGGCACCCCAGCCCTTGTGCTTTGGGAGCCCCAGGCCTGGGGCACCCCAGCCCTTAGGCTTTGGGAGCCCCAGGCATGGTACGCCCCAGCCCTTAGGCTTTGGGAGACCAAGGCCTTGGGCGCCCCAGCCTTTATGCTTTGGGAGCTCCAGGTTTGGGGCGCTCCACCCCTTAGGCTTAGGGAGCCCCAGGCCTGGGGCGCACCAGCCCTTAGGCTTAGGGAGCCCATGGCCTGGGACGCCCCAGCCCTTCGGCTTAGGGCGCGCCAGGCCTAGGGCGCCCCAGCCCTAGGATTTGAGAGCCCCATCCTGGGTCGCCCCAGCCTTTAGGCTTTTGGAGCTCCATCCCTGGGGCAACACAGCCATTGGGATTTGGGAGCCCCAGGCATGGTACGCCCAAGCCCTTAGGCTTTGGGAGCCCAAGGCCTTGGGCGTCCCAGCCCTTAGGCTTTGGGAGCCCCAGGCCTGGGGCGCTCCAGCCCTTAGGCTTAGGGAGCCCCAGGCCTGGGTCGCACCAGCCCTTAGGCTTTGGAGCCCATGGCCTGGGACGCCCTAGCCCTTCGGCTTAGGGCACGCCAGGCCTAGGGCGCCCTAGCCCTTTGGCTTTGGGAGCCCCAGGCCTGGGCGCCCCAGCGCTTAGGCTTAGCGTGCCCCAGACCGGGGCGCCCCAGCCCTTAGGCTTTGGGAGCCCCAGGCCTTGGGCGCCCCAGCCCTTAGGCTTAGGGAGCCCAAGGGTTGCGACGCCCCTGCCCTTAGGCTTGGGAGCCCCAGGCCCGATGCGCCCCAGCCTTAGGCTTAGGAGCCCCAGGCTGTGGGCGCCACAGCCCTTAGGTTTAGGGAGCCCCTGGCCTGGGGCGCCCCTGCCCTTAGGCTTTGGGAGCCCCAGGCTTGGGGCGACTCAGCCCTTAGGCTAGGGGAGCCCATGGCCTGGGACGCCCCATCCCTTAGACTTAGGAGCCCCTGGCCTGGGGGGACCCAGCCCTTCGGGTTTGGTAGCCCCAGGGATGGAACACCCCAGCGCAAAGGCTTAGGGAGCCCCAGGCCTGGGCGCCCCAGCGCTTAGGCTTAGCGTGCCCCAGACCGGGGCGCCCCAGCCCTTAGGCTTTGGGAGCCCCAGTCCTGGGGCGCCCCAGCCCTTAGGCTTAAGGTGCCCCAAACTAGGGCGCCCCAGCCCTTAGGCTTTGGGAGCCCCAGGCCTGGGGCACTCCAGCCCTTAGGCTTAGGGAGCCCCAGGCCTGGGGCGCTCTAGCCCTTAGGCTTTGGGAGCCCCAGGCCTGGGGCTCCCTAGCCCTTAGGCTTAGGGAGCCCAAGGGTTGTGACGCCCCTGCCCTTAGGCTTGGGAACCCCAGGCCTGATGCGCCCCAGCCCTTAGGCTTAGGGAGCCCCAGGCTCTGGGCGCCACAGCCCTTAGGCTTAGGGAGCCCATGGCCTGGGGCGCCCCAGCCATAGGCTTAGGGAACCCATGGCTTGGGACGCCCCAGCCCTTCGGCTTAGGGAACCCCAGTCCTGGGGCGTCCCAGCCCTTAGGCTAAGGGAGACCCTGGCCTGGGGCGCCCCTGCCCTTAGGCTTTGCGAGCCCCAGGCCTGGGGCGCCCCAGCACTTAGGCTTTGGGAGCCCCTGGCCTGGGGCGCCCCAGCCCTTCGGCTTAGGGAGCCCCTGGCATGGGGCGTCCCAGCCTTAGGCTTTGGGAGCCACAGGCCTCGGGCGCCCCAACCCTTAGGCTTTGGGAGCCCCAGTGCTGGGGCGCACCAGCCCTTAGGCTAGGGGAGCCCATGGCCTGGGACGCCCCATCCCTTAGACTTAGGAGCCCCTGGCCTGGGGGGACCCAGCCCTTCGGGTTTGGTAGCCCCAGGCATGGTACACCCCAGCGCTTAGGCTTAGGGAGCCCCAGGCCTGGGGCGCTCCAGCCCTTAGGCTTAGGGAGCCCCAGGCCTGGGGCACACCAGCCCTTAGTTTTAGGGAGCCCATGGCCTGGGATGCCCCAGCCCTTTGGTTTAGGGAGTGCCAGGCCTAGGGCGCCCCAGCACTTAGGCTTTGGGAGCCTCAGGCCTGAGGCGCCCCGCCCTTAGGCTTAGGGTGCCCCATGCCTGGGGAGTCCCAGCTCTTAGGCTTTGGGAGCTCCAGGCCTAGGGCACTCCAGCTTTCAGGCTTAGGGAGCCCAAGGGCTGTGACGCCCCTGCCCTTAGGCTTTGGAAGCCCAAGGCTTTGGGCGCCCCAACCCTTAGGCTTTGGGAGCCCCAGGCCTGGGGCGCACCAGCCCTTAGGCTTAGGGAGCCCATGGCCTGGGACGCCCCAGCCCTTCGGCTTAGGGCGCGCCAGGCCTTGGGAGCCCTATCCCTTAGGCTTTGGGAGCCCCAGACCTGGGGCGCCCCAGCCATTAGGCTTAGGGTGACCCAAGCCTGGGGCGCCCAAGCCCTTAGGCTTTGGGAGCCCCAGGCCTGGGACACTCCAGCCCTTAGGCTTAGGGAGACCCAGGCCTGGGGCGCCCCAGCACTTAGGCTTTGGGAGCCCCAGACCTGGGACGCCACAGCCCTTAGGCTTAGGGAGACCAAGGGCTGCGATGCCCCTGCCCTTAGGCTTTGGGAGCCCCAGGCCTGATGCGCCCCAGCCCGTAGGCTTAGGGAGCCCCAGGCCCTGGGTGCCACAGCCTTTAGGCTTAGGGAGCCCAGGGCCTGGGATGCCCCAGCCCTTCGGCTTAGTGAGCCCCAGGCCTGGGGTGTCCAGGCCTTAGGCTTAGGGAGCCCCAGGCCTGGGGTACCCCAGCCCTTAGGCTTAGGGAACCCATGGCTTGGACGCCCCAGCCCTTCGGCTTTGGGAGCCCCAGTCCTGGGGAGCCCCAGCCCTAAGGATTTGGGAGCCACAGGCATGGTACGCCCCAGCCCTTAGGTTAGGGAGCCCCATGCCTGGGGCTTCCCAGCCCTTAGGCTTTTAGGAGCCCCAGGCCTGGGGCGCCGCAGCCCTTCGGCTTAGGGAGCCCCTGGCATGGGGCGGCCCAGCCCTTCGGCTTAGGGAGCCCCTGGCATGGGGCAGCCCAGCCCTTCGGCTTATGGAGCCCCTGGCATGGGGCGGCCCAGCCTTAGGCTTTGGGAGCCCCAGGCCTGGGGCATCCCAGCCCTTAGGATTTTGGAGCCCCAGTCCTGGTGTGCTCCAACCCTAAGGCTTAGGGATCCCCATCCCGGGGCGCCCCAGCCCTTAAGATTAGGGAGCCCAAAGCTTGCGACTCCCCAGCCCTTCGGCTTAAGTAGTCCCAGGCCGGAAATCCCCCAGCCCTAAGGCTTAGGGAGCCCCTGGCCTGGGGCGCCCCAGCCCTTAGGCTTTGGGAGCCCCAGCCCTTCGGCTTAGGGAGCCCCTGGCATGGGGCATCCCAGTCTTAGGCTTTGGGAGCCGCAGGCCTGGGGAGCCCCAGCCCTTAGGCTTTGGGAGCCCCAGGCATAGGGCGCCCCAGCCCTTAGGCTTTGGGTGCCCCAGGCCTGATGGGCCCCAGCCCTTAGGCTTAATGAGTCCCTGGACTGGGGCGTCCCAGCCCTTCAGCTAGGGCGCGCCAGACCTAGGGTGCCCCAGCCCTTAGGCTTTGGGAGCCCAAAGCCTGGGGTGCCCCAGCCCTTAGGCTTAGGGAGCCGCAGGCCTGGGGAGCCCCAGCCCTTAGGCTTTGGGAGCCCCAGGCATAGGGCGCCCCAGCCCTTAGGCTTTGGGTGCCCCAGGCCTGATGCGCCCCAGCCCTTAGGCTTAATGAGTCCCTGGACTGGGGCGTCCCAGCCCTTCAGCTAGGGCGCGCCAGACCTAGGGTGCCCCAGCCCTTAGGCTTTGGGAGCCCCAGGCCTGGGGCGCTCCAGCCCTAAGGCTTAGGGAGCCCCAGGCCTGGGGCGTCACAGCACTTAGGCTTAGGGAGCCCAAGGCTTGTGACTCCCCCAGCCCTTCGGCTTAGGGAGTACAAGGCCTGAAGCCCCCCAGGCCTTAGGCTTAGGGAGCCCCTGGCCTGGGGCGCCCCAGCCCTTCGGCTTAGGGAGCTCCTGGCATGGGGCGTCCCAGCCTTAGAATTTGGAGCCCCAGGCCTGGGGCGCCCAAGCCCTTAGGCTTTGGGAGCCCAAGGCCTGGTGCGCCCCAGCCCTTAGGCTTTGGGTGCCCCAGGCCTAGGGCGCCCCAGCCCTTAGGCTTTGGGAGCCCAAGGCCTGGGGTGCCCCAGCCGTTAGGCTTTGGAAACCCCAGGCCTGGGGCGCCCCAGCCGTAAGGCTTAGGGAGCCCATGGCCTGGGACGCCCCAGCGCTTCGCCTAGGGCGCGCCAGGCCTAGGGCGCGCAAGCCCTTAGGCTTTGGGAGCCCCAGACCTGGGGCGCTACAGCCCTAAGGTTTAGGGAGGCCCAGGCCTGAAGCCCCCCAGCCCTCAGGGTTAGGGACCACTGGCCTGGGGCGACACAGCCCTTAGGCTTTGGGAGCCCCAGTCCTAGGGATTCCCAGCCCTTCGGCTTAGGGAGCCCCAGGCCTGGGGCGTCCCAGCCCTTAGGCTTAGGGATCCCTGGCCTGGGGCGCCCCAGCCCTTAGGCTTAGGGAGCCCCAGGCATGGGGCGCCCCAGCCCTTAGGCTTTGGGAGCTCCAGGCTGGGGGCGCCACAGCCTTTAAGCTTAGGAGCCCCTGCCCTGGGGCACCCCAGCACTTGGGCTTTGGGAGCCCCAGGCCTGGGGCACCGAAGACATTAGGTTTGGGAACCCCAGGCATGGTACGCCCCAGGCCTTAGGCTTTGGGAGCCCCAGGTTTGGGGCGCCCCAGCCCTTAGGTTTAGGGAGTCCAAGGGTTGCGACACCCCTGCCGTTAGGCTTGGGAGTCCCAAGCCTGATGCGCCCCAGCCCTGAGGCTTAGGGAGCCCCAGGCTCTGGGCGCCACAGCCCTTAGGTTTAGGGAGCCCATGGCCTGGGGCGCCCCAGCCATAGGCTTAGGGAACCCATGGCTTGAAACGGCCCAGCCCTTCGGCTTAGGGAGCCCCAGTCCTGGGGCGTCACAGCCCTTAGGCTTTGGGAGCCCAAGGCCTGGGGCGCCCCAGCCCTTAGGCTTTGGGAGCCCCAGTCCTGGGGCGCCCCAGCCCTAAGGATTTGGGAGCCACAGGCATGGTACGCCCCAGCCCTTAGGTTAGGGAGCCCCAGGCCTGGGGCGCCGCAGCCCTTCGGCTTAGGGAGCCCCTGGCATGGGGAGGCACAGCCCTTCGGCTTAGGGAGTCCCTGGCATGGGGCAGCCCAGCCCTTCGGCTTATGGAGCCCCTGGCATGGGGCGGCCCAGCCTTAGGCTTTGGGAGCCCCAGGCCTGGGGCGTACCAGCCCTTAGGATTTTGGAGCCCCAGTACTGGTGTGCTCCAACCCTAAGGCTTAGGGATCCCCATGCCGGGGCGCCCCAGCCCTTAGGATTATGGAGCCCAAAGCTTGCGACTCCCCAGCCCTTCGGCTTAGGTAGCCCCAGGCCGGAAATCCCCCAGCCCTAAGGCTTAGGGAGCCCCTGGCCTGGGGCGCCCCAGCCCTTAGGCTTTGGGAGCCCCAGCCCTTCGGCTTAGGGAGCCCCTGGCATGGGGCATCCCAGCCTTAGGCTTTGGGAGCCGCAGGCCTGGGGAGCCCCAGCCCTTAGGCTTTGGGAGCCCCAGGCATAGGGCGCCCCAGCCCTTAGGCTTTGGGTGCCCCAGGCCTGATGCGCCCCAGCCCTTAGGCTTAATGAGTCCCTGGCCTGGGGCATCCCAGCCCTTCAGCTAGGGCGCGCCAGGCCTAGGGTGCCCCAGCCCTTAGGCTTTGGGAGCCCAAAGCCTGGGGTGCCCCAGCCCTTAGGCTTAGGGAGCCCATGGCCTAGGACGCCCCAGCCCTTCGGCTAGGGTGCGCCAGGCCTAGGGCGCCCCAGCCCTAAGGCTTTGGGAGCCCCAGGCCTGGGGCGCTCCAGCCCTAAGGCTTAGGGAGCCCCAGGCCTGGGACGCCACAGCACTTAGGCTTAGGGAGCCCAAGGCTTGCGACTCCCCCAGCCCTTCGGCTTAGGGAGCCCCAGGCCTGAAGCCCCCCAGGCCTTAGGCTTAGGGAGCCCCTGGCCTGGGGCGCCCCAGCCCTTCGGCTTAGGGAGCCCCTGGCATGGGGCGTCCCAGCCTTAGAATTTGGAGCCCCAGGCCTGGGGCGCCCAAGCCCTTAGGCTTTGGGAGCCCAAGACCTGGTGCGCCCCAGCCCTTAGGCTTTGGGTGCCCGAGGCCTAGGGCGCCCCAGCCCTTAGGCTTTGGGAGCCCAAGGCCTGGGGCGCCCCAGCCGTTAGGCTTTCGAAACCCCAGGCCTGGGGCGTCCCAGCCTTAAGGCTTAGGGAGCCCATGGCCTGGGACGCCCCAGCGCTTCGCCTTGGGCGCGCCAGGCCTAGGGCGCGCATGCCCTTAGGCTTTGGGAGCCCCAGACCTGGGGCGCTACAGCCCTAAGGTTTAGGGAGCCCCAGGCCTGGGGCGCCCCAGCCCTTAGGCTCTGGGAGCCCAAGGCTTGCGACTCCCCAGCTCTTCCGCTTAGGGAGCCCCAGGCCTGAAGACCCCCAGCCCTCAGGGTTAGGGAGCCCCAGGCCTGGGGCGCCCCAGCCCTTAGGCTCTGGGAGCCCAAGGCTTGCGACTCCCCAGCTCTTCCGCTTAGGGAGCCCCAGGCCTGAAGCCCCCCAGCCCTCAGGGTTAGGGAGCCCCAGGCCTGGGGCGCCACAGCCCTGAGGCTTAGGGAGCCCCAGGCTCTGAGCCCCACAGCCCTTAGGTTTAGGGAGCCCATGGCCTGGGGCGCCCCAGCCATAGGCTTAGGGAACCCATGGCTTGAAACGGCCCAGCCCTTCGGCTTAGGGAGCCCCAGTCCTGGGGCGTCACAGCCCTTAGGCTTTGGGAGCCCAAGGCCTGGGGCGCCCCAGCCCTTAGGCTTTGGGTGCCCCTGGCCTGGGGCGCTCCAGCCCTTAGGCTTAGGGAGCCCCAGTGCTGGGGCATACCAGCCCTTAGGCTAGGGGAGCCCATGGCCTGGGATGCCCCAGCCCTTAGACTTAGGGAGCCCCAGGCCTGGGGAGACCCAGCCCTTCGGGTTTGGGAGCACCAGGCATTGTACACCCCAGCCCTTAGGCTTAGGGGTCCCCTGGCCTGGCGCGCCCCAGCCTTAGTCTTAGGGAGCCCCAGGCCTGGGGCGCACCAGCCCTTAGGCTTAGGGAGCCCATGGCCTGGGACGCCCCAGCCCTTCGGCTTAGGGAGCGCCAGGCCTAGGTAGCCCCAGCCCTTAGGCTTTGGGAGCCTCAGGCCTGGGGCGCCCAGCCCTTAGGCTTAGGGTGCCCCAGGCCTGGGAGAAACAGCTCTTAGGCTTTGGCAGCCCCAGGCCTAGGTAACCCCAGCCCTTAGGCTTTGGGAGCCTCATTCCAGCGTTTAGGCTTAGGGAGCCTAAGGGCTGTGACGCCGCTGCCCTTAGGCTTTGGGAGCCCCAGGCCTGGGGCGCACCAGAATTAGGTTTAGGAAGCCCATGGCCTGGGACGCCCCAGCACTTCGGCTTAGGGAGCCACAGGCCTGGGGCGCACCAGCCCTTAGGCTTAGGGAGCCCATGGCCTGGGACTCCCCAGCCCTTCGACTTAGGGCGCGCCAGGCCTTGGGCGCCCTATCCCTTAGGCTTTGGGAGCCCCAGGCCTGGGGCGCCCCAGGCCTTAGGCTTAGGGTGACCCAAGCCTGGGGCGCCCAAGCCCTTAGGTTTTGGGAGCCCCAGGCCTGGGGCACTCCAGCCCTTAGGCTTAGGGAGACTCAGGCCTGGGGCGCCCCAACACTTAGGCTTTGGGAGCCCCAGACCTGGGGCCCCACAGCCCTTAGGCTTAGGGAGACCAAGGGCTGCGATGCCCCTGCCCTTAGGCTTTGGGAGCCCCAGGCCTGATGCGCCCCAGCCCGTAGGCTTAGGGAGCCCCAGGCCCTGGGTGCCACAGCCTTTAGGCTTAGGGAGCCCAGGGCCTGGGACGCCCCAGCCCTTCGGCATAGTGAGCCCCAGCCCTGGGGTGTCCCAGCCCTTAGGCTTAGGGAGCCCCAGGCCTGGGGTACCCCAGCCCTTAGGCTTAGGGAACCCATGGCTTGGGACGCCCCAGCCCTTCGGCTTTGGGAGCCCCAGTCCTGGGGCGCCCCAGCCCTAAGAATTTGGGAGCCACAGGCATGGTACGCCCCAGCCCTTAGGTTAGGGAGCCCCAGGCCTGGGGCTTCCCAGTCCTTAGGCTTTTAGGAGCTCCAGGCCTGGGGCGCCGCAGCCCTTCGGCTTAGGGAGCCCCTGGCATGGGGAAGCCCAGCCCTTCGGCTTAGGGAGTCCCTGGCATGGGGCAGCCCAGCCCTTCGGCTTATGGAGCCCCTGGCATGGGGCGGCCCAGCCTTAGGCTTTGGGAGCCCCAGGCCTGGGGCGTACCAGCCCTTAGGATTTTGGAGCCCCAGTCCTGGTTTGCTCCAACCCTAAGGCTTAGGGATCCCCATGCCGGGGCGCCCCAGCCCTTAGGATTAGGGAGCCCAAAGCTTGCGACTCCCCAGCCCTTCGGCTTAGGTAGCCCCAGGCCGGAAATCCCCCAGCCCTAAGGCTTAGGGAGCCCCTGGCCTGGGGCGCCCCAGCCCTTAGGCTTTGGGAGCCCCAGCCCTTCGGCTTAGGGAGCCCCTGGCATGGGGCATCCCAGCCTTAGGCTTTGGGAGCCGCAGGCCTGGGGAGCCCCAGCCCTTAGGCTTTGGGAGCCCCAGGCATAGGGCGCCCCAGCCCTTAGGCTTTGGGTGCCCCAGGCCTGATGCGCCCCAGCCCTTAGGCGTAATGAGTCCCTGGCCTGGGGCGTCCCAGCCCTTCAGCTAGGGCGCGCCAGGCCTAGGGTGCCCCAGCCGTTAGGCTTTGGGAGCCCAAAGCCTGGGGTGCCCCAGCCCTTAGGCTTAGGGAGCCCATGGCCTAGGACGCCCCAGCCCTTCGGCTAGGGTGCACCAGGCCTAGGGCGCCCCAGCCCTAAGGCTTTGGGAGACCCAGGCCTGGGGCGCTCCAGCCCTAAGGCTTAGGGAGCCCCAGGCCTGGGGCGCCACAGCACTTAGGCTTAGGGAGCCCAAGGCTTGCGACTCCCCCAGCCCTTCGGCTTAGGGAGCCCCAGGCCTGAAGCCCCCCAGGCCTTAGGCTTAGGGAGCCCCTGGCCTGGGGCGCCCCAGCCCTTCGGCTTAGGGAGCCCCTGGCATGGGGCGTCCCAGCCTTAGAATTTGGAGCCCCAGGCCTGGGGCGCCCAAGCCCTTAGGCTTTGGGAGCCCAAGACCTGGTGCGCCCCAGCCCTTAGGCTTTGGGTGCCCGAGGCCTAGGGCGCCCCAGCCCTTAGGCTTTGGGAGCCCAAGGCCTGGGGCGCCCCAGCCGTTAGGCTTTGGAAACCCCAGGCCTGGGGCGCCCCAGCCCTAAGGCTTAGGGAGCCCATGGCCTGGGACGCCCCAGCGCTTCGCCTAGGGCGCGCCAGGCCTAGGGCGCGCAAGCCCTTAGGCTTTGGGAGCCCCAGACCTGGGGCGCTACAGCCCTAAGGTTTAGGGAGCCCCAGGCCTGGGGCGCCCCAGCCCTTATGCTCTGGGAGCCCAAGGCTTGCGACTCCCCAGCTCTTCCGCTTAGGGAGCCCCAGGCCTGAAGCCCCCCAGCCCTCAGGGTTAGGGAGCCCCAGGCCTGGGGCGCCACAGCCCTTAGGCTTTGGGAGCCCCAGGCCTAGGGAGTCCCAGCCCTTCGGCTTAGGGAGCCCCAGGCCTGGGGCGCCCCAGCCCTTAGGCTTAGGGAGCCCCAGGCATGGGGCGCCCCAGCCCTTAGGCTTTGGGAGCTCCAGGCTGGGGGCGCCACAGCCTTTAGGCTTAGGAGCCCCTGCCCTGGGGCACCCCAGCCCTTGGGCTTTGGGAGCCCCAGGCCTGGGGCACCGAAGACCTTAGGTTTGGGAACCCCAGGCATAGTACGCCCCAGGCCTTCGGCTTTGGGAGCCCCAGGTTTGGGGCGCCCCAGCCCTTAGGCTTAGGGAGCCCAAGGGTTGCGACGCCCCTGCCGTTAGGCTTGGGAGTCCCAGGCCTGATGCGCCCCAGCCCTGAGGCTTAGGGAGCCCCAGGCTCTGGGCACCACAGCCCTTAGGTTTAGGGAGCCCATGGCCTGGGGCGCCCCAGCCATAGGCTTAGGGAACCCATGGCTTGAAACGGCCCAGCCCTTCGGCTTAGGGAGCCCCAGTCCTGGGGCGTCACAGCCCTTAGGCTTTGGGAGCCCAAGGCCTGGGGCGCCCCAGCCCTTAGGCTTTGGGTGCCCCTGGCCTGGGGCGCTCCAGCCCTTAGGCTTAGGGAGCCCAAGTGCTGGGGCATACCAGCCCTTAGGCTAGGGGAGCCCATGGCCTGGGACGTCCCAGCCCTTAGACTTAGGGAGCCCCAGGCCTGGGGAGACCCAGCCCTTCGGGTTTGGGAGCACCAGGCATTGTACACCCCAGCCCTTAGGCTTAGGGGTCCCCTGGCCTGGCGCGCCCCAGCCTTAGGCTTAGGGAGCCCCAGGCCTGGGGCGCACCAGCCCTTAGGCTTAGGGAGCCCATGGCCTGGGACGCCCCAGCCCTTCGCCTTAGGGAGCGCCAGGCCTAGGTAGCCCCAGCCCTTAGGCTTTGGGAGCCTCAGGCCTGGGGCGCCCAGCCCTTAGGCTTAGGGTGCCCCAGGCCTGGGAGAAACAGCTCTTAGGCTTTGGGAGCCCCAGGCCTAGGTAGCCCCAGCCCTTAGGCTCTGGGAGCCTCATTCCAGCGTTTAGGCTTAGGGAGCCTAAGGGCTGTGACGCCGCTGCCCTTAGGCTTAGGGAGCCCCAGGCCTGGGGCGCACCAGCCCTTAGGCTTAGGGAGCCCATGGCCTGGGACGCCCCAGCCCTTCGACTTAGGGCGCGCCAGGCCTAGGGCAACCCAGCCCTTAGGCTTTGGGTGCCCAAGGCCTGGGGCGCCCCAGCCCTTAGGCTTTGGGATCACCAGGCTTGGGGCGCTCCAGCCCTTAGGCTTTGGGAGCCCCAGGCCTGTGGCGCTCCAGCCCTTAGGCTTTGGAAGCCCCAGGCCTGGGGCGCCCCAGCCATTAGGCTTTGGGAGCCCCAGACCTGGGGCGCCCCAGCCCTTAGTCTTAGGAAGCCCCAGGACTTTGGCACCACAGCCCTTGGGGTTTTGGGGCCTCAAGCCTAGGGCGCCCCAGCCCTTCGGATTAGGGAGCCCCAGGCTGGGGCGACCCAGCCCTTAAACTTTGGGAGCCCCAGGCCGGGGCACCCAAGCCCATAGGCTTAGGAAGCCCCAGGCTTGGGACGCCTGAGTCCTTAGGCTTAGGTAGGCCTAGGCATGGGGCGCCCCAGCCCTTAGGTTTAGGGAGCCCCAGGCCTGTGGCGCCCCAGCCATTAGGCATTGGGAACTCCAGGCCTGGGGCGCCCCAGCCCTTAGGCTTTGGGGGCCCCAGGCCTGGGGCGCCCCAGCCTTTTGAATTTGGGAGTCCCAAGCCTGGGCGCCTCATCCCTTAGGCTTTGGGAACCCCAGGCCTGGGGCGCCCCAGCCCTTCGGCTTAGGGAGCCCCTGGCGTGGGGCGTCCCAGCCTTAGGCTTTGGGAGCCCCAGGCCAGGGCGCCCCAGCCCTTAGGCTTTGGTAGCCCCAGGCCGGGGTGCCCCAGCCCTTAGGCTTTGGGAGCACAAGGCCTGGGGCACTCCAGCCCTTAGGCTTAGGGAGCCCCAGGCCTGGGGCGCACCAGAATTAGGTTTAGGAAGCCCATGGCCTGGGACGCCCCAGCACTTCGGCATAGGGAGCTCCAGGCCTAGGGCACCCCAGCCCTTAGGCTTTGGGAGCAGCAGGCCTGGGACGCTAAGCCCTTAGGCTTTGGTAGCCCCACGCAAGGGGCGCCCCAGCCTTTTGGCTTAGGGATCCCATGGCCTGGGATGCCCCAGCCCTTCGGCAAGGGCGCGCCAGGCCTAGGGCTTCCCAGCCCTTAGGCTTTGGGAGCCCCTGGCCTGGGGGCCCCAGCCCTTCGGCTTTGGGAGCCCCTGGCGTGGGGCGTCCTAGCCTTAGGTTTTGGGAGCCCCAGGCCAGGGCGCCCCAGCCAATAGGCTTTGGGAGCCCCAGGCCTGGGGCACTCCAGCCCTTAGTCTTAGGGAGCCCCAGGCCTGGGGCGCCCCAGCCCTTAGGCTTTGGGAGCCCCAGACATGGGGCGCCACAGCCCTTAGGCTTTGGGAGCCCCAGGCCTGGGGCTCCCCAGCCCTTAGGCTTAGGGCGCCCAAGGGCTGCGACGCCCCTGCCCTTAGGCTTTGGGAGCCACAGGCCTGATGCGCCCCAGCCCTTAGGCTTAGGGAGCCCCAGGCCAGGGGGGACACAGCCCTTCGGCATAGGGAGCCCCAGGGCTGGGGCGTCCCAGCCCTTAGATTTAGGGAGCCCCAGGCATGGGGCGCCCCAGCCCTTAGGCTTAGGGAGCCCCAGGCCTGGGACGCCCCAGCACTTCGGCTTAGTGCGCACCAGGCCTAGGCCGCCCTAACCCTTAGGCTTTGGGATCCACAGGCATGGGGTGCGCAGCCCTTAGGCTTAGGGTGCCCCAGGTCTGGGGCGCCCCAGCGCTTAAGCTTAGGGAGCCGATGGCCAGGGATGCCCCAGCCCTTAGGTTTTGGTAGCCCCAGGCCTGGGGTGCCCCTGCCGTTAGGTTTGGGAGCCCAAGGCCTGGGGCACTCCAGCCCTTAGGGTTAGGGAGCCCCAGGCCTGGGGCGCCCAAGGCCTTAGGGTTTGGGAGCTCCAGCCCTGGGGCACCCCAGCCCTTGAGCTTTGGGAGCCCCAGGCCTGGGGCACCCCAGCCCTTAGGCTTTGGGAGCCCCAGGCCTGGGTCGCCCCAGCCTTTAGGCTTTTGGAGCTGCAGCCCTGGGGCACCCCAGCCCTTGAGCTTTGGGAGCCCCAGGCCTGGGGCACCCCAGCCCTTAGGCTTTGGGAGCCCCAGGCATGGTACGCCCCAGCCCTTAGGCTTTGTGAGACCAAGGCCTTGGGCGCCCCAGTCCTTAGGTTTTGGGAGCCGCAGGCCTGGGGCGCTCCAGCCCTTAGGCTTAGGGAGCCCCGGACTGGGGCGCACCGGCCCTTAGGCTTAGGGAGCCCATGGCCTGGGACGCCCCAGCCCTTCGGCTTAGGGCGCCCCAGGCCTAGGGCGCCCCAGCCATTAGGCTTTGGGAGCCCCAGGCCTGGGTCGCCCAAGCCTTTAGGCTTTTGGAGCTCCATCCCTGGGGCACCCCAGCGCTTGGGCTTTGGGAGCCCCAGGCCTGGGGCGCCCCAGCCCTTAGACTTAGGGTGCCCCAGACCGGGGCGCCCCAGGCTTTGGTTTTGGGAGCCCTAGACCTGGGGCGCCCCAGCCTTTAGGCTTAGGGAGCCCAAGGGTTGCGACGCTCCTGCCCTTAGGCTTGGGAGCACGAGGCCAGATGTGCCCCAGCCCTTAGGCTTAGGAGCCCCAGGCTCTGGGCGCCACAGCACTTAGGCTTAGGGAGCCCCTGGCCTGGGACGCCCCTGCCCTTAGGATTTGGGAGCCCCAGCACTTAGGCTTTGGGAGCCCCTGGCCTGGGGCGCCCCAGCCCTTTGGCTTAGGGAGCCCCTGGCATGGGGGGTCCCAGCCTTAGGCTTTGGGAGCCACAGGCCTGGGGCGCCCCAGCCCTTAGGCTTTGGGAGTCCAAGGCCTGGGGAGCCCCAGCCCTTA
Source organism: Tenrec ecaudatus (assembly GCF_050624435.1). NCBI lineage: Eukaryota > Metazoa > Chordata > Mammalia > Afrosoricida > Tenrecidae > Tenrec > Tenrec ecaudatus. Next base: position 123,688,351 of record NC_134540.1, read on the forward strand.
GGTTTTTGGGTGCCCCAGGCCAGGGGCGATCCGCCCTTAGGCTTAGGTAGCCCCAGTGCTGAGGCGCACCAGCCCTTAGGCTAGGGGAGACCATGGCCTGGGAAGCCCCAGCCCTTAGACTTAGGGAGCCCCAGGCCTGGGGGGACCCAGACCTTCGGGTTTGGTAGCCCCAGGCATGGTACACCCCAGCCCTTAAGCTTAGGGAGCCCCTGGCCTGGCGCACCCCATCCTTTAGGCTTAGGGAGCCCCAGACCTGGGGCGCCACAGCCCTTAGGGTTTGGGAGCCCCAGGCCTGGGGCTCCCCAGCCCTTAGGCTTAGGGCGCCCAAGGGCTGCGACGCCCCTGCCCTTAGGCTGTGGGAGCCCCAGGCCTGATGCGCCCCAGCCCTTAGGCTTAGGGAGCCCCAGGCCAGGGGGGACTCAGCCCTTCGGCATAGGGAGCCCCAGGGCTGGGGCGTCCCAGCCCTTAGATTTAGGGAGCCCCAGGCATGGGGTGCCCCAGCCTTTTGGCTTAGGGAGCCCATGGCCTGGGACGCCCCAGCCCTTGGGCTAGGGCGCGCCAGGCCTAGGGCGCCCCAGCCCTTCGGCTTAGGGAGCCCCAGGCCTGGGGCGCCCCAGCCCTTAGGCTTAGGGAGCCCAAGGCTTGCGACTCCCCAGCCCTTCGGCTTAGGGAGCCCCAGGCCTGAAGCCCCCCAGTCCTTAGGCTTAGGGAGCCCCAGGCCTGGGGCGCCACAGCCTTTAGGCTTGGGAGCCCGAGGCCTCTGGCTCCCCAGCCCTTCGGCTTTGGGAGGCCCAGGCCTGGGGCGCCCCAGCTCTTAGGCGTTGGGAGCCCCAGGCATGGTACGCCCCAGCCCTTAAGCTTTGGGAACCCCAGGCCTGGGGCACCCCCGCACTTCGGCTTTGGGAGCTTCTGGCCTGGGGCGCCACAGCCCTTAGGCTTAGGGAGCCCCAGGCCTGGGACGCCCCAGCACTTCGGCTTAGTGCGCGCCAGGCCTAGGCCGCCCTAACCCTTAGGCTTTGGGATCCACAGGCATGGGGCGCGCAGCCCTTAGGCTTAGGGTGCCCCAGGTCTGGGGCGCCCCAGCGCTTAAGCTTAAGGAGCCGATGGCCAGGGATGCCCCATCCCTTAGGCTTTGGTAGCCCCAGGCCTGGGGTGCCCGTGCCGTTAGGTTTGGGAGCCCAAGGCCTGGGGCGCTCCAGCCCTTAGGCTTAGGGAGCCCCAGGCCTGGGGCGCCACAGCCCTTAGGTTTAGGGTGCCCCAAGCCTGGGGCACCCCAGCCCTTAGGCTTTGGGAGCCCCAGGCCTGGGGCACTCCAGCCCTTAAGGTTAGGGAGCCCCAGGCCTGGGGCGCCCCAGGCCTAGGGTTTGGGAGCTCCAGCCCTGGGGCACCGCAGCCCTCGAGCTTTGGGAGCCCCAGGCCTGGGGCACCCCAGCCCTTAGGCTTTGGGAGCCCCAGGCATGGTACGCCCCAGCCCTTAGACTTTGTGAGACCAAGGCCTTGGGCGCCCCAGCCCTTAGGCTTTGGGAGGCCCAGGCCTGGGGCGCTCCATCCCTTAGGCTTAGGGAGACCCAGGCCTGGGTCGCACCAGCCCTTAGGCTTAGGGAGCCCATGGCCTGGGACGCCCCAACCCTTCGGCTTAGGGCGCCCCAGGCCTAGGGCGCCCCCGCCATTAGGCTTTGGGAGCCCCAGGCCTGGGTCGCCGCAGCCTTTAGGCTTTTGGAGCTCCATCCCTGGGGCACCCCAGCCCATGGGCTTTGGGAGCCCCAGGCCTGGGGCGCCCCAGCCATTAGACTTGGGGTGCCCCAGACCGGGGCGCCCCAGCCCTTAGGCTTTGGGAGCCCCAGGCCTGGGGCGCCCCAGACTTTAGGCTTAGGGAGCCCAAGGGTTGCGACGCTCCTGCACTTAGGCTTGGGAGCCCCAGGCCAGATGTGCCCCAGCGCTTAGGCTTATGGAGCCCCAGGCTCTGGGCGCCACAGCCCTTAGGCTTAGGGAGCCCCTGGCCTGGGGCGCCCCTGCCCTTAGGCTTTGGGAGCCCCAGGCCTGGGCGCCCCAGCACTTAGGCTTAGGGAGCCCCTGGCATGGTGGGTCCCAGCCATAGGCTTTGGGAGCCCCTGGCCTGGGGCGCCCCTGCCCTTAGGCTTTGGGAGCCCCTGGCATGGGGGGTCCCAGCCTTAGGCTAGGGGAGACAATGGCCTGGGACGCCCCAGCCCTTAGACTTAGGGAGCCTCAGGCCTGGGGGGACCCAGACCTTCGGGTTTGGTAGCCCCAGGCATGGTACACCCCAGCCCTTAAGCTTAGGGAGCCCCTGGCCTGGCGCGCCCCATCCCTTAGGCTTTGGGAGCCCCTGGCATGGGGCGTCCCAGCCTTAGGCTTTGGGAGCCACAGGCCTGGGGCGCCCAAGCCCTTAGGCTTTGGGAGCCCAAGGCCTGGGGCGCCCCTGCCCGTAGGCTTTGGGTGCCCCAGGCCTGGGGCGCTCCGGCCCTTAGGCTTATGGAGCCCCAGTGCTGGGGCGCACCAGCCCTTAGGCTAGGGGAGCCCATGGCCTGGGACGCCCCAGCCCTTAGACTTAGGGAGCCCCAGGCCTGGGGGGACCCAACGCTTCGGTTTGGGAGCCCCAGGCATGGTACACTCCAGCCCTTAGGCTTAGGGAGCCCCAGGCCTGGGGCGCACCAGCCCTTAGGCTTAGGGAGCCCATGGCCTGGGACGCCCCAGCCCTTCGGCTTAGGGAGTGCCAGGCCTAGGGCGCCCCAGCCCTTAGGCTTAGGGTGCCCCAGGCCTGGGGAGACCCAGCTCTTAGGCTTCGGGAGCCCCAGGCCTAGGGCACTCCAGCTTTTAGGCTTAGGGAACCCAAGGGCTGTGACGCCTCTGCCCTTAGGGTTTGGGAGCCCAAGGCTTTGGGCGCCCCAACCCTTAGGCTTTGGGAGCCCCAGGCCTGCGGCGCTGCAGCCCTTAGGCTTAGGGAGCCCCAGGCCTGGGGCACACCAGCCCTTAGGCTTAGGGAGCCCATGGCCTGAGACGCCCCAGCCCTTAGGTTTTGGGAGCCCCAGGCCTTGGCGCCCCAGCCCTTACACTTAGGGTGCCCCAATCCTGGGGCGTCCCAGCCCTTAGGCTTTGGGAGCCCCAGGCCTGGGGCACTCCAGCCCATAGTCTTAGGGAGCCCAGGCCTGGGGCGCCCCAGCCCTTAGGCTTTGGGAGCCCCAGACCTGGGGCGCCACAGCCCTTAGGCTTTGGGAGCCCCAGGCCTGGGGTGCTCCAACCCTAAGGCTTAGGGATCCCCAGGCCGGGGTGCCCCAGCCCTTAGGCTTAGGGAGCCCAAGGCTTGCGACTCCCCAGCCCTTCGGCTTAGGGAGCCCCAGGCCTGAATCCCCCAGGCCTTAGGCTTAGGGAGCCCCTTTCCTGGGGCGCCCCAGCGCTTCGGCTTAGGGAGCCCCTGGCATGGGGCGTCCCAGCCTTAGAATTGGGAGCCCCAAGCCTGGGGCGCCCAAGCCCTTAGGCTTTGGGAGCCCAAGGCCTGGGGCGCCCCAGCCCTTAGGCTTTGGGTGCCCCAGGCCTAGGGCGCCCTAGCCCTTAGGCTTAGGGAGTCCCTGGCCTGGGGCGCCCCAGCCCTTAGGCTTTGGGAGCCCAAGGCCTGGGGCGCCCAAGCCCTTAGGTTTTGGGTGCCCCAGGCCTGGGGCACTCCAGCCCTTAGGCTTAGGGAGCCCCAGTGCTGAGGCGCACCAGCCCTTAGGCTAGGAGAGCCCATGGCCTGGGACGCCCCAGCCCTTAGACTTAGGGAGCCCCAGGCCTGGGGGGACCCAGCCCTTCGGGTTTGGTAGCCCCAGGCATGGTACACCCCAACCCTTAGGCTTATGGAGCCCCTGGCCTGGCGCGCCCCATCCCTTAGGATTTTGGAGCCCAAGGCCTTGGGCACTCCAGCCCTTAGGCTTAGGGAGCCCCAGGCCTGGGGCGCACCAGCCCTTAGGTTTAGGGAGCCCATGGCCTGGGACGCCTCACCCTTTCGGCTTAGGGAGCACCAGGCCTAGGGCGCCCCAGCCCTTAGGCTTTGGGATCTTCAGACCTGGGGCGCCCAGCCCTTAGGCTTAGGGTGCCCCAGGCCTGGGAGACCCAGCTCTTAGGCTTTTGGAGCCCCAGGCCTAGGGCACTCCAGCTTTCAGGCTTAGGGAGCCCAAGGGCTATGACGCCCCTGCCCTTAGGCTTTGGGAGCCCAATGCTTTGGGCGCCCCAACCCTTAGGCTTTGGGAGCCCCAGGCCTCGGGCGCTCCAGCCCTTAGGCTTAGGGAGCCCCAAGCCTGGGGCGCACCAGCCCTTAGGCTTAGTGAGCCCATGGCCTGGGATGCCCCAGCCCTTCGGTTTAGGGCGCGCCAGGCCTTGGGGGCCCCAGCCCTTAGGCTTTGGGAGCCCCAGGCCTGGGGCGCCCCAGCCCTTGGGCTTAGGGTGCCCCAAGCCTGGGGCGCCCCAGCCCTTAGGCTTTGGGAGCCCCAGGCCAGGGAGGACACAGCCCTTCTGCATAGGGAGCCCCAGGCCTGGGACGCCCCAGCCCTTCGGCTTAGTGCGCGCCAGGCCTAGGCCGCCCTAGCCCTTAGGCTTTGGGATCCACAGGCATGGGGCGCTCAGCCCTTAGGCTTAGGGTGCCCCAGTTCTGGGGCGCCCCAGCCCTTAAGCTTAGGGAGCCCATGGCCAGGGACGCCCCACCCCTCAGGCTTTGGTAGCCCCGGCCTGGGGTGCCCCTGCCCTTAGGCTTTGGGAGCCCAAGGCCTGGGGCGCTCCAGCCCTTAGGCTTAGGGAGCCCCAGGCCTGGGGCGCCACAGCCCTTAGGCTTAGGGAGCCCCAGGCATGGGACGCCCCCGCCCGTCGGCTTAGGGTGCGCCAGGCCTAGGGCGCCCAAGCCCTTAGGCTTTGGGAGCCCCAGGCCTGGGGCGCTCCAGCCCTTAGGCTTAGGGAGCCCATGGCCTGGGATGCCCCAGCCCTTCGGCTTAGGGCGCGCCAGGCCTGGGGAAACCCAACTTTTAGGCTTTGGGAGTCCCAGGTCTAGGGCACTCCAGCTTTCAGGCTTAGGGAGCCCAAGGGCTGTGACGCCCCTGCCCTTAGGCTTTGGGAGCCCAATGCTTTGGGCGCCCCAACCCTTAGGCTTTGGGAGCCCCAGGCCTCGGGCGCTCCAGCCCTTAGGCTTAGGGAGCCCCAAGCCTGGGGCGTACTAGCCCTTAGGCTTAGTGAGCCCATGGCCTGGGATGCCCCAGCCCTTCGGTTTAGTGCGTGCCAGGCCTTGGGGGCCCCAGCCCTTAGGCTTAGGGAGCCCTAGGACAGGGAGGACACAGCCCTTCTGCATAGGGATCCCCAGGCCTGGGGCGCCCCAGCCCTTAGGCTTAGGGAGCCCAAGGCTTGCGACTCCCCAGCCCTTCGGCTTAGGGAGCCCCAGGCCTGAAGCCCCCCAGTCCTTAGGCTATGGGAGTCCCAGGCCTGGGGCTCCACAGCCTTTAGGCTTGGGAGTCCGAGGCCTGTGGCCCCCCAGCCCTTCGGCTTTGGGAGCCCCAGGCCTGGGCGCCCCAGCTCTTAGGCGTTGGGAGCCAAAGGCATGGTACGCCCCAGCCCTTAGGCTTTGGGAGCCCCAGGCCTGTGGCACCCCAGCACTTCGGCTTTGGGAGCTTCTGGCCTGGGGCGCCACAGCCCTTAGGCTTAGGAATCCCCAGGACTGGGACGCCCCCGCCCGTCGGCTTAGGGAGCCCCAGGCCTGGGACGCCCTAGCCCTTCGGCTTAGTGCGCGCCAGGCCTAGGCCGCCCTAGCCCTTAGGCTTTGGGATCCACAGGCATGGGGCGCGCAGCCCTTAGGCTTAGCGTGCCCCAGGTCTGGGGCGCCCCAGCCCTTAAGCTTAGGGAGCCCATAGCCAGGGACGCCCCAGCCCTCAGGCTTTGGTAGCCCCTGCCTGGTGTGCCCCTGCCCTTAGGCTTTGGGAGCCCAAGGCCTGGGGCGCTCCAGCCCTTAGGCTTAGGGAGCCCCAGGCCTGGGACGCCCCCGCCCGTCGGCTTAGGGCGCGCCAGGCCTAGGGCGCCCAAGCCCTTAGGCTTTGGGAGCCCCAGGCCTGGGGCGCTCCAGCACTTAGGCTTAGGGAGCCCCAGGCCTGGGAAGCCCCGCCCATCGTCTTAGGGCGCGCCAGGCCTAGGGCGCCCAAGCCCTTAGGCTTTGGGAGCCACAGGCCTGGGGCGCTCTAGCCCTTAGGCTTAGGGAGCCCCAGGCCTGGGGTGCACCTGCCCTTAGGCTTAGGGAGCCCATGGCCTGGAACGCCCCAGCCCTTCGGCTTAGGGTGCCCCACGACTGGGGCAACCCAGCCCTTAAGCTTAGGGAGCCCATGGCCTAGGGCGCCCAAGCCCTTAGGCTTTGCTCGCCCAAGGCTTTGGGCGCCCCAACCCTTACGCTTTGGGAGCCCCAGGCCTGGGGTGCTCCAGCCCTTAGGAGTAGGGAGCCCCAGGCCTGGTGCTCACCAGCCCTTAGGCTTAGGGAGCCCAAGCCTGGGATGCCCCAGCCCTTTGGCTTAGGGCACGACCTGCCTAGGGCGCCCAAGCCCTTAGGCTTTGGGAGCCCCAGGACTGGGGCGCTCCAGCACTTAGCTTAGGGAGCCCCAGGCCTGGGGCGCACCAGCCCTTAGGCTTAGGGAGCCTATGGCCTGGGACGCCCCCGCCCGTCGGCTTTGGGTGCCCCACGTCTGGGGCACCCCAGCCCTTAAGCTTAGGGAGCCCATGGCCTAGGGCGCCCAAGCCCTTAGGCTTTGGGCGCCCAAGGCTTTGGGCGCCCCAACTCTTACGCTTTGGGAGCCCCAGGCCCGGGGTGCTCCAGCCCTTAGGAGTAGGGAGCCCCAGGCCTGGTGCGCACCAGCCCTTAGGCTTAGGGAGCCCAAGCCTGGGACGCCCCAGCCCTTCGGCTTAGGGCGCGAGCTGCCTAGGGCGCCCAAGCCCTTAGGCTTTGGGAGCCCCAGGCCTGGGGTGCTCCAGCCCTTAGGCTTAGGGAGCCCCAGGCCTGGGGCGCACCAGCCCTTAGGCTTAGGGAGCCTATGGCCTGGGACGCCCCAGCCCTTCGCCTTAGGGCGCGCCAGGCCTTGGGCGCCCCAGCCCTTAGGCTTTGGGAGCCCCTGGCCTGGGGCGCCCCCGCCCGTCGGCTTAGGGTGCCCCACGTCTGGGGCACCCCAGCCCTTAGGCTTAGGGAGCCCAAGCCTGGGACGCCCCAGCCCTTCGGCTTAGGGCGCGTTAGGCCTTGGGCGCCCCATCCCTTAGGCTTTGGGAGCCCCAGGCCTGGGGCGCCCCAGCCCTTAGGCTTAGGGTGCCCCAAGCCTGGGGCGCCCCAGCCCTTAGGCTTAGGGTGCCCCAGGCCTGGGGCGCCACAGCCCTTAGGCTTTGGGAGCCCCAGGCCTGGGGCACTCCAGCCCTTAGGATTAGGGAGCCCCAGGCCTGGGGCGCCACAGCCCTTAGGCTTTTGGAGCCCCAGACCTGGGGCGCCACAGCCCTTAGGCTTAGGGAGCCCAAGGGCTGCGACGCCCCTGCCCTTAGGATTTGGAGACCAGGCCTGATGGGCCCCAGCCCTTAGGCTTAGGGAGCCCCAGGCCAGGGGGGACACAGCCCTTCGGAATAGGGAGCCCCAGGGCTGGGGCGTCACAGCCCTTAGATTTAGGGAGCCCCAGGCAAGGGGCGCCCCAGCCTTTTGGCTTAGGGAGCCCATGGCCTGGGACGCCCCAGCCCTTTGGCTAGGGCGCGCCAGGACTAGGGCGCCCCATCCCTTCAGCTTAGGGAGCCCCAGGCCTGGGGCGCCCCATCCCTTAGGCTTAGGGAGCCAAAGACTTACGACTCCCCAGCTAGGGCGCGCCAGGACTAGGGCGCCCCAACCCTTCTGCTTAGAGAGCCCCAAGCCTGGGGCGTCCCAGCCTTAGAATTGGGAGCCCCAGGCCTGGGGCACTCCAGCCCTTAGGCTTAGGGAGCCCCAGGCCTGGGGCGACCCAGCCCTTTGGCTTTGGGAGCCCTAGGCCTGGGGCGCCCCAGCCCTTAGGCTTAGGGTGCACCAGACCGGGGCGCCCCAGCCCTTAGACATTGGGAGCCCCAGGCCTGGGGCGCCCCAACCCTTAAGCTTAGGGAGCCTAAGGGTTGCGACGCCCCTGCCCTTAGGCTTGGGAGCCCCAGGCCTGATGCGCCCCATCCCTTAGGCTTAGGGAGCCCCAGGCTCTGGGCGCCACAGCCCTTAGGCTTAGGGAGCCCATGGCCTGGGGCGCCCCAGCCACAGGCTTAGGGAACCCATGGCTTGGGACGCCCCAGCCCTTCGGTTTAGGGAGCCCCAGTCCTGGGGCGTCCCAGCCCTTAGGCTTTGGGAGCCTCAGGCATGGAACGCCCCAGCCCTTAGGCTTTGGGAGACCAAGGCCTTGGGCGCCCCAGCCCTTAGGTTTTGGGAGCCCCAGGCCTGGGGCACTCAAGCCCTTAGGCTTAGGGAGCCCCAGGCCTGGGGCGCTCCAGCCCTTAGGCTTTGGGAGCCCATGGCCTCAGACGCCCCAGCCCTTCGGCTTAGGGCGGGCCAGGCCTAGGGCGCCCCAGCCCTTAGGCTTTGGGAGCCCCAGGCCTTTGTCGCCCCAACCTTTAGCCTTTTGAGCTCCATCCCTGGAGCACCCGAGCCCTTGGGCTTTGGGCACCCCAGGCCTGGGGCACTCTAGCCCTTAGGCTTTGGGAGCCCCAGGCATTGTACGCCCCAGCCCTTAGGCTTTGGGAGCCCAAGGCCTTGGGTGCCCCAGCCCTTAGGCTCTGGGAGCCCCAGGCCAGGGGCGCTACAGCCCTTAGGCTTAGGGAGCCCCAGGCCTGGGGCGCACCAGCCCTTAGGCTTAGGGAGCCCATGGCCTGGGACGGCCCAGCCCTTCGGCTTAGGGCGCGCCAGGCCTAGGGTGCCCCAGCCCTTAGGCTTTGGGAGCCCCAGGCCTGGGGCGCCCCATTCCCTTAGGCTTTCGGTGCCCCAGACCGGGGCGCCCCAGCCCTTAGACTTTGGGAGCCCCAGGCCTGGGGCGCCCGAGCCCTTAGGCTTAGGGAGCCCAAGGGTTGCGACGCCCCTGCCCTTAGGCTTGTGAGCCCCAGGCCAGATGCGCCCCAGCCCTTAGGCTTAGGGAGCCCCAGGCTCTGGGCGCCACGGCCCTTAGGCTTAGGGAGCCCATGGCCTGGGGCGCCCCAGCCATAGGCTTAGGGAACCCATGGCTTGGGACGCCACTGCCCTTCGGCTAAGGGAGCCCCAGTCCTGGGGCGTCCCATCCCTTAGGCTTTGGGAGCCCCAGGGTGGTACGGCCTAGCCCTTAGGCTTAGGGAGACCCTGGCCTTGGGTGCCCCTGCCCTTAGGCTTTGGGAGCCCCAGGCCTGGGGCACCCCAGCACTTAGGCTTTGGGAGCCCCTGGCCTGGGGCTCCCCAGCCCTTCGGCATAGGGAGGCCCTGGTATGGGGCATCCCAGCCTTAGGCTTTGGGAGCCACAGGCCTGGGGCGCCCCAGCCCTTAGGCTTTGGGAGCCGAAGGCCTGGGGAGCCCCAGCCCTTAGGCTTTGGGTGCCCCAGGCCTGGGGCGCTTCAGCCCTTAGGCTTAGGGAGCCCCAATGCTGAGGCGCAGCAGCCCTTAGGCTTGGGGAGCCCATGGCCTGGGACGCCCCAGCCCTTAGACTTAGGGAGCCCCAGGCCTGGGGGCAACCAGCCCTTCGGGTTTGGGAGCCCCAGGCATGGTACACCCCAGCCCTTAGGCTTAGGGAGCCCCTGGCCTGGCGCGCCCCAGCCCTTAGGCTTTGGGAGCCCAAGGCCGGGAGAGCCCCAGCCCTTAGGCTTTGGGTACCCCAGGCCTGGGGCGCTTCAGCCCTTAGGCTTAGAGAGCCCCAGTGCTGAGGTGCACCAGCCCTTAGGCTAAGGGAGCCCATGGCCTGGGGCACCCAGCCTTTAGGCTTAGGGTGCCCCAGGCCTGGGGAGACCCAGCTCTTAGGCTTTGGGATCCCCAGGCCTAGGGCACTCCAGCTTTCAGGCTTAGGGAGCCCAAGGGTTGTGACGAGCCTGCCCTTAGGCTTTGGGAGCCCAAGGCTTTGGGCGCCACAACCCTTAGGCTTTGGGAGCCCCAGGCCTCGGGCGCTCCAGCCCTTAGGCTTAGGGAGCCCCAAGCCTGGGGCGCACCAGCCCTTAGGCTTAGTGAGCCCATGGCCTGGGATGCCCCAGCCCTTCGGTTTAGGGCGCGTCGGCCTAGGGCGCCCCAGCCCTTAGGCTTAGGGTGCCCCAAGCCTGGGGCGCCCCAGCCCTTAGGCTTTGGGAGCCCCAGGCCTGGGGCGCCCCAGCCCATAGGCTTTGGGAGCCCCAGGCCTGGGGCGCCCCAGCCCTTAGGCTTAGGGAGCCCAAGGCTTGCGACTCCCCAGCCCTTCGGCTTAGGGAGCCCCAGGCCTGAAGCTCCCCAGTCTTAGGCTAAGGGAGCCCCTGGCCTGGGGCGCCACAGCCTTTAGGCTTGGGAGCCCGAGGCCTGTGGCCCCCCAGACCTTCGGGTTTGGGAGCCTCAGGCCTGGGCGCCCCAGCTCTTAGGCGTTGGGAGCCCCAGGCATGGTACGCCCCAGCCCTTAGGCTTTGGGAGCCCCAGGCCTGGGGCACCCCAGCACTTTGGCATTGGGAGCTTCTGGCCTGGGGCTCCACAGCCCTTAGGCTTAGGGAGCCCCAGGCCTGGGACGCCCCCGCCCGTCGGCTTAGGGAGCCCCAGGCCTGGGACGCCCCAGCCCTTCGGCTTAGTGCGCGCCAGGCCTAGGCCACCCTAGCCCTTAGGCTTTGGGATCCACAGGCATGGGGCACGCAGCCCTTAGGCTTAGGGTGCCCCAGGTCTGGGGCGCCCCAGCCCTTAAGCTTAGGGAGCCCATGGCCAGGGACGCCCCAGCCCTTAGGCTTTGGTAACCCCAGGCCTGGGGTGCTCCTGCCCTTAGGCTTTGGGAGCCCAAGGCCTGGGGCGCTCCAGCCCTTAGGCTTAGGGAGCCCCAGGCCTGTGGCGCCACAGCCCTTAGGCTTAGGGAGCCCCAGGCCTGGGACGCCCCCGCCCGTCGGCTTAGGGCGCGCCAGCACTAGGGCGCCCAAGCCCTTAGTCTTTGGGAGCCCCAGGCCTGGGGCGCTCCAGCCCTTAGGCTTAGGGAGCCGCAGGCCTGGGACGCCCCCGCCCATCGGCTTAGGGCGCGCCAGGCCTAGGGCGCCCAAGCCCTTAGGCTTTGGGAGCCCCAGGCCTGGGGCGCTCCAGCCCTTAGACTTAAGGAGCCCCAGGCCTGGGGCGCACCAGCCTTAGGCTTAGGGAGCCCATGGCCTGGGACGCCCCAGCCCTTCGGCTTAGGGCGCGCCAGGCTTTGGGCGCCCCAGCCATTAGGCTTTGGGAGCCCCATGCCTGGAGCGCCCCCGCCCGTCGGCTTAGGGTGCCCCACGTCTGGGGCACCCCAGCCCTTAAGCTTAGGGAGCCCATGGCCTAGGGCGCCCAAGCCCTTAAGCTTTGGGCGCCCAAGGCTTTGGGCGCCCCAACCCTTAGGCTTTTGGAGCCCTAGGCCTGGGGTGCTCCAGCCCTTAGGCTTAGGGAGCCCCAGGCCTGGTGCGCACCAGCCCTTAGGCTTAGGGAGCCCAAGATTGGGACGCCCCAGCACGTCGGCTTAGGGTGCCCCAAGCCTGGGGAGCCCCAGCCCTTAGGCTTAGGGTGCCCCAAGCCTGGGGCGCCCCAGCCCTTAGGCTTAGGGAGCCCCAGGCCTGGGGCGCCACAGCCCTTGGGCTTTGGGCACCCCAGGCCTGGGGCACTCTAGCCCTTAGGCATTGGGAGCCCCAGGCATTGTACGCCCCAGCCCTTAGGCTTTGGGAGCCCAAGGCCTTGGGCGCCCCAGCCCTTAGGCTCTGGGAGCCCCAGGCCAAGGGCGCTACAGCCCTTAGGCTTAGGGAGCCCCAGGCCTGGGGCGCACCAGCCCTTAGGCTTAGGGAGCCCATGGCCTGGGACGGCCCAGCCCTTCGGCTTAGGGCGCGCCAGGCCTAGGGTGCCCCAGCCCTTAGGCTTTGGGAGCCCCAGGCCTGGGGCGCCCCAGCCCTTAGGCTTTCGGTGCCCCAGACATGGGCGCCCCAGCCCTTAGGCTTTGGGAGCCCCAGGCCTGGGGCGCCCGAGCCCTTAGGCTTAGGGAGCCCAAGGGTTGCGACGCCCCTGCCCTTAGGCTTGTGAGCCCCAGGCCAGATGCGCCCCAGCCCTTAGGCTTAGGGAGCCCCAGGCTCTGGGCGCCACGGCCCTTAGGCTTAGGGAGCCCATGGCCTGGGGCGCCCCAGCCATAAGCTTAGGGAACCCATGGCTTGGGACGCCACTGCCCTTCGGCTAAGGGAGCCCCAGTCCTGGGGCGTCCCATCCCTTAGGCTTTGGGAGCCCCAGGCATGGTACGGCCCAGCCCTTAGGCTTAGGGAGACCCTGGCCTTGGGTGCCCCTGCCCTTAGGCTTTGGGAGCCCCAGGCCTGGGGCACCCCAGCACTTAGGCTTTGGGAGCCCCTGGCCTGGGGCTCCCCAGCCCTTCGGCATAGGGAGCCCCTGGTATGGGGCATCCCAGCCTTAGGCTTTGGGAGCCACAGGCCTGGGGCGCCCCAGCCCTTAGGCTTTGGGAGCCGAAGGCCTGGGGAGCCCCAGCCCTTAGGCTTTGGGTGCCCCAGGCCTGGGGCGCTTCAGCCCTTAGGCTTAGGGAGCCCCAATGCTGAGGCGCAGCAGCCCTTAGGCTTGGGGAGCCATGGCCTGGGACGCTCCAGCCCTTAGACTTAGGGAGCCCCAGGCCTGGGGGCAACCAGCCCTTCGGGTTTGGGAGCCCCAGGCATGGTACACCCCAGCCCTTAAGCTTAGGGAGCCCCTGGCCTGGCGCGCCCCAGCCCTTAGGCTTTGGGAGCCCAAGGCCGGGAGAGCCCCAGCCCTTAGGCTTTGGGTACCCCAGGCCTGGGGCGCTTCAGCCCTTAGGCTTAGAGAGCCCCAGTGCTGAGGCGCACCAGCCCTTAGGCTAAGGGAGCCCATGGCCTGGGGCACCCAGCCCTTAGGCTTAGGGTGCCCCAGGCCTGGGGAGACCCAGCTCTTAGGCTTTGGGAGCCCCAGGCCTAGGGCACTCCAGCTTTCAGGCTTAGGGAGCCCAAGGGTTGTGACGAGCCTGCCCTTAGGCTTTGGGAGCCCAAGGCTTTGGGCGCCCCAACCCTTAGGCTTTGGGAGCCCCAGGCCTCGGGCGCTCCAGCCCTTAGGCTTAGGGAGCCCCAAGCCTGGGGCGCACCAGCCCTTAGGCTTAGTGAGCCCATGGCCTGGGATGCCCCAGCCCTTCGGTTTAGGGCGCGCCGGCCTAGGGCGCCCCAGCCCTTAGGCTTAGGGTGCCCCAAGCCTGGGGCGCCCCAGCCCTTAGGCTTTGGGAGCCCCAGGTCTGGGGCGCCCCAGCCCATAGGCTTTAGGAGCCCCAGGCCTGGGGCGCCCCAGCCCTTAGGCTTAGGGAGCCCCAGGCCAGGGGGGACACAGCCCTTCTGCATAGGGAGCCCCAGGCCTGGGGCGCCCCAGCCCTTAGGCTTAGGGAGCCCAAGGCTTGCGACTCCCCAGCCCTTCGGCTTAGGGAGCCCCAGGCCTGAAGCTCCCCAGTCTTAGGCTAAGGGAGCCCCTGGCCTGAGGCGCCACAGCCTTTAGGCTTGGGAGCCCGAGGCCTGTGGCCCCCCAGCCCTTCGGGTTTGGGAGCCTCAGGCCTGGGCGCCCCAGCTCTTAGGCGTTGGGAGCCCCAGGCATGGTACGCCCCAGCCCTTAGGCTTTGGGAGCCCCAGGCCTGGGGCACCCCAGCACTTTGGCATTGGGAGCTTCTGGCCTGGGGCTCCACAGCCCTTAGCTTAGGGAGCCCCAGGCCTGGGACGCCCCCGCCAGTCGGCTTAGGGAGCCCCAGGCCTGGGACGCCCCAGCCCTTCGGCTTAGTGCGCGCCAGGCCTAGGCCACCCTAGCCCTTAGGCTTTGGGATCCACAGGCATGGGGCACGCAGCCCTTAGGCTTAGGGTGCCCCAGGTCTGGGGCGCCCCAGCCCTTAAGCTTAGGGAGCCCATGGCCAGGGACGCCCCAGCCCTTAGGCTTTGGTAACCCCAGGCCTGGGGTGCTCCTGCCCTTAGGCTTTGGGAGCCCAAGGCCTGGGGCGCTCCAGCCCTTAGGCTTAGGGAGCCCCAGGCCTGTGGCGCCACAGCCCTTAGGCTTAGGGAGCCCCAGGCCTGGGACGCCCCCGCCCGTCGGCTTAGGGCGCGCCAGGACTAGGGCGCCCAAGCCCTTAGGCTTTGGGATCCACAGGCATGGGGCACGCAGCCCTTAGGCTTTGGGAGCCCCAGGCCTGGGGCGCCCCAGCCCATATGCTTTGGGAGCCCCAGGCCTGGGTCGCCCCAGCCCTTAGGCTTAGGGAGCCCCAGGCCAGGGGGGACACAGCCCTTCTGCATAGGGAGCCCCAGGCCTGGGGCGCCCCAGCCCTTAGGCTTAGGGAGCCCAAGGCTTGCGACTCCCCAGCCCTTCGGCTTAGGGAGCCCCAGGCCTGAAGCTCCCCAGTCTTAGGCTAAGGGAGCCCCTGGCCTGGGGCGCCACAGCCTTTAGGCTTGGGAGCCCGAGGCCTGTGGCCCCCCAGCCCTTCGGGTTTGGGAGCCTCAGGCCTGGGCGCCCCAGCTCTTAGGCGTTGGGAGCCCCAGGCATGGTACGCCCCAGCCCTTAGGCTTTGGGAGCCCCAGGCCTGGGGCACCCCAGCACTTTGGCATTGGGAGCTTCTGGCCTGGGGCTCCACAGCCCTTAGGCTTAGGGAGCCCCAGGCCTGGGACGCCCCCGCCAGTCGGCTTAGGGAGCCCCAGGCCTGGGACGCCCCAGCCCTTCGGCTTAGTGCGCGCCAGGCCTAGGCCACCCTAGCCCTTAGGCTTTGGGATCCACAGGCATGGGGCACGCAGCCCTTAGGCTTAGGGTGCCCCAGGTCTGGGGCGCCCCAGCCCTTAAGCTTAGGGAGCCCATGGCCAGGGACGCCCCAGCCCTTAGGCTTT
The DNA here is from genome assembly GCF_050624435.1 of Tenrec ecaudatus. Taxonomy (NCBI): domain Eukaryota; kingdom Metazoa; phylum Chordata; class Mammalia; order Afrosoricida; family Tenrecidae; genus Tenrec; species Tenrec ecaudatus. The sequence goes on from NC_134540.1 coordinate 123,703,372, forward strand.
GGTAACCCCAGGCCTGGGGTGCTCCTGCCCTTAGGCTTTGGGAGCCCAAGACCTGGGGCGCTCCAGCCCTTAGGCTTAGGGAGCCCCAGGCCTGTGGCGCCACAGCCCTTAGGCTTAGGGAGCCCCAGGCCTGGGACGCCCCCGCCAGTCGGCTTAGGGGGCACCAGGCCTAGGGCGCCCAAGCCCTTAGGCTTTGGGAGCCCCAGGCCTGGGGCGCTCCAGCCCTTAGACTTAAGGAGCCCCAGGCCTGGGGCGCACCAGCCTTAGGCTTAGGGAGCCCATGGCCTGGGACGCCCCAGCCCTTCGGCTTAGGGCGCGCCAGGCCTTGGGCGCCCCAGCCATTAGGCTTTGGGAGCCCCATGCCTGGAGCGCCCCCGCCCGTCGGCTTAGGGTGCCCCACGTCTGGGGCACCCCAGCCCTTAAGCTTAGGGAGCCCATGGCCTAGGGCGCCCTAGCCCTTAAGCTTTGGGCGCCCAAGGCTTTGGGCGCCCCAACCCTTAGGCTTTTGGAGCCCTAGGCCTGGAGTGCTCCAGCACTTAGGCTTAGGGAGCCCCAGGCCTGGTGCGCACCAGCCCTTAGGCTTAGGGAGCCCAAGATTGGGACGCCCCAGCACTTCGGCTTAGGGTGCCCCAAGCCTGGGGAGCCCCAGCCCTTAGGCTTAGGGTGCCCCAAGCCTGGGGCGCCCCAGCCCTTAGGCTTAGGGAGCCCCAGGCCTGGGGCGCCACAGCCCTTAGGCTTTGGGAGCCCAAGACCTGGGGCGCCACAGCCCTTAGGCTTAGGGAGCCCAAGTGCAGCGACGCCCCTGCCCTTAGGATTTGGGAGCCCAAGGGCTGCGACGCCCCTGCCCTTAGGATTTAGGAGCCCCAGGCCTGATGGGCCCCAACCCTTAGGCTTAGGGAGCCCCAGGCCAGGGGAGACACAGCCCTTCGGAATAGGGAGCCCCAGGACTGGGGCATCCCAGCCCTTAGATTTAGGGAGCCCCAGGCAAGGGGCGCCCCAGCCTTTTGGCTTAGGGAGCCCCAGGCCTGGGGCGCCCCAGCTCTTAGGCGTTGGGAGCCCCAGGCATGGTACGCCCCAGCCCTTAAGCTTTGGGAGCCCCAGGCCTGGGGCACCCCAGCACTTCGGCTTAGGGAGCCCCTGGCAAGGGGCGTCCCAGCCTTAGAATTTGGAGCCTCAGGCCTGGGGCACTCCAGCCCTTAGGCTTAGGGAGCCCCAGGCCTGGGGCGCCCCAGCCCTTAGCTTAGGGTGCCGCACAACGGGGCGCCCCAGCCCTTAGGCTTTGGGAGCCCCAGGCCTGGGGCGTCCAAACCCTTAGGCTTAGGGAGCCCAAGGGTTGCGACGCCCCTGCCCTTAGGCTTGGGAGCCCCAGGCCTGATGCGCCCCAGCCCTTAGACTTAGGGAGCCCCAGGCTCTGGGCGCCACAGCCCTTAGGCTGAGGGAGCCCATGGCCTGGGGCGCCTCAGCCACAGGCAAAGGGAACCCATGGCTTGGGATGCCCCAGCCCTTCGGCTTAGGGAGCTCCAGTCCTGGGGCGTCCCAGCCCTTAGGCTTTGGGAGCCCCAGGCATGGTACTCCCCAGCCCTTAGGCTTAGGGAGCCACTGGCCGGGGGCGCCCCTGCCCTTAGGCTTAGGGAGCCCAAGCCTGGGACGCCCCAGCCCTTCGGCTTAGGGCGCGCCAGTCCTAGGGCACCCAAGCCCTTAGGCTTTGGGAGCCCCAGGCATGGTATGCCCCAGCCTTTAGGCTTAGGGAGTCCCTGGCCTTGGGCGCGCCTGCCCTTAGGCTTTGGGAGCCCCAGGCCTGGGGCGCCCCAGCACTTAGGCTTTGGGAGCCCAAAGCCTGGGACGCCCCAGCCCTTAGGCTTTGGGAGCCCCAGGCATTGTATGCCCCAGCCCTTAGGCTTTGGAAGCCCAAGGCCTTGGGTGCCCCAGCCCTTAGGCTCTGGGAGCCCCAGGCCAGGGGCGCTCCAGCCCTTAGGCTTAGGGAGCCCCAGGCCTGGGGCTCACCAGCCCTTAGGCTTAGGGAGCCCATGGCCTGGGACGCCCCAGCCCTTCGGCTTAGGGCGCGACAGGCCTAGGGCGCCCCAGCCCTTAGGCTTAGGGTGCCCCAAGCCTGGGGCGCCCCAGCCCTTAGGCTTAGGGTGCCCCAAGCCTGGGGCGCCACAGCCCTTAGGCTTTGGGAGCCCCAGGCCTGGGGCACTCCAGCCCTTAGGCTTAGGGAGCCCCAGGCCTGGGGCGCCACAGCCCTTAGGCTTAGGGAGCCCCAGGCCTGGGTCGCACCAGCCCTTAGGCTTAGGGAGCCCATGGCCTGGGACGCCCCAGCCCTTCGACTTAGGGCGCGCCAGGTTTGGGCGCCCCAGCCCTTAAGCTTTGGGAGCCCAAGGCCTGGGGTGGCCCCGACCGTCGGCTTAGGGTGCCCCACGTCTGGGGCACCCCAGCCCTTAAGCTTAGGGAGCCCATGGCCTAGGGCGCCCAAGCCCTTAGGCTTTGGGCGCCCAAAGCTTTGGGCACCCCAACCCTTAGGCTTTGGGAGCCCAAGGCTTGCGACTCCCCAGCCCTTCGGCTTAGGGAGCCCCAGGCCTGAAGCCCTCCAGCCCTTAGGCTTAGGGAGTCCCAGGCCTGGGGCGCTCCAGCCCTTAGGCTTAGGGAGCCCATGGCCTGGGACGCCCCAGCCCTTCGGCTTAGGGCGCGCCAGGCCTAGGGCGCCCCAGTCCTTAGGCTTTGGGAGCCTCAGGCCTGGGTCGCACCAGCCTTTAGGCTTTTGGAGCTCCATCCATGGGGCACCCCAGCCCTTGGGCTTTGGGAGCCCCAGGCCTGGGGCACCCCAGCCCTTAGGCTTTGGGAGCCCCAGGCATTGTAAGCCCCAGCCCTTCGGCTTTGGGAACCCAAGGCCTTGGGCGCCCCAGCCCTTAGGCTTAGGGTGCCCCAAGCCTGGGGCGCCCCAGCCCTTAGGCTTTGGGAGCCCCAGGCCTGGGGCGCCCCAGCCCTTAGGCTTTGGGAGCCCCAGGCCTGGGGCGCCCCAGCCCTTAGGCTTAGGGAGCCCCAGGCCAGGGGGGACACAGCCCTTCTGCTTAGGGAGCCCCAGTCCTGGGGCGCCCCAGCCCTTAGGCTTAGGGAGCCCAAGGCTTGCGACTCCCCAGCCCTTCGGCTTAGGGAGCCCCAGGCCTGAAGCTCCCCAGTCTTAGGCTAAGGGAGCCCCTGGCCTGAGGCGCCACAGCCTTTAGGCTTGGGAGCCCGAGGCCTGTGGACCCCCAGCCCTTCGGCTTTGGAAGCCTCAGGCCTGGGCGCCCCAGCTCTTAGGCGTTGGGAGCCCCTGGCCTGGTACGCCCCAGCCCTTAGGCTTTGGGAGCCCCAGGCCTGGGGCACCCCAGCACTTCGGCATTGGGAGCTTCTGGCCTGGGGCGCCACAGCCCTTAGGCTTAGGGAGCCCCAGGCCTGGGACGCCCCTGCCCGTCGGCTTAGGGAGCCCCAGGCCAGGGACGCCCCAGCCCTTCGGCTTAGTGCGCGCCAGGCCTAGGCCACCCTAGCCCTTAGGCTTTGGGATCCACAGGCATGGGGCACGCAGCCCTTAGGCTTAGGGTGCCCCAGGTCTGGGGCGCCCCAGCCCTTAAGCTTAGGGAGCCCATGGCCAGGGACGCCCCAGCCCTTAGGCTTTGGTAACCCCAGGCCTGGGGTGATCCTGCCCTTAGGCTTTGGGAGCCCAAGGCCTGGGGCGCTCCAGCCCTTAGGCTTAGGGAGCCCCAGGCCTGTGGCGCCACAGCCCTTAGGCTTAGGGAGCCACAGGCCTTGGACGCCCCCGCCCGTCGGCTTAGGGCGCGCCAGCACTAGGGCGCCCAAGCCCTTAGGCTTTGGGAGCCCCAGGCCTGGGGCGCTCCAGCCCTTAGGCTTAGGGAGCCGCAGGCCTGGGACGCCCCCGCCCATCGGCTTAGGGCGCGCCAGGCCTAGGGCGCCCAAGCCCTTAGGCTTTGGGAGCCCCAGGCCTGGGGCGCTCCAGCCCTTAGACTTAAGGAGCCCCAGGCCTGGGGCGCACCAGCCTTAGGCTTAGGGAGCCCATGGCCTGGGACGCCCCAGCCCTTCGGCTTAGGGCGCGCCAGGCTTTGGGCGCCCCAGCCATTAGGCTTTGGGAGCCCCATGCCTGGAGCGCCCCCACCCGTCGGCTTAGGGTGCCCCACGTCTGAGGCACCCCAGCCCTTAAGCTTAGGGAGCCCATGGCCTAGGGCACCCAAGCCCTTAAGCTTTGGGCGCCCAAGGCTTTGGGCGCCTCAACCATTAGGCTTTTGTAGCCCCAGGCCTGGGGTGCTCCAGCCCTTAGGCTTAGGGAGCCCCAGGCCTGGTGCGCACCAGCCCTTAGGCTTAGGGAGCCCAAGACTGGGACGCCCCAGCACTTCGGCTTAGGCGCGCCAGGCCATGGGCGCCCCATCCCTTAGGCTTTGGGAGCCCCAGGCCTGGGGCGCCCCAGCCCTTAGGCTTAGGGTGCCCCAAGCCTGGGGAGCCCCAGCCCTTAGGCTTAGGGTGCCCCAAGCCTGGGGCGCCCCAGCCCTTAGGCTTAGGGAGCCCCAGGCCTGGGGTGTCACAGCCCTTAGGCTTTGGGAGCCCAAGACCTGGGGCGCCACAGCCCTTAGGCTTAGGGAGCCCAAGGGCAGCGACGCCCCTGCCCTTAGGATTTGGGAGCCCAAGGGCTGCGACGCCCCTGCACTTAGGATTTAGGAGCCCCAGGCCTGATGGGCCCCAACCCTTAGGCTTAGGGAGCCCCAGGCCAGGGGGGACACAGCCCTTCGGAATAGGGAGCCCCAGGGCTGGGGCATCCCAGCCCTTAGATTTAGTGAGCCCCAGGCAAGGGGCGCCCCAGCCTTTTGGCTTAGGGAGCCACAGGCATGGTACGCCCCAGCCCTTAGGCTTTGGGAGCCCCAGGCCTGGGGCACCCCAGCACTTCGGGTTAGGGAGCCCCTGGCATGGGGCGTCCCAGCCTTAGAATTAGGAGCCCCAGGCCTGGGGCACTCCAGCCCTTAGGCTTAGGGAGCCCCAGGCCTGGGGCGACCCAGACCTTTGGCTTTGGGAGCCCCAGGCCTGGGGCGCCCCAGCCCTTAGGCTTAGGATGCCGCACACCGGGGCGCCCCAGCCCTTAGGCTTTGGGAGCCCCAGGCCTGGGGCGCCCCAACCCTTAGGCTTAGGGAGCCCAAGGGTTGCGACGCCCCTGCCCTTAGGCTTGGGAGCCCCAGGCCTGATGCGCCCCAGCCCTTAGCCTTAGGGAGCCCCAGGCTCTGGGCGCCACAGCCCTTAGGCTGAGGGAGCCCATGGCCTGGGGCGCCCCAGCCACAGGCTTAGGGAACCCATGGCTTGGGATGACCCAGCCCTTCGGCTTAGGGAGCTCCAGTCCTGGGGCGTCCCAGCCCTTAGGCTTTGGGAGCCCCAGGCATGGTACGCCCCAGCCCTTAGGCTTAGGGAGCCACTGGCCGGGGGCGCCCCTGCCCTTAGGCTTAGGGAGCCCAAGCCTGGGACGCCCTAGCCCTTCGGCTTAGTGCGCGCCAGGCCTAGGGCGCCCAAGCCCTTAGGCTTTGGGAGCCCCAGGCCTGGGGCGCTCCAGCCCTTAGGCTTAGGGAGCCCCAGGCCTGGGGCGCACCAGCCCTTAGGCTTAGGGAGCCCATGGCCTGGGACGCCCCAGCCCTTCGACTTAGGGCGCGCTGGCCTTGGGCGCCCCAGCCCTTAGGCTTTGGGAGCCCCAGGCCTGGGGCGCCCCAGCCCTTAGGCTTAGGGTGCTCCAAGCCTGGGGCGCCCCAGCCCTTGGGCTTAGGGAGCCCAAGGGCTGCGAGGCCCCAACCCTTAGGTTTAGGGAGCCCCAGGCCAGGGGGGGACACAGCCCTTCGGAATAGGGAGCCCCAGGGCTGGGGCGTCCCAGCCCTTAGATTTAGGAAGCCCCAGGCAAGGGGCGCCCCAGCCTTTTGGCTTAGGGAGGCCATGGCCTAGGACGCCCCTGCCCTTTGGCTAGGGCGCGCCAGGCCTAGGGCGCCCCAGCCCTTTGGCTTAGGGAGCCCCAGACCTGGGGCGCCCCAGCCCTTAGGCTTAGGGAGCCCAAGGCTTGCGACTCCCCAGCCCTTCGGCTTAGGGAGCCCCAGGCCTGAAGCCCCCCAGCCCTTAGGCTTAGGGAGCCCCAGGCCTGGGGCGCTCCAGCCCTTAGGCTTAGGAAGCCCATGGCCTGGGACGCCCCAGCCCTTCGGCTTATGGCGCGCCAGGCCTAGGGCGCCCCAGCCCTTAGGCTTTGGGTGTCTCAGGCCTGGGTCGCACCAGCCTTTAGGCTTTTGGAGCTCCATCCATGGGGCACCCCAGCCCTTGGGCTTTGGGAGCCCCAGGCCTGGGGCACCCCAGCCCTTAGGCTTTGGGAGCCCCAGGCATTGTACGCCCCAGCCCTTCGGCTTTGGGAACCCAAGGCCTTGGGCGCCCCAGCCCTTAGACTTTGGGAGCCCCAGGCCTGGGGCGCTCCAGCCCTTAGGCTTAGGGAGCCCATGGCCTGGGACGCCCCAGCCCTTCGGCTTAGGGCGCGCCAGGCCTAGGGCGCCCCAGCCCTTAGGCTTTGGGAGCCCCAGGCCTGGGTCGCCCCAGCCTTTAGGCTTTTGGAGCTCCATCCCTTGGGCACCCCAGCCCTTGGGCTTTGGGAGCCCCAGGCCTGGGGCATCCCAGCCCTTAGGCTTTGGGAGCCCCAGGCATTGTACGCCCCAGCCCTTAGGCTTTGGGAGCCCCAGACCTGGGGCGCCCCAGGCCTTAGGCTTTGGGTGCCCCAGACCGGGGCGCCCCAGCCCTTAGGTTTTGGGAGTCCCAGGCCTGGGGCGCCCCAGCCCTTAGGCTTAGGGAGCCCAAGGGTTGCGACGCCCCTGCCCTTAGGCTTGGGAGCCCCAGGCCAGATGCGCCCCAGCCCTTAGGCTTAGGGAGCCCCAGGCTCTGGGATCCACAGCCCTTATGCTTAGGGAGCCCATGGCCTGGGGCGCCCCAGCCATAGGCTTAGGGAACCCATGGCTTGGGACGCCACAGCCCTTCGGCTAAGGGAGCCCCAGTCCTGGGGCGTCCCAGCCCTTAGGCTTTGGGAGCCCCAGGCATGGTACGCCCCATCCCTTAGGCTTAGGGAGCCCCTGGCCTGGGGCGCCCGTGCCCTTAGGCTTAGGGAGCCCAAGTCTGGGATGCCCCAGCTCTTCGGCTTAGGGCGCGCCAGGCCTTGGGCGCCCCAGCCCTTAGGCTTTGGGAGCCCCAGGCCTGGGGCACCCCCGCCCGTCGGCTTAGGGTGCCCCACGTCAGGGGCACCCCAGCCCTTAAGCTTAGGGAGCCCATGGCCTAGGGCGCCCAAGCCCATAGGCTTTGGGGGACCAAGGCTTTGGGCGCCCCAACCCTTAGGCTTTGGGAGCCCCAGGCCTAGGGTGCTCCAGCCCTTAGGCTTAGGGAGCACATGGCCTGGGACGCCCCAGCCCTTTGGCTAGGGCGCGCCAGGCCTAGGGCGGCCCAGCCCTTCGGCTTAGGGAGCCCCAGGTCTGGGGCGCCCCAGCCCATAGGCTTAGGGAGCCCAAGGCTTGCGACTCCCCAGCCCTTCGGCTTAGGGAGCCCCAGGCCTGAAGCCCCCCAGCCCTTAGGCTTAGGGAGCCCCAGGCCTGGGGCGTTCAAGCCCTTAGGCTTAGGGAGCCCAAGGCCTGGGATGCCCCAGCCCTTCGGCTTAGGGCGCGCCAGGCCTAGGGCACTCCAGCCCTTAGGCTTTGGGAGCCCCAGGTTGGGTCGCCCCAGCCTTTAGGCTTTTGGGGCTCCATCCCTGGGGCACCCCAGCCCTTGGGCTTTGGGAGCCCCAGGCCTGGGGCACCCCAGCCCTTAGGCTTTGGGAGCCCCAGGCATTGTACGCCCCAGCCCTTAGGCTTTGGGAGCCCAAGGCCTAGGGCGCCCCAGCCCTTAGGCTCTGGGAGCCCCAGGCCAGGGGCGCTCCAGCCCTTTGGCTCTGGGAGCCCCAGGCCAGGGGCGCTCCAGCCCTTTGGCTTAGGGAGCCCCAGGCCTGGGGCGCACCAGCCCTTAGGCTTAGGGAGCCCATGGCCTGGGACGCCCCAGCCCTTCGGCTTAGGGCGCGCCAGGCCTAGGGCGCCCCAACCCTTAGGCTTTGGGAGCCCCAGGCCTGGGTCGCCCCAGCCTTTAGGCTTTGGGAGCCCCAGTCCTGGGGCGCCCCAGCCCTTAGGCTTTGGGTGCCCCAGACCGGTGCGCCCCAGCCCTTAGGCTTTGGGAGCCCCAGGCCTGGGGCGCCTCAGCCCTTAGGCTTAGGGAACCCAAGGGTTGCGACGCCCCTGCCCTTAGGCTTGGGAGCCCCAGGCCAGATGCGCCCCAGCCCTTAGGCTTAGGGAGCCCCAGGCTCTGGGCGCCACAGCCCTTACACTTAGGGAGCCCATGGCCTGGGGCGCCCCAGCCATAGGCTTAGGGAACCCATGGCTTGGGACGCCACAGCCCTTCGGCTAAGAGAGCCCCAGTCCTGGGGCGTCCCAGCCCTTAGGCTTTGGGAGCCCCAGGCATGGTATGCCCCAGCCTTTAGGCTTAGGGAGTCCCTGGCCTTGGGCGCCCCTGCCCTTAGGCTTTGGGAGCCCCAGGCCTGGGGCGCCCCAGCACTTAGGCTTTGGGAGCCCATGGCCTGGGACGCCCCAGCCCTTAGGCTTTGGGAGCCCCAGGCATTGTACGCCCCAGCCCTTAGGCTTTGGGAGCCCAAGGCCTTGGGCGCCCCAGCCCTTAGGCTCTGGGAGCCCCAGGCCAGGGGCGCTCCAGCCCTTAGGCTTAGGGAGCCCCAGGCCTGGGGCTCACCAGCCCTTAGGCTTAGGGAGCCCATGGCCTGGGACGCCCCAGCACTTCGGCTTAGGGCGCGACAGGCCTAGGGCGCCCCAGCCCTTAGGCTTAGGGTGCCCCAAGCTTGGGGCGCCCCAGCCCTTAGGCTTTGGGAGCCCCAGGCCTGGGGCACTCCAGCCCTTAGGCTTAGGGAGCCCCAGGCCTGGGGCGCCACAGCCCTTAGGCTTAGGGAGCCCCAGGCCTGGGTCGCACCAGCCCTTAGGCTTAGGGAGCCCATGGCCTGGGACGCCCCAGCCCTTAGGCTTAGGGAGCCCCAGGCCTGGTGCGCACCAGCCCTTAGGCTTAGGGAGCCCAAGACTGGGACGCCCCAGCCCTTCGGCTTTGGGAGCCCAAGACCTGGGGCGCCACAGCCCTTAGGCTTAGGGAGCCCAAGGGCTGCGAGGCCCCAGCCCTTAGGCTTAGGGAGCCCCAGGCCAGGGGGGGACACAGCCCTTCGGAATAGGGAGCCCCAGGGCTGGGGCGTCCCAGCCCTTAGATTTAGGAAGCCCCAAGCAAGGGGCGCCCCAGCCTTTTGGCTTAGGGAGGCCATGGCCTAGGACGCCCCTGCCCTTTGGCTAGGGCGCGCCAGGCCTAGGGCGCCCCAGCCCTTCGGCTTAGGGGGAGCCCCAGGCCTGGGGCGCCCCAGCCCTTAGGCTTAGGGAGCCCAAGGCTTGCGACTCCCCAGCCCTTCGGCTTAGGGAGCCCCAGGCCTGAAGCCCCCCAGCCCTTAGGCTTAGGGAGCCCCAGGCCTGTGGCGCTCCAGCCCTTAGGCTTAGGGAGCCCATGGCCTGGGACGCCCCAGCCCTTCGGCTTAGGGCGCGCCAGGCCTAGGGCGCCCCAGCCCTTAGGCTTTGGGAGCCTCAGGCCTGGGGCGCACCAGCCTTTAGGCTTTTGGAGCTCCATCCATGGGGCACCCCAGCCCTTGGGCTTTGGGAGCCCCAGGCCTGGGGCACCCCAGCCCTTAGGCTTTGGGAGCCCCAGGCATTGTACGCCCCAGCCCTTCGGCTTTGGGAACCCAAGGCCTTGGGCGCCCCAGCCCTTAGGCTTAGGGTGCCCCAAGCCTGGGGCGCCCCAGGCCTTAGGCTTTGGGAGCCCCAGGCCTGGGGCGCCCCAGCCCTTAGGCTTTGGGAGCCCCAAGCCTGGGGCGCCCCAGTCCTTAGGCTTAGGGAGCCCCAGGCCAGGAGGGACACAGCCCTTCTGCATAGGGAGCCCCAGGCCTGGGGCGCCCCAGCCCTTAGGCTTAGGGAGCCCAAGGCTTGCGACTCCCCAGCCCATCGGCTTAGGGAGCCCCAGGCCTGAAGCTCCCCAGTCTTAGGCTAAGGGAGCCCCTGGCCTGGGGCGCCACAGCCTTTAGGCTTGGGAGCCCGAGGCCTGTGGCCCCCCAGCCCTTCGGCTTTGGGAGCCTCAGGCCTGGGCGCCCCAGCTCTTAGGCATTGGGAGCCCCAGGCATGGTATGCCCCAGCCCTTAGGCTTTGGGAGCCCCAGGCCTGGGGCACCCCAGCACTTCGGCATTGGGAGCTTCTGGCCTGGGGCGCCACAGCCTTTAGGCTTAGGGAGCCCCAGGCCTGGGATGCCCCCGCCCGTCGGCTTAGGGAGCCCCAGGCCTGGGACGCCCCAGCCCTTCGGATTAGTGCGCGCCAGGCCTAGGCCACCCTAGCCCTTAGGCTTTGGGATCAACAGGCATGGGGCACGCAGCCCTTAGGCTTAGGGTGCCCCAGGTCTGGGGCGCCCCAGCCCTTAAGCTTAGGGAGCCCATGGCCAGGGACGCCCCAGCCCTTAGGCTTTGGTAACCCAAGGCCTGGGGTGCTCCTGCCCTTAGGCTTTGGGAGCCCAAGGCCTGGGGCGCTCCAGCCCTTAGGCTTAGGGAGCCCCAGGCCTGTGGCGCCACAGCCCTTAGGCTTAGGGAGCCCCAGGCCTGGGACGCCCCCGCCCGTCGGCTTAGGGCGCGCCAGGACTAGGGCACCCAAGCCCTTAGGCTTTGGGAGCCCCAGGCCTGGGGCGCTCCAGCCCTTAGGCTTAGGGAGCCGCAGGCCTGGGACGCCCCCGCCCATCGGCTTAGGGCGCGCCAGGCCTAGGGCGCCCAAGCCATAAGGCTTTGGGAGCCCCAGGCCTGGGGCGCTCCAGCCCTTAGACTTAAGGAGCCCCAGGCCTGGGGCGCACCAGCCTTAGGCTTAGGGAGCCCATGGCCTGGGAAGCCCCAGCCCTTCGGCTTAGGGCGCGCCAGGCTTTGGGCGCCCTAGCCATTAGGCTTTGGGAGCCCCATGCCTGGAGCGCCCCCGCCCGTCGGCTTAGGGTGCCCCACGTCTGGGGCACCCCAGCCCTTAAGCTTAGGGAGCCCATGGCCTAGGGCGCCCAAGCCCTTAAGCTTTGGGCGCCCAAGGCTTTGGGCGCCTCAACCCTTAGGCTTTTGGAGCCCCAGGCCTGGGGTGCTCCAGCCCTTAGGCTTAGGGAGCCCCAGGCCTGGTGCGCACCAGCCCTTAGGCTTAGGGAGCCCAAAACTGGAACGCCCCAGCACTTCGGCTTAGGCGCGCCAGGCCATTGGCGCCCCATCCCTTAGGCTTTGGGAGCCCCAGGCCTGGGGCGCCCCAGCCCTTAGGCTTAGGGTGCCCCCAGCCTGTGGAGCCCCAGCCCTTAGGCTTAGGGTGCCCCAAGCCTGGGGCGCCCCAGCCCTTAGGCTTAGGGAGCCCTAGGCCTGGGGTGCCACAGCCCTTAGGCTTTGGGAGCCCAAGACCTGGGGCGCCACAGCCCTTAGGCTTAGGGAGCCCAAGGGCAGCGACGCCCCTGCCCTTAGGATTTGGGAGCCCAAGGGCTGCGACGCCCCTGCCCTTAGGATTTAGGAGCCCCAGGCCTGATGGGGCCCAACCCTTAGGCTTAGGGAGCCCCAGGCCAGGGGGGACACAGCCCTTCGGAATAGGGAGCCCCAGGGCTGGGGCATCCCAGCCCTTAGATTTAGGGAGCCCCAGGCAAGGGGCGCCCCAGCCTTTTGGCTTAGGGAGCCCCAGGCATGGTACGCCCCAGCCCTTAGGCTTTGGGAGCCCCAGGCCTGGGGCACCCCAGCACTTCGGCTTAGGGAGCCCCTGGCATGGGGCGTCCCAGCCTTAGAATTGGGAGCCCCAGGCCTGGGGCACTCCAGCCCTTAGGCTTAGGGAGCCCCAGGCCTGGGGCGACCCAGACCTTTGGCTTTGGGAGCCCCAGGCCTGGGGCGCCCCAGCCCTTAGGCTTAGGGTGCCGCACACCGGGGCGCCCCAGCCCTTAGGCTTTGGGAGCCCCAGGCCTGGGGCGCCCCAACCCTTAGGCTTAGGGCGCCCAAGGGTTGCGACGCCCCTGCCCTTAGGCTTGGGAGCCCCAGGCCTGATGCGCCCCAGCCCTTAGCCTTAGGGAGCCCCAGGCTCTGGGCGCCACAGCCCTTAGGCTGAGGGAGCCCATGGCCTGGGGCGCCCCAGCCACAGGCTTAGGGAACCCATGGCTTGGGATGACCCAACCCTTCGGCTTAGGGAGCTCCAGTCCTGGGGCGTCCCAGCCCTTAGGCTTTGGGAGCCCCAGGCATGGTACGCCCCAGCCCTTAGGCTTAGGGAGCCACTGGCCGGGGGCGCCCCTGCCCTTAGGCATAGGGAGCCCAAGCCTGGGACGCCCCAGCCCTTCAGCTTAGTACGCGCCAGGCCTAGGGCGCCCAAGCCCTTAGGCTTTGGGAGCCCCAGGCCTAGGGCGCTCCAGCCCTTAGGCTTAGGGAGCCCCAGGCCTGGGGCGCACCAGCCCTTAGGCTTAGGGAGCCCCAGGCCTGGGGCGCCCCAGCCCTTAGGCTTAGGGTGCTCCAAGCCTGGGGCGCCCCAGCCCTTAGGCTTAGGGTGCCCCAAGCCTGGGGCGCTGCAGCCCTTAGGCTTTGGGAGCCCCAGGCCTGGGGCACTCCAGCCCTTAGGCTTAGGGAGCCCCAGGCCTGGGGCGCCACAGCCCTTAGGCTTAGGGAGCCCCAGGCCTGGGGCGCACCAGCCCTTAGGCTTAGGAAGCCCATGGCTTGGGACGCCCCAGCCCTTCGACTTAGGGCGCGCCAGGCCTTGGGCGCCCCAGCCCTTAAGCTTTGGGAGCCCAAGGCCTGGGGTGGCCCCGCCCATCGGCTTAGGGTGCCCAACGTCTGGGGCACCCCAGCCCTTAAGCTTAGGGAGCCCATGGCCTAGGGCGCCCAAGCCCTTAGGCTTTGGGCGCCCAAAGCTTTGGGCACCCCAACCCTTAGGCTTTGGGAGCCCAAGGCCTGGGGTGCTCCAGCCCTTAGGCTTAGGGAGCCCCAGGCCTGGTGCGCACCAGCCCTTAGGCTTAGGGAGCCCAAGACTGGGACGCCCCAGCCCTTCTGCTTTGGGAGCCCCAGACCTGGGGCGCCACAGCCCTTAGGCTTAGGGAGCCCAAGGGCTGCGAGGGCCCAGCCCTTAGGCTTAGGGAGCCCCAGGCCAAGGGGGGACACAGCCCTTCGGAATAGGGAGCCCCAGGGCTGGGGCGTCCCAGCCCTTAGATTTAGGAAGCCCCAGGCAAGGGGCGCCCCAGCCTTTTGGCTTAGGGAGGCCATGGCCTAGGACGCCCCAGCCCTTTGGCTAGGGCGCGCCAGGCCTAGGGCGCCCCAGCCCTTCGGCTTAGGGAGCCCCAGGCCTGGGGCGCCCCAGCCCTTAGGCTTAGGGAGCCCAAGGCTTGCGACTCCCCAGCCCTTCGGCTTAGGGAGCCCCAGGCCTGAAGCCCCCCAGCCCTTAGGCTTAGGGAGCCCCAGGCCTGGGGCGCTCCAGCCCTTCGGCTTAGGGCGCGCCAGGCCTAGGGCGCCCCAGCCCTTAGGCTTTGGGAGTCTCAGGCCTGGGTCGCACCAGCCTTTAGGCTTTTGGAGCTCCATCCATGGGGCACCACAGACCTTGGGCTTTGGGAGCCCCAGGCCTGGGGCACCCCAGCCCTTAGGCTTTGGGAGCCCCAGGCATTGTACGCCCCAGCCCTTCGGCTTTGGGAACCCAAGGCCTTGGGCGCCCCAGCCCTTAGGCTCTGGGAGCCCCAAGCCAGGGGCGCTCCAGCCCCTTGGCTTAGGGAGCCCCAGGCCCTGGGCGCACCAGCCCTTAGGCTTAGGGAGCCCATGGCCTGGGACGCCCCAGCCCTTCGGCTTAGGGCGCGCCAGGCCTAGGGCGCCCCAGCCCTTAGGCTTTGGGAGCCCCAGGCCTGGGTCGCCCCAGCCTTTAGGCTTTTGGAGCTCCATCCCTTGGGCACCCCAGCCCTTGGGCTTTGGGAGCCCCAGGCATTGTACGCCCCAGCCCTTAGGCTTTGGGAGCCCCAGGCCTGGGGCGCCCCAGCACTTAGGCTTTGGGTGCCCCAGACCGGGGCGCCCCAGCCCTTAGGTTTTGGGAGTCCCAGGCCTGGGGCGCCCCAGCCCTTAGGCTTAGGGAGCCCAAGGGTTGCGACGCCCCTGCCCTTAGGCTTGGGAGACCCAGGCCAGATGCGCCCCAGCCCTTAGGCTTAGGGAGCCCCAGGCTCTGGGATCCACAGCCCTTATGCTTAGGGAGCCCATGGCCTGGGGCGCCCCAGCCATAGGCTTAGGGAACCCATGGCTTGGGACGCCACAGCCCTTCGGCTAAGTTTGCCCCAGTCCTGGGGCGTCCCAGCCCTTAGGCTTTGGGAGCCCCAGGCATGGTACGCCCCATCCCTTAGGCTTAGGGAACCACTGGCCTGGGGCGCCCGTGCCCTTAGGTTTAGGGAGCCCAAGCCTGGGACGCCCCAGCTCTTCGGCTTAGGGCGCGCCAGGCCTTGGGCGCCCCAGCCCTTAGGCTTTGGGAGCCCCAGGACTGGGGCGCCCCCGCCCGTCGGCTTAGGGTGCCCCACGTCTGGGGCACCCCAGGCCTTAAGCTTAGGGAGCCCATGGCCTAGGGTGCCCAAGCCCATAGGCTTTGGGGGACCAAGGCTTTGGGCGCCCCAAACCTTAGGCTTTGGGAGCCCCAGGCCTAGGGTGCTCCAGCCCTTAGGCTTAGGGAGCCCAAGCCTGGGACCCCCAAGCCTTCGGCTTAGGGCGCGCCAGGCCTTGGGCGCCCCATCCCTTAGGCTGTGGGAGCCCCAGGCCTGGGGCGCCTCAGCCCTTAGGCTTAGGGTGCCCCAAGCCTGGGGCGCCCAGCCCTTAGACTTAGGGTGCCCCAAGCCTGGGGCGCCCCAGCCCTTAGGCTTTGGGAGCCCCAGGCCTGGGGCACTCCAGCCCTTAGGCTTAGGGAGCCCCAGGCCTGGGGCGCCACAGCCCTTAGGCTTTGGGAGCCCCAGACCTGGGGCGCCACAGCCCTTAGGTTTAGGGAGCCCAAGGGCTTCGACGCCCCTGCCCTTAGGATTTGGGAGCCCCAGGCCTGATGGGCCCCAGCCCTTAGGCTTAAGGAGCCCCAGGCCAGGGGGGACACAGCCCTTCGGAATAGGGAGCACCAGGGCTGGGGCGTCCCAGCCCTTAGATTTAGGGAGCCCCAGGCAAGGGGCGCCCCAGCCTTTTGTCTTAGGGAGCACATGGCCTGGGACGCCCCAGCCCTTTGGCTAGGGCGCGCCAGGCCTATGGCGCCCCAGCCCTTCGGCTTAGGGAGCCCCAGGCCTGGGGCGCCCCAGCCCTTAGGCTTAGGGAGCCCAAGGCTTGCGACTCCCCAGCCCTTCGGCTTAGGGAGCCCCAGGCCTGAAGCCCCCCAGCCCTTAGGCTTAGGGAGCCCCAGGCCTGGGGCGCTCCAGCCCTTAGGTTTAGGGAGCCCATGGCCTGGGATGCCCCAGCCCTTCGGCTTAGGGCGCGCCAGGCCTAGGGCGCCCCAGCCCTTAGGCTTTGGGAGCCCCAGGCCTGGGTCGCCCCAGCCTTTAGACTTTTGGGGCTCCATCCCTGGGGCACCCCTGCCCTTGGGCTTTGGGAGCCCCAGGCCTGGGGCACCCCAGCCCTTAGGCTTTGGGAGCCCCTGGCATTGTACGCCCCAGCCCTTAGGCTTGGGGAGCCCAAGGCCTAGGGCGCCCCAGCCCTTAGGCTCTGGGAGCCCCAGGCCAGGGGCGCTCCAGCCCTTTGTCTCTGGGAGCGCCAGGCCAGGGGCGCTCCAGCCCTTTGGCTTAGGGAGCCCCAGGCCTGGGGCGCACCAGCCCTTAGGCTTAGGGAGCCCATGGCCTGGGACGCCCCAGCCCTTCGGCTTAGGGCGCGCCAGGCCTAGGGCGCCCCAACCCTTAGGCTTTGGGAGCCCCAGGCCTGGGTCGCGCCAGCCTTTAGGCTTTGGGAGCCCCAGTCCTGGGGCGCCCCAACCCTTAGGCTTTGGGTGCCCCAGACCGGTGCGCCCCAGCCCTTAGGCTTTGGGAGCCCCAGGCCTGGGGCGCCTCAGCCCTTAGGCTTAGGGAACCCAAGGGTTGCGACGCCCCTGCGCTTAGGCTTGGGAGCCCCAGGCCAGATGCGCCCCAGCCCTTAGGCTTAGGGAGCCCCAGGCTCTGGGCGCCACAGCCCTTAGTCTTAGGGAGCCCATGGATTGGGGCGCCCCAGCCATAGGCTTTGGGAACCCATGGCTTGGGACGCCACAGCCCTTCGGCTAAGAGAGCCCCAGTCCTGGGGCGTCCCAGCCCTTAGGCTTTGGGAGCCCCAGGCATGGTATGCCCCAGCCTTTAGGCTTAGGGAGTCCCTGGCCTTGGGCGCCCCTGCCCTTAGGCTTTGGGAGCCCCAGGCCTGGGGCGCCCCAGCACTTAGGTTTTGGGAGCCCATGGCCTGGGACGCCCCAGCCCTTAGGCTTTGGGAGCCCCAGGCATTGTACGCCCCAGCCCTTAGGCTTTGGGAGCCCAAGGCCTTGGCCGCCCCAGCCCTTAGGCTTAGGGAGCCCCAGGCCTGGGGCTCACCAGCCCTTAGGCTTAGAGAGCCCATGGCCTGGGACGCCCCAGCCCTTCGGCTTAGGGCGCGACAGGCCTAGGGCGCCCCAGCCCTTAGGCTTAGGGTGCCCCAAGCCTGGGGCGCCCCAGCCCTTAGGCCTTGGGAGCCCCAGGCCTGGGGCACTCCAGCCTTTAGGCTTTGGGAGCCCCAGGCCTGGGGCGCCCCAGCCCTTAGGCTTTGGGTGCCCCAGACCGGGGCGCCCCAGCCCTTAGGCTTTGGGAGCCCCAGGCCTGGGGCGCCCCAGCCCTTAGGCTTAGGGAGCCCAAGGGTTGCGACGCCCCTGCCCTTAGGCTTGGGAGCCCCAGGCCAGATGCCCCCCAGCCCTTCGGCTTAGGGAGCCCCAGGCTCTGGGCGCCACAGCCCTTAGGCTTAGGGAGCCCATGGTCTGGGGCGCCCCAGCCATAGGCTTAGGGAACCCATGGCTTGGGACGCCACAGCCCTTCGGCTAAGGGAGCCCCAGTCCTGGGGCGCCCCAGCCTTTTGGCTTAGGGAGCACATGGCCTGGGACGCCCCAGCCCTTTGGCTAGGGCGCGCCAGGCCTAGGGCGCCCCAGCCCTTCGGCTTAGGGAGCCCCAGGTGTGGGGCGCCCCAGCCCTTAGGCTTAGGGAGCCCAAGGCTTGCGACTCCCCAGCCCTTTGGCTTAGGGAGCCCCAGGCCTGAAGCCCCCCAGCCCTTAGGCTTAGGGAGCCCCAGGCCTGGGGCGCTCCAGCCCTTAGGCTTAGGGAGCCCATGGCCTTGGATGCCCCAGCCCTTCGGCTTAGGGCGCGCCAGGCCTAGGGCGCCCCAGCCCTTAGGCTTTGGGAGCCCCAGGCCTGGGTCGCCCCAGCCTTTAGGCTTTTGGGGCTCCATCCCTGGGGCACCCCAGCCCTTGGGCTTTGGGAGCCCCAGGCCTGGGGCACCCCAGCCCTTAGGCTTTGGGAGCCCCAGGCATTGTACGCCCCAGCCCTTAGGCTTTGGGAGCCCAAGGCCTTGGGCGCCCCAGCCCTTAGGCTCTGGGAGCCCCAGGCCAGGGGCGCTCCAGCCCTTTGGCTTAGGGAGCCCCAGGCCTGGGGCGCACCAGCCCTTAGGCTTAGGGAACCCATGGCCTGGGACGCCCCAGCCCTTCGGTTTAGGGCGCGCCAGGCCTAGGGCGCCCCAGCCCTTAGGCTTTGGGACCCCCAGGCCTGGGGCGCCCCAGCCCTTAGGCTTTGGGTGCCCCAGACCGGGGCGCCCCAGCCCTTAGGCTTTGGGAGCCCCAGGCCTGGGGCACCTCATCCCTTAGGCTTAGGGAACCCTAGGGTTGCGACGCCCCTGCCCTTAGGCTTGGGAGCCCCAGGCTGATGCGCCCCAGCCCTTTGGCTTAGGGAGCCCCAGGCTCTGGGCGCCACAGCCCTTAGGCTTAGGGAGCCCATGGCCTGGGGCGCCCCAGCCATAGGCTTAGGGAACCCATGGCTTGGGACGCCACAGCCCTTCGGCTAGGTGAGCCCCAGTCCTGGGGCGTCCCAGCCCTTAGGCTTTGGGAGCCCCAGGCATGGTACGGCCCAGCCCTTAGGCTTAGGGAGTCCCTGGCCTTGGGCGCCCCTGCCCTTACGCTTTGGGAGCCCCAGGCCTGGGGCGCCCCAGCACTTAGGTTTTGGAAGCCCATAGGCTGGGACGCCCTAGCCCTTCGGCTTAGGGCGCGCCAGGCCTAGGGCGCCCCAACCCTTAGGCTTTGGGAGCCCCAGGCCTGGGTCGCCCCATCCTTTAGGCTTAGGGAGTCCCTGGCCTTGGGCGCCCCTGCCCTTAGGCTTTGGGAGCCACAGGCCTGGGGCGCTCCAGCCCTTAGGCTTAGGGAGCCCATGGCCTGGGACGCCCCAGCCCTTCGGCTTAGGGCGCGCCAGGCCTAGGGCGCCCCAGCCCTTAGGCTCTGGGAGCCCCAGGCCAGGGGCTCTCCAGCCCTTCGGCTTAGGGCGCGCCAGGCCTAGGGCGCCCCAGCCCTTAGGCTTTGGGAGCCCCAGGCCTGGGTCGCCCCAGCCTTTAGACTTTTGGGCTCCATCCCTGGGGCACCCCTGCCCTTGGGCTTTGGGAGCCCCAGGCCTGGGGCACCCCAGCCCTTAGGCTTTGGGAGCCCCTGGCATTGTACGCCCCAGCCCTTAGGCTTGGGGAACCCAAGGCCTAGGGCGCCCCAGCCCTTAGGCTCTGGGAGCCCCAGGCCAGGGGCGCTCCAGCCCTTTGTCTCTGGGAGCGCCAGGCCAGGGGCGCTCCAGCCCTTTGGCTTAGGGAGCCCCAGGCCTGGGGCGCACCAGCCCTTAGGCTTAGGGAGCCCATGGCCTGGGACGCCCCAGCCCTTCGGCTTAGGGCGCGCCAGGCCTAGGGCGCCCCAACCCTTAGGCTTTGGGAGCCCCAGGCCTGGGTCGCGCCAGCCTTTAGGCTTTGGGAGCCCCAGTCCTGGGGCGCCCCAACCCTTAGGCTTTGGGTGCCCCAGACCGGTGCGCCCCAGCCCTTAGGCTTTGGGAGCCCCAGGCCTGGGGCGCCTCAGCCCTTAGGCTTAGGGAACCCAAGGGTTGCGACGCCCCTGCGCTTAGGCTTGGGAGCCCCAGGCCAGATGCGCCCCAGCCCTTAGGCTTAGGGAGCCCCAGGCTCTGGGCGCCACAGCCCTTAGTCTTAGGGAGCCCATGGATTGGGGCGCCCCAGCCATAGGCTTTGGGAACCCATGGCTTGGGACGCCACAGCCCTTCGGCTAAGAGAGCCCCAGTCCTGGGGCGTCCCAGCCCTTAGGCTTTGGGAGCCCCAGGCATGGTATGCCCCAGCCTTTAGGCTTAGGGAGTCCCTGGCCTTGGGCGCCCCTGCCCTTAGGCTTTGGGAGCCCCAGGCCTGGGGCGCCCCAGCACTTAGGTTTTGGGAGCCCATGGCCTGGGACGCCCCAGCCCTTAGGCTTTGGGAGCCCCAGGCATTGTACGCCCCAGCCCTTAGGCTTTGGGAGCCCAAGGCCTTGGCCGCCCCAGCCCTTAGGCTTAGGGAGCCCCAGGCCTGGGGCTCACCAGCCCTTAGGCTTAGAGAGCCCATGGCCTGGGACGCCCCAGCCCTTCGGCTTAGGGCGCGACAGGCCTAGGGCGCCCCAGCCCTTAGGCTTAGGGTGCCCCAAGCCTGGGGCGCCCCAGCCCTTAGGCCTTGGGAGCCCCAGGCCTGGGGCACTCCAGCCTTTAGGCTTTGGGAGCCCCAGGCCTGGGGCGCCCCAGCCCTTAGGCTTTGGGTGCCCCAGACCGGGGCGCCCCAGCCCTTAGGCTTTGGGAGCCCCAGGCCTGGGGCGCCCCAGCCCTTAGGCTTAGGGAGCCCAAGGGTTGCGACGCCCCTGCCCTTAGGCTTGGGAGCCCCAGGCCAGATGCCCCCCAGCCCTTCGGCTTAGGGAGCCCCAGGCTCTGGGCGCCACAGCCCTTAGGCTTAGGGAGCCCATGGTCTGGGGCGCCCCAGCCATAGGCTTAGGGAACCCATGGCTTGGGACGCCACAGCCCTTCGGCTAAGGGAGCCCCAGTCCTGGGGCGCCCCAGCCTTTTGGCTTAGGGAGCACATGGCCTGGGACGCCCCAGCCCTTTGGCTAGGGCGCGCCAGGCCTAGGGCGCCCCAGCCCTTCGGCTTAGGGAGCCCCAGGTATGGGGCGCCCCAGCCCTTAGGCTTAGGGAGCCCAAGGCTTGCGACTCCCCAGCCCTTTGGCTTAGGGAGCCCCAGGCCTGAAGCCCCCCAGCCCTTAGGCTTAGGGAGCCCCAGGCCTGGGGCGCTCCAGCCCTTAGGCTTAGGGAGCCCATGGCCTTGGATGCCCCAGCCCTTCGGCTTAGGGCGCGCCAGGCCTAGGGCGCCCCAGCCCTTAGGCTTTGGGAGCCCCAGGCCTGGGTCGCCCCAGCCTTTAGGCTTTTGGGGCTCCATCCCTGGGGCACCCCAGCCCTTGGGCTTTGGGAGCCCCAGGCCTGGGGCACCCCAGCCCTTAGGCTTTGGGAGCCCCAGGCATTGTACGCCCCAGCCCTTAGGCTTTGGGAGCCCAAGGCCTTGGGCGCCCCAGCCCTTAGGCTCTGGGAGCCCCAGGCCAGGGGCGCTCCAGCCCTTTGGCTTAGGGAGCCCCAGGCCTGGGGCGCACCAGCCCTTAGGCTTAGGGAACCCATGGCCTGGGACGCCCCAGCCCTTCGGTTTAGGGCGCGCCAGGCCTAGGGCGCCCCAGCCCTTAGGCTTTGGGACCCCCAGGCCTGGGGCGCCCCAGCCCTTAGGCTTTGGGTGCCCCAGACCGGGGCGCCCCAGCCCTTAGGCTTTGGGAGCCCCAGGCCTGGGGCACCTCATCCCTTAGGCTTAGGGAACCCTAGGGTTGCGACGCCCCTGCCCTTAGGTTTGGGAGCCCCAGGCTGATGCGCCCCAGCCCTTTGGCTTAGGGAGCCCCAGGCTCTGGGCGCCACAGCCCTTAGGCTTAGGGAGCCCATGGCCTGGGGCGCCCCAGCCATAGGCTTAGGGAACCCATGGCTTGGGACGCCACAGCCCTTCGGCTAGGTGAGCCCCAGTCCTGGGGCGTCCCAGCCCTTAGGCTTTGGGAGCCCCAGGCATGGTACGGCCCAGCCCTTAGGCTTAGGGAGTCCCTGGCCTTGGGCGCCCCTGCCCTTACGCTTTGGGAGCCCCAGGCCTGGGGCGCCCCAGCACTTAGGTTTTGGAAGCCCATAGGCTGGGACGCCCTAGCCCTTCGGCTTAGGGCGCGCCAGGCCTAGGGCGCCCCAACCCTTAGGCTTTGGGAGCCCCAGGCCTGGGTCGCCCCATCCTTTAGGCTTAGGGAGTCCCTGGCCTTGGGCGCCCCTGCCCTTAGGCTTTGGGAGCCACAGGCCTGGGGCGCTCCAGCCCTTAGGCTTAGGGAGCCCATGGCCTGGGACGCCCCAGCCCTTCGGCTTAGGGCGCTCCAGGCCTAGGGCGCCCCAGCCCTTAGGCTTTGGGAGCCCCAGGCCTGGGTCGCACCAGCCTTTAGGCTTTGGAGCTCCATCCCTTGGGCACCCCAGCCCTTGGGCTTTGGGATCCCCAGGCCTGGGGCACCCCAGCCCTTAGGCTTTGGGAGCCCCAGGCATTGTACGCCCCAGCCCTTAGGCTTTGGGAGCCCAAGGCCTTGGGCGCCCCAGCCCTTAGGCTCTGGGAGCCCCAGGCCAGGGGCTCTCCAGCCCTTAGGCTTAGGGAGCCCCAGGCCTGGGGCGCACCAGCCCTTAGGCTTAGGGAGCCCATGGCCTGGGGGGACACAGCCCTTCGGAATAGCGAGCCCCAGGGCTGGGGCGTCCCATCCCTTAGATTTAGGGAGCCCCAGGCAAGGGGCGCCCCAGCCTTTTGGCTTAGGGAGCCCATGGCCTGGGACGCCCCAGCCCTTTGGCTTGGGCGCGCAAGGCCTAGCGCGCCCCAGCCCTTCGGCTTAGGGAGCCCCAGGCCTGGGGCGCCCCAGCCCTTAGGCTTAGGGAGCCCAAGGCTTGCGACTCCCCACCCTTCGGCTTAGGGAGCCCCAGGCCTGAAGCCCCCCAGTCCATAGGCTTAGGGAGCCCCAGGCCTGGGGCGCTGCAGCCTTTAGGCTTGGGTGCCAGAGTCCTGTGGCCCACCAGCCCTTCGGCCTTGGGAGCCCGAGGCCTGTGGCCCCCCAGCCCTTAGGCTTTGGGAGCCCCAGGCCTGGGGCGCCCCAACCCTTAGGCTTAAGGAGCCGCAGGCCATGGGGGACACAGGCCTTCGGTATAGGGAGCCCCAGGACTGCGGCGTCCCAGCCCTTAGATTTAGGGAGCCCCAGGCAAGGGGCGCCCCAGCCTTTTGGCTTAGGGAGCACATGGCCTGGGACGCCCCAGCCCTTTGGCTAGGGCGCCCAGGCCTAGGGCGCCCCATCCCTTCGGCTTAGGGAGCCCCTGGCCTGGGGCGCCCCAGCCCTTAGGCTTAGGGAGCCCAAGGCTTGCGACTCCCCAGCCCTTCGGCTTAGGGAGCCCCAGGCCTGAAGCCCCCCAGCCCTTAGGCTTAGGGAGCCCCAGGCCGGGGCGCTCCAGCCCTCAGGCTTAGGGAGCCCATGGCCTGGGACGCCCCAGCCCTTTGGCTTAGGGCGCGCCAGGCCTAGGGCGCCCCAGCCCTTAGGCTTTGGGAGCCCCAGGCATGGTACGCCCAGCCCTTAGGCTTAGGGAGTCCCTGGCCTTGGGCGCCCCTGCCCTTAGGCTTTGGGAGCCCCAGGCCTGGGGCGCTCCAGCCCTTAGGCTTATGGAGCCCATGGCCTGGGACGCCCCAGCCCTTCGGCTTAGGGCGCGCCAGGCCTAGGGCGCCCCAGCCCTTAGGCTTTGGGAGCCCCAGGCCTGGGTCGCCCCAGCCTTTAGGCTTTTGGAGCTCCATCCCTTGGGCACCCCAGCCCTTGGGCTTTGGGAGCTCCAGGCCTGGGGCACCCCAGCCCTTAGGCTTTGGGAGCCCCAGGCATTGTACGCCCCAGCCCTTAGGCTTTGGGAGCCCAAGGCCTTGGGCGCCCCAGCCCTTAGGCTCTGGGAGCCCCAGGCCAGGGGCGCTCAGCCCTTAGGCTTAGGGAGCCCCAGGCCTGGGCCGCACCAGCCCTTAGGCTTAGGGAGCCCATGGCCTGGGACGCCCGAGCCCTTCGGCTTAGGGCGCGCCAGGCCTAGGGCGCCCCAGCTCTTAGGCTTAGGATGGCCCAAGCTTGGGGAGCCCCAGCCCTTAGGCATTGGGGGCCCCATGCCTGGGGCACGCCAGCCCTTAGGCTTAGGGAGCCCCAGGCCTGGGGCGCCACAGCCCTTAGGCTTTGGTAGCCCCAGACCTGCGGCGCCACAGCCCTTAGGCTTAGGGAGCCCAAGGGCTGCGACGCCCCTGCCCTTAGGATTTGGGAGCCCCAGGCCTGATGGGCCACAGCTCTTAGGCTTAGGGAGCCCCAGGCCAGGGGGGACACAGCCCTTCTGAATAGGGAGCCCCAGGGCTGGGGCGTCCCAGCCCTTAGATTTAGGGAGCCCCAGGCAAGGGGCGCCCCAGCCTTTTGGCTTAGGGAGCCCATGGCCTGGGACGCCCCAGCCCTTTGGCTTGGGCGCGCAAGGCCTAGCGCGCCCCAGCCCTTCGGCTTAGGGAGCCCCAGGCCTGGGGCGCCCCAGCCCTTAGGCTTAGGGAGCCCAAGGCTTGCGACTCCCCAGCCCTTCGGCTTAGGGAGCCCCAGGCCTGAAGCCCCCCAGTCCATAGGCTTAGGGAGCCCCAGGCCTGGGGCGCCGCAGCCTTTAGGCTTGAGAGCCCGAGGCCTGTGGCCCTCCAGCCCTTCGGCCTTGGGAGCCCGAGGCCTGTGGCCCCCCAGCCCTTAGGCTTTGGGAGCCCCAGGCCTGGGGCGCCCTAACCCTTAGGCTTAGGGTGCCCCAGACCGGGGCGCCCCAGCCCTTAGGCTTTGGGAGCCCCAGGCCTGGGGCGCCCCAACCCTTAGGCTTTGGGAGCCCCAGGCCTGGGGCACTCCAACCCTTAGGCTTAGGGAGCCCCAGGCCTGGGGCACCACAGCCCTTAGGCTTTGGGAGCCCCAGACCTGGGGCGCCACAGCCCTTAGGCTTAGGGAGCCCAAGGGCTGCGACGCCCCTGCCCTTAGCATTTGGGAGCCCCAGGCCTGATGGGCCCCAGCCCTTAGGCTTAAGGAGCCGCAGGCCATGGGGGACACAGCCCTTCGGAATAGGGAGCCCTAGGACTGCGGCGTCCCAGCCCTTAGATTTAGGGAGACCCAGGCAAGGGGCGCCCCAGCCTTTTGGCTTACGGAGCACATGGCCTGGGACGCCCCAGCCCTTTGGCTAGGGCGCGCCAGGCCTAGGGCGCCCCAGCCCTTCGGCTTAGGGAGCCCCAGGCCTGGGGCGCCCCAGCCCGTAGGCTTAGGGAGCCCAAGGCTTGCGACTCCCCAGCCCTTCGGCTTAGGGAGCGCCAGTCCTGAAGCCCCCCAGCTCTTAGGCTTAGGGAGCCCCAGGCCTGGGGCGCTCCAGCCCTTAGGCTTAGGGAGCCCATGGCCTGGGACGCCCCAGCCCTTCGGCTTAGGGCGCGCCAGGCCTAGGGCGCCCCAGCCCTTAGGCTTTGGGAGCCCCAGGCCTGGGGCGCTCCAGCCCTTAGGCTTTGGGAGCCCCAGGCATTGTACGCCCCAGCCCTTAGGCTTTGGGAGCCCAAGGCCCAGGGGGCCCCATCCCTTAGGCTCTGGGAGCCCCAGGCCAGGGGCGCTCAGCCCTTAGGCTTAGGGAGCCCCAGGCCTGGGCCGCACCAGCCCTTAGGCTTAGGGAGCCCATGGCCTGGAACGCCCCAGCCCTTCGGCTTAGGGCGCGCCAGGCCTAGGGCGCCCCAGCCCTTAGGCTTAGGGTGGCCCTAGCCTGGGGAGCCCCAGCCCTTAGGCATTGTTGAGCCCCATGCCTGGGGCACGCCAGCCCTTAGGCTTAGGGAGCCCCAGGCCTGGGGCACCACAGCCCTTAGGCTTTGGGAGCCCCAGACCTGGGGCGCCACAGCCCTTAGGCTTAGGGAGCCCAAGGGCTGCGACGCCCCTGCCCTTAGGATTTGGGAGCCCCAGGCCTGATGGGCCCCAGCTCTTAGGCTTAGGGAGCCCCAGGCCAGGGGGGACACAGCCCTTCGGAATAGGGAGCCCCAAGGCTGGGGCGTCCCAGCCCTTAGATTTAGGGAGCCCCAGGCAAGGGGCGCCCTAGCCTTTTGGCTTAGGGAGCCCATGGCCTGGGACGCCCCAGCCCTTTGGCTTGGGCGCGCAAGGCCTAGCGCGCCCCAGCCCTTCGGCTTAGGGAGCCCCAGGCCTGGGGCGCCCCAGCCCTTAGGCTTAGGGAGCCCAAGGCTTGCGACTCCCCAGCCCTTCGGCTTAGGGAGCCCCAGTCCTGGGGCGCCCCAGCCTTTTGGCTTAGGGAGCACATGGCCTGGGACGCCCCAGCCCTTTGGCTAGGGCGCGCCAGGCCTAGGGCGCCCCAGCCCTTCGGCTTAGGGAGCCCCAGGTATGGGGCGCCCCAGCCCTTAGGCTTAGGGAGCCCAAGGCTTGCGACTCCCCAGCCCTTCGGCTTAGGGAGCCCCAGGCCTGAAGCCCCCCAGCCCTTAGGCTTAGGGAGCCCCAGGCCTGGGGCGCTCCAGCCCTTAGGCTTAGGGAGCCCATGGCCTTGGATGCCCCAGCCCTTCGGCTTAGGGCGCGCCAGGCCTAGGGCGCCCCAGCCCTTAGGCTTTGGGAGCCCCAGGCCTGGGTCGCCCCAGCCTTTAGGCTTTTGGGGCTCCATCCCTGGGGCACCCCAGCCCTTGGGCTTTGGGAGCCCCAGGCCTGGGGCACCCCAGCCCTTAGGCTTTGGGAGCCCCAGGCATTGTACGCCCCAGCCCTTAGGCTTTGGGAGCCCAAGGCCTTGGGCGCCCCAGCCCTTAGGCTCTGGGAGCCCCAGGCCAGGGGCGCTCCAGCCCTTTGGCTTAGGGAGCCCCAGGCCTGGGGCGCACCAGCCCTTAGGCTTAGGGAACCCATGGCCTTGGACGCCCCAGCCCTTCGGTTTAGGGCGCGCCAGGCCTAGGGCGCCCCAGCCCTTAGGCTTTGGGAGCCCCAGGCCTGGGGCGCCCCAGCCCTTAGGCTTTGGGTGCCCCAGACCGGGGCGCCCCAGCCCTTAGGCTTTGGGAGCCCCAGGCCTGGGGCACCTCATCCCTTAGGCTTAGGGAACCCTAGGGTTGCGACGCCCCTGCCCTTAGGCTTGGGAGCCCCAGGCTGATGCGCCCCAGCCCTTTGGCTTAGGGAGCCCCAGGCTCTGGGCGCCACAGCCCTTAGGCTTAGGGAGCCCATGGCCTGGGGCGCCCCAGCCATAGGCTTAGGGAACCCATGGCTTGGGACGCCACAGCCCTTCGGCTAGGTGAGCCCCAGTCCTGGGGCGTCCCAGCCCTTAGGCTTTGGGAGCCCCAGGCATGGTACGGCCCAGCCCTTAGGCTTAGGGAGTCCCTGGCCTTGGGCGCCCCTGCCCTTACGCTTTGGGAGCCCCAGGCCTGGGGCGCCCCAGCACTTAGGTTTTGGAAGCCCATAGGCTGGGACGCCCTAGCCCTTCGGCTTAGGGCGCGCCAGGCCTAGGGCGCCCCAACCCTTAGGCTTTGGGAGCCCCAGGCCTGGGTCGCCCCATCCTTTAGGCTTAGGGAGTCCCTGGCCTTGGGCGCCCCTGCCCTTAGGCTTTGGGAGCCACAGGCCTGGGGCGCTCCAGCCCTTAGGCTTAGGGAGCCCATGGCCTGGGACGCCCCAGCCCTTCGGCTTAGGGCGCGCCAGGCCTAGGGCGCCCCAGCCCTTAGGCTTTGGGAGCCCCAGGCCTGGGTCGCACCAGCCTTTAGGCTTTGGAGCTCCATCCCTTGGGCACCCCAGCCCTTGGGCTTTGGGATCCCCAGGCCTGGGGCACCCCAGCCCTTAGGCTTTGGGAGCCCCAGGCATTGTACGCCCCAGCCCTTAGGCTTTGGGAGCCCAAGGCCTTGGGCGCCCCAGCCCTTAGGCTCTGGGAGCCCCAGGCCAGGGGCTCTCCAGCCCTTAGGCTTAGGGAGCCCCAGGCCTGGGGCGCACCAGCCCTTAGGCTTAGGGAGCCCATGGCCTGGGGGGACACAGCCCTTCGGAATAGCGAGCCCCAGGGCTGGGGCGTCCCATCCCTTAGATTTAGGGAGCCCCAGGCAAGGGGCGCCCCAGCCTTTTGGCTTAGGGAGCCCATGGCCTGGGACGCCCCAGCCCTTTGGCTTGGGCGCGCAAGGCCTAGCGCGCCCCAGCCCTTCGGCTTAGGGAGCCCCAGGCCTGGGGCGCCCCAGCCCTTAGGCTTAGGGAGCCCAAGGCTTGCGACTCCCCACCCTTCGGCTTAGGGAGCCCCAGGCCTGAAGCCCCCCAGTCCATAGGCTTAGGGAGCCCCAGGCCTGGGGCGCCGCAGCCTTTTGGCTTGGGTGCCAGAGTCCTGTGGCCCACCAGCCCTTCGGCCTTGGGAGCCCGAGGCCTGTGGCCCACCAGCCCTTAGGCTTTGGGAGCCCCAGGCCTGGGGCGCCCCAACCCTTAGGCTTAAGGAGCCGCAGGCCATGGGGGACACAGGCCTTCGGTATAGGGAGCCCCAGGACTGCGGCGTCCCAGCCCTTAGATTTAGGGAGCCCCAGGCAAGGGGCGCCCCAGCCTTTTGGCTTAGGGAGCACATGGCCTGGGACGCCCCAGCCCTTTGGCTAGGGCGCCCAGGCCTAGGGCGCCCCATCCCTTCGGCTTAGGGAGCCCCTGGCCTGGGGCGCCCCAGCCCTTAGGCTTAGGGAGCCCAAGGCTTGCGACTCCCCAGCCCTTCGGCTTAGGGAGCCCCAGGCCTGAAGCCCCCCAGCCCTTAGGCTTAGGGAGCCCCAGGCCGGGGCGCTCCAGCCCTCAGGCTTAGGGAGCCCATGGCCTGGGACGCCCCAGCCCTTTGGCTTAGGGCGCGCCAGGCCTAGGACGCCCCAGCCCTTAGGCTTTGGGAGCCCCAGGCATGGTACGCCCAGCCCTTAGGCTTAGGGAGTCCCTGGCCTTGGGCGCCCCTGCCCTTAGGCTTTGGGAGCCCCAGGCCTGGGGCGCTCCAGCCCTTAGGCTTATGGAGCCCATGGCCTGGGACGCCCCAGCCCTTCGGCTTAGGGCGCGCCAGGCCTAGGGCGCCCCAGCCCTTAGGCTTTGGGAGCCCCAGGCCTGGGTCGCCCCAGCCTTTAGGCTTTTGGAGCTCCATCCCTTGGGCACCCCAGCCCTTGGGCTTTGGGAGCTCCAGGCCTGGGGCACCCCAGCCCTTAGGCTTTGGGAGCCCCAGGCATTGTACGCCCCAGCCCTTAGGCTTTGGGAGCCCAAGGCCTTGGGCGCCCCAGCCCTTGGCTCTGGGAGCCCCAGGCCAGGGGCGCTCAGCCCTTAGGCTTAGGGAGCCCCAGGCCTGGGCCGCACCAGCCCTTAGGCTTAGGGAGCCCATGGCCTGGGACGCCCGAGCCCTTCGGCTTAGGGCGCGCCAGGCCTAGGGCGCCCCAGCTCTTAGGCTTAGGATGGCCCAAGCTTGGGGAGCCCCAGCCCTTAGGCATTGGGGGCCCCATGCCTGGGGCACGCCAGCCCTTAGGCTTAGGGAGCTCCAGGCCTGGGGCGCCACAGCCCTTAGGCTTTGGTAGCCCCAGACCTGCGGCGCCACAGCCCTTAGGCTTAGGGAGCCCAAGGGCTGCGACGCCCCTGCCCTTAGGATTTGGGAGCCCCAGGCCTGATGGGCCACAGCTCTTAGGCTTAGGGAGCCCCAGGCCAGGGGGGACACAGCCCTTCTGAATAGGGAGCCCCAGGGCTGGGGCGTCCCAGCCCTTAGATTTAGGGAGCCCCAGGCAAGGGGCGCCCCAGCCTTTTGGCTTAGGGAGCCCATGGCCTGGGACGCCCCAGCCCTTTGGCTTGGGCGCGCAAGGCCTAGCGCGCCCCAGCCCTTCGGCTTAGGGAGCCCCAGGCCTGGGGCGCCCCAGCCCTTAGGCTTAGGGAGCCCAAGGCTTGCGACTCCCCAGCCCTTCGGCTTAGGGAGCCCCAGGCCTGAAGCCCCCCAGTCCATAGGCTTAGGGAGCCCCAGGCCTGGGGCGCCGCAGCCTTTAGGCTTGAGAGCCCGAGGCCTGTGGCCCCCCAGCCCTTCGGCCTTGGGAGCCCGAGGCCTGTGGCCCCCCAGCCCTTAGGCTTTGGGAGCCCCAGGCCTGGGGCGCCCTAACCCTTAGGCTTAGGGTGCCCCAGACCGGGGCGCCCCAGCCCTTAGGCTTTGGGAGCCCCAGGCCTGGGGCGCCCCAACCCTTAGGCTTTGGGAGCCCCAGGCCTGGGGCACTCCAACCCTTAGGCTTAGGGAGCCCCAGGCCTGGGGCACCACAGCCCTTAGGCTTTGGGAGCCCCAGACCTGGGGCGCCACAGCCCTTAGGCTTAGGGAGCCCAAGGGCTGCGACGCCCCTGCCCTTAGCATTTGGGAGCCCCAGGCCTGATGGGCCCCAGCCCTTAGGCTTAAGGAGCCGCAGGCCATGGGGGACACAGCCCTTCGGAATAGGGAGCCCTAGGACTGCAGCGTCCCAGCCCTTAGATTTAGGGAGACCCAGGCAAGGGGCGCCCCAGCCTTTTGGCTTACGGAGCACATGGCCTGGGACGCCCCAGCCCTTTGGCTAGGGCGCGCCAGGCCTAGGGCGCCCCAGCCCTTCGGCTTAGGGAGCCCCAGGCCTGGGGCGCCCCAGCCCGTAGGCTTAGGGAGCCCAAGGCTTGCGACTCCCCAGCCCTTCGGCTTAGGGAGCCCCAGTCCTGAAGCCCCCCAGCTCTTAGGCTTAGGGAGCCCCAGGCCTGGGGCGCTCCAGCCCTTAGGCTTAGGGAGCCCATGGCCTGGGACGCCCCAGCCCTTCGGCTTAGGGCGCGCCAGGCCTAGGGCGCCCCAGCCCTTAGGCTTTGGGAGCCCCAGGCCTGGGGCGCTCCAGCCCTTAGGCTTTGGGAGCCCCAGGCATTGTACGCCCCAGCCCTTAGGCTTTGGGAGCCCAAGGCCCAGGGGGCCCCATCCCTTAGGCTCTGGGAGCCCCAGGCCAGGGGCGCTCAGCCCTTAGGCTTAGGGAGCCCCAGGCCTGGGCCGCACCAGCCTTAGGCTTAGGGAGCCCATGGCTTGGAACGCCCCAGCCCTTCGGCTTAGGGCGCACCAGGCCTAGGGCGCCCCAGCCCTTAGGCTTAGGGTGGCCCTAGCCTGGGGAGCCCCAGCCCTTAGGCATTGTTGAGCCCCATGCCTGGGGCACGCCAGCCCTTAGGCTTAGGGAGCCCCAGGCCTGGGGCACCACAGCCCTTAGGCTTTGGGAGCCCCAGACCTGGGGCGCCACAGCCCTTAGGCTTAGGGAGCCCAAGGGCTGCGACGCCCCTGCCCTTAGGATTTGGGAGCCCCAGGCCTGATGGGCCCCAGCTCTTAGGCTTAGGGAGCCCCAGGCCAGGGGGGACACAGCCCTTCGGAATAGGGAGCCCCAAGGCTGGGGCGTCCCAGCCCTTAGATTTAGGGAGCCCCAGGCAAGGGGCGCCCTAGCCTTTTGGCTTAGGGAGCCCATGGCCTGGGACGCCCCAGCCCTTTGGCTTGGGCGCGCAAGGCCTAGCGCGCCCCAGCCCTTCGGCTTAGGGAGCCCCAGGCCTGGGGCGCCCCAGCCCTTAGGCTTAGGGAGCCCAAGGCTTGCGACTCCCCAGCCCTTCGGCTTAGGGAGCCCCAGTCCTGGGGCGCCCCAGCCTTTTGGCTTAGGGAGCACATGGCCTGGGACGCCCCAGCCCTTTGGCTAGGGCGCGCCAGGCCTAGGGCGCCCCAGCCCTTCGGCTTAGGGAGCCCCAGGTATGGGGCGCCCCAGCCCTTAGGCTTAGGGAGCCCAAGGCTTGCGACTCCCCAGCCCTTCGGCTTAGGGAGCCCCAGGCCTGAAGCCCCCCAGCCCTTAGGCTTAGGGAGCCCCAGGCCTGGGGCGCTCCAGCCCTTAGGCTTAGGGAGCCCATGGCCTTGGTTGCCCCAGCCCTTCGGCTTAGGGCGCGCCAGGCCTAGGGCGCCCCAGCCCTTAGGCTTTGGGAGCCCCAGGCCTGGGTCGCCCCAGCCTTTAGGCTTTTGGGGCTCCATCCATGGGGCACCCCAGCCCTTGGGCTTTGGGAGCCCCAGGCCTGGGGCACCCCAGCCCTTAGGCTTTGGGAGCCCCAGGCATTGTACGCCCCAGCCCTTAGGCTTTGGGAGCCCAAGGCCTTGGGCGCCCCAGCCCTTAGGCTCTGGGAGCCCCAGGCCAGGGGCGCTCCAGCCCTTTGGCTTAGGGAGCCCCAGGCCTGGGGCGCACCAGCCCTTAGGCTTAGGGAACCCATGGCCTTGGACGCCCCAGCCCTTCGGTTTAGGGCGCGCCAGGCCTAGGGCGCCCCAGCCCTTAGGCTTTGGGAGCCCCAGGCCTGGGGCGCCCCAGCCCTTAGGCTTTGGGTGCCCCAGACCGGGGCGCCCCAGCCCTTAGGCTTTGGGAGCCCCAGGCCTGGGGCACCTCATCCCTTAGGCTTAGGGAACCCTAGGGTTGCGACGCCCCTGCCCTTAGGCTTGGGAGCCCCAGGCTGATGCGCCCCAGCCCTTTGGCTTAGGGAGCCCCAGGCTCTGGGCGCCACAGCCCTTAGGCTTAGGGAGCCCATGGCCTGGGGCGCCCCAGCCATAGGCTTAGGGAACCCATGGCTTGGGACGCCACAGCCCTTCGGCTAGGTGAGCCCCAGTCCTGGGGCGTCCCAGCCCTTAGGCTTTGGGAGCCCCAGGCATGGTACGGCCCAGCCCTTAGGCTTAGGGAGTCCCTGGCCTTGGGCGCCCCTGCCCTTACGCTTTGGGAGCCCCAGGCCTGGGGCGCCCCAGCACTTAGGTTTTGGAAGCCCATAGGCTGGGACGCCCTAGCCCTTCGGCTTAGGGCGCGCCAGGCCTAGCGCGCCCCAACCCTTAGGCTTTGGGAGCCCCAGGCCTGGGTCGCCCCATCCTTTAGGCTTAGGGAGTCCCTGGCCTTGGGCGCCCCTGCCCTTAGGCTTTGGGAGCCACAGGCCTGGGGCGCTCCAGCCCTTAGGCTTAGGGAGCCCATGGCCTGGGACGCCCCAGCCCTTCGGCTTAGGGCGCGCCAGGCCTAGGGCGCCCCAGCCCTTAGGCTTTGGGAGCCCCAGGCCTGGGTCGCACCAGCCTTTAGGCTTTGGAGCTCCATCCCTTGGGCACCCCAGCCCTTGGGCTTTGGGATCCCCAGGCCTGGGGCACCCCAGCCCTTAGGCTTTGGGAGCCCCAGGCATTGTACGCCCCAGCCCTTAGGCTTTGGGAGCCCAAGGCCTTGGGCGCCCCAGCCCTTAGGCTCTGGGAGCCCCAGGCCAGGGGCTCTCCAGCCCTTAGGCTTAGGGAGCCCCAGGCCTGGGGCGCACCAGCCCTTAGGCTTAGGGAGCCCATGGCCTGGGGGGACACAGCCCTTCGGAATAGCGAGCCCCAGGGCTGGGGCGTCCCATCCCTTAGATTTAGGGAGCCCCAGGCAAGGGGCGCCCCAGCCTTTTGGCTTAGGGAGCCCATGGCCTGGGACGCCCCAGCCCTTTGGCTTGGGCGCGTAAGGCCTAGCGCGCCCCAGCCCTTCGGCTTAGGGAGCCCCAGGCCTGGGGCGCCCCAGCCCTTAGGCTTAGGGAGCCCAAGGCTTGCGACTCCCCACCCTTCGGCTTAGGGAGCCCCAGGCCTGAAGCCCCCCAGTCCATAGGCTTAGGGAGCCCCAGGCCTGGGGCGCCGCAGCCTTTAGGCTTGGGTGCCAGAGTCCTGTGGCCCACCAGCCCTTTGGCCTTGGGAGCCCGAGGCCTGTGGCCCCCCAGCCCTTAGGCTTTGGGAGCCCCAGGCCTGGGGCGCCCTAACCCTTAGGCTTAAGGAGCCGCAGGCCATGGGGGACACAGGCCTTCGGTATAGGGAGCCCCAGGACTGCGGCGTCCCAGCCCTTAGATTTAGGGAGCCCCAGGCAAGGGGCGCCCCAGCCTTTTGGCTTAGGGAGCACATGGCCTGGGACGCCCCAGCCCTTTGGCTAGGGCGCCCAGGCCTAGGGCGCCCCATCCCTTCGGCTTAGGGAGCCCCTGGCCTGGGGCGCCCCAGCCCTTAGGCTTAGGGAGCCCAAGGCTTGCGACTCCCCAGCCCTTCGGCTTAGGGAGCCCCAGGCCTGAAGCCCCCCAGCCCTTAGGCTTAGGGAGCCCCAGGCCGGGGCGCTCCAGCCCTCAGGCTTAGGGAGCCCATGGCCTGGGACGCCCCAGCCCTTTGGCTTAGGGCGCGCCAGGCCTAGGGCGCCCCAGCCCTTAGGCTTTGGGAGCCCCAGGCATGGTACGCCCAGCCCTTAGGCTTAGGGAGTCCCTGGCCTTGGGCGCCCCTGCCCTTAGGCTTTGGGAGCCCCAGGCCTGGGGCGCTCCAGCCCTTAGGCTTATGGAGCCCATGGCCTGGGACGCCCCAGCCCTTCGGCTTAGGGCGCGCCAGGCCTAGGGCGCCCCAGCCCTTAGGCTTTGGGAGCCCCAGGCCTGGGTCGCCCCAGCCTTTAGGCTTTTGGAGCTCCATCCCTTGGGCACCCCAGCCCTTGGGCTTTGGGAGCTCCAGGCCTGGGGCACCCCAGCCCTTAGGCTTTGGGAGCCCCAGGCATTGTACGCCCCAGCCCTTAGGCTTTGGGAGCCCAAGGCCTTGGGCGCCCCAGCCCTTAGGCTCTGGGAGCCCCAGGCCAGGGGCGCTCAGCCCTTAGGCTTAGGGAGCCCCAGGCCTGGGCCGCACCAGCCCTTAGGCTTAGGGAGCCCATGGCCTGGGACGCCCGAGCCCTTCGGCTTAGGGCGCGCCAGGCCTAGGGCGCCCCAGCTCTTAGGCTTAGGATGGCCCAAGCTTGGGGAGCCCCAGCCCTTAGGCATTGGGGGCCCCATGCCTGGGGCACGCCAGCCCTTAGGCTTAGGGAGCCCCAGGCCTGGGGCGCCACAGCCCTTAGGCTTTGGTAGCCCCAGACCTGCGGCGCCACAGCCCTTAGGCTTAGGGAGCCCAAGGGCTGCGACGCCCCTGCCCTTAGGATTTGGGAGCCCCAGGCCTGATGGGCCACAGCTCTTAGGCTTAGGGAGCCCCAGGCCAGGGGGGACACAGCCCTTCTGAATAGGGAGCCCCAGGGCTGGGGCGTCCCAGCCCTTAGATTTAGGGAGCCCCAGGCAAGGGGCGCCCCAGCCTTTTGGCTTAGGGAGCCCATGGCCTGGGACGCCCCAGCCCTTTGGCTTGGGCGCGCAAGGCCTAGCGCGCCCCAGCCCTTCGGCTTAGGGAGCCCAAGGCTTGCGACTCCCCAGCCCTTCGGCTTAGGGAGCCCCAGGCCTGAAGCCCCCCAGTCCATAGGCTTAGGGAGCCCCAGGCCTGGGGCGCAGCAGCCTTTAGGCTTGAGAGCCCGAGGCCTGTGGCCCCCCAGCCCTTCGGCCTTGGGAGCCCGAGGCCTGTGGCCCCCCAGCCCTTAGGCTTTGGGAGCCCCAGGCCTGGGGCGCCCTAACCCTTAGGCTTAGGGTGCCCCAGACCGGGGCGCCCCAGCCCTTAGGCTTTGGGAGCCCCAGGCCTGGGGCACTCCAACACTTAGGCTTAGGGAGCCCCAGGCCTGGGGCACCACAGCCCTTAGGCTTTGGGAGCCCCAGACCTGGGGCGCCACAGCCCTTAGGCTTAGGGAGCCCAAGGGCTGCGACGCCCCTGCCCTTAGCATTTGGGAGCCCCAGGCCTGATGGGCCCCAGCCCTTAGGCTTAAGGAGCCACAGGCCATGGGGGACACAGCCCTTCGGAATAGGGAGCCCTAGGACTGCGGCGTCCCAGCCCTTAGATTTAGGGAGACCCAGGCAAGGGGCGCCCCAGCCTTTTGGCTTACGGAGCACATGGCCTGGGACGCCCCAGCCCTTTGGCTAGGGCGTGCCAGGCCTAGGGCGCCCCAGCCCTTCGGCTTAGGGAGCCCCAGGCCTGGGGCGCCCCAGCACGTAGGCTTAGGGAGCCCAAGGCTTGCGACTCCCCAGCCCTTCGGCTTAGGGAGCCCCAGTCCTGAAGCCCCCCAGCTCTTAGGCTTAGGGAGCCCCAGGCCTGGGGCGCTCCAGCCCTTAGGCTTAGGGAGCCCATGGCCTGGGACGCCCCAGCCCTTCGGCTTAGGGCGCGCCAGGCCTAGGGCGCCCCAGCCCTTAGGCTTTGGGAGCCCCAGGCCTGGGGCGCTCCAGCCCTTAGGCTTTGGGAGCCCCAGGCATTGTACGCCCCAGCCCTTAGGCTTTGGGAGCCCAAGGCCCAGGGGGCCCCATCCCTTAGGCTCTGGGAGCCCCAGGCCAGGGGCGCTCAGCCCTTAGGCTTAGGGAGCCCCAGGCCTGGGCCGCACCAGCCCTTAGGCTTAGGGAGCCCATGGCCTGGAACGCCCCAGCCCTTCGGCTTATGGCGCGCCAGGCCTAGGGCGCCCCAGCCCTTAGGCTTAGGGTGGCCCTAGCCTGGGGAGCCCCAGCCCTTAGGCATTGTTGAGCCCCATGCTTGGGGCACGCCAGCCCTTAGGCTTAGGGAGCCCCAGGCCTGGGGCACCACAGCCCTTAGGCTTTGGGAGCCCCAGACCTGGGGCGCCACAGCCCTTAGGCTTAGGGAGCCCAAGGGCTGCGACGCCCCTGCCCTTAGGATTTGGGAGCCCCAGGCCTGATGGGCCCCAGCTCTTAGGCTTAGGGAGCCCCAGGCCAGGGGGGACACAGCCCTTCGGAATAGGGAGCCCCAAGGCTGGGGCGTCCCAGCCCTTAGATTTAGGGAGCCCCAGGCAAGGGGCGCCCTAGCCTTTTGGCTTAGGGAGCCCATGGCCTGGGACGCCCCAGCCCTTTGGCTTGGGCGCGCAAGGCCTAGCGCGCCCCAGCCCTTCGGCTTAGGGAGCCCCAGGCCTGGGGCGCCCCAGCCCTTAGGCTTAGGGAGCCCAAGGCTTGCGACTCCCCAGCCCTTCGGCTTAGGGAGCCCCAGGCCTGAAGCCCCCCAGTCCATAGGCTTAGGGAGCCCCAGGCCTGGGGCGCCGCAGCCTTTAGGCTTGAGAGCCCGAGGCCTGTGGCCCCCCAGCCCTTCGGCCTTGGGAGCCCGAGGCCTGTGGCCCCCCAGCCCTTCGGCTTTGGGAGCCCCAGGCCTGGGGCGCCCTAACCCTTAGGCTTAGGGTGCCCCAGACCGGGGTGCCCCAGCCCTTAGGCTTTGGGAGCCCCAGGCCTGGGGCGCCCCAACCCTTAGGCTTTGGGAGCCCCAGGCCTGGGGCACTCCAACCCTTAGGCTTAGGGAGCCCCAGGCCTGGGGCACCACAGCCCTTAGGCTTTGGGAGCCCCAGACCTGGGGCGCCACAGCCCTTAGGCTTAGGGAGCCCAAGGCTTGCGACTCCCCAGCCCTTCGGCTTTGGGAGCCCCAGGCCTGAAGCCCCCCAGCCCTTAGGCTTAGGGAGCCCCAGGCCTGGGGCGCTCCAGCCCTTAGGCTTAGGGAGCCCATGGCCTGGGACGCCCCAGCCCTTCGGCTTAGGGCGCGCCAGGCCTAGGGGGCCCCAGCCCTTAGACTTTGGGAGCCCCAGGCCTGGGTCGCCCAAGCCTTTAGGCTTTTGGAGCTCCATACCTGGGGCACCCCAGCCCTTGGGCTTTGGGAACCCCAGGCCTGGGGCACCCCAGCCATTAGGCTTTGGGAGCCCCAGGCATTGTACTCCCCAGCCCTTATGCTTTGGGAGCCCAAGGACTTGGGCGCCCCAGCCCTTAGGCTCTGGGAGCCCCAGGCCAGGGGCGCTCCAGCCCTTTGGCTTAGGGAGCCCCAGGCCTGGGGCGCACCAGCCCTTAGGCTTAGGGAGCCCATGGCCTGGGACGCCCCAGCCCTTCGCCTTAGGGCGCGCCAGGCCTAGGGCGCCCCAGCCCTTAGGCTTTGGGAGCCCCAGGCCTGGGGCGCCCCAGCCCTTAGGCTTTGTAGCCCCAGACCTGGGGCGCCACAGCCCTTAGGCTTAGGGAGCCCAAGGGCTGCGACGCCCCTGCCCTTAGGATTTGGGAGCCCCAGGCCTGATGGGCCCCAGCTCTTAGGCTTAGGGAGCCCCAGGCCAGGGGGGACACAGCCCTTCGGTATAGGGAGCCCCAGGGCTGGGGCGTCCCAGTCCTTAGATTTAGGGAGCCCCAGGCAAGGGGCGCCCCAGCCTTTTGGCTTAGGGAGCCCATGGCCTGGGACGCCCCAGCCCTTTGGCTTGGGCGCGCAAGGCCTAGCGCGCCCCAGCCCTTCGGCTTAGGGAGCCCCAGGCCTGGGGCGCCCCAGCCCTTAGGCTTAGGGAGCCCAAGGCTTGCGACTCCCCAGCCCTTCGGCCTAGGGAGCCCCAGGCCTGAAGCCCCCCAGTCCATAGGCTTAGGGAGCCCCAGGCCTGGGGCGCCGCAGCCTTTAGGCTTGAGAGCCCGAGGCCTGTGGCCCCCCAGCCCTTCGGGCTTGGGAGCCCGAGGCCTGTGGCCCCCCAGCCCTTCGGCTTTGGGAGCCCCAGGCCTGGGGCGCCCTAACCCTTAGGCTTAGGGTGCCCCAGACCGGGGCGCCCCAGCCCTTAGGCTTTGGGAGCCCCAGGCCTGGGGCGCCCCAACCCTTAGGCTTTGGGAGCCCCAGGCCTGGGGCACTCCAACCCTTAGGCTTAGGGAGCCCCAGGCCTGGGGCACCACAGCCCTTAGGCTTTGGGAGCCCCAGACCTGGGGCGCCACAGCCCTTAGGCTTAGGGAGCCCAAGGGCTGCGACGCCCCTGCCCTTAGCATTTGGGAGCCCCAGGCCTGATGGGCCCCAGCCCTTAGGCTTAAGGAGCCGCAGGCCATGGGGGACACAGCCCTTCGGAATAGGGAGCCCTAGGACTGCGGCGTCCCAGCCCTTAGATTTAGGGAGACCCAGGCAAGGGGCGCCCCAGCCTTTTGGCTTACGGAGCACATGGCCTGGGACGCCCCAGCCCTTTGGCTAGGGCGCGCCAGGCCTAGGGCGCCCCAGCCCTTCGGCTTAGGGAGCCCCAGGCCTGGGGCGCCCCAGCCCGTAGGCTTAGGGAGCCCAAGGCTTGCGACTCCCCAGCCCTTCGGCTTAGGGAGCCCCAGTCCTGAAGCCACCCAGCTCTTAGGCTTAGGGAGCCCCAGGCCTGGGGCGCTCCAGCCCTTAGGCTTAGGGAGCCCATGGCCTGGGACGCCCCAGCCCTTCGGCTTAGGGCGCGCCAGGCCTAGGGCGCCCCAGCCCTTAGGCTTTGAGAGCCCCAGGCATGGTACGCCCAGCCCTTAGGCTTAGGGAGTCCCTGGCCTTGGGCGCCCCTGCCCTTAGGCTTTGGGAGCCCCAGGCCTGGGGCGCTCCAGCCCTTAGGCTTTGGGAGCCCCAGGCATTGTACGCCCCAGCCCTTAGGCTTTGGGAGCCCAAGGCCTTGGGGGCCCCAGCCCTTAGGCTCTGGGAGCCCCAGGCCAGGGGCGCTCAGCCCTTAGGCTTAGGGAGCCCCAGGCCTGGGCCGCACCAGCCCTTAGGCTTAGGGAGCCCATGGCCTGGGACGCCCCAGCCCTTCGGCTTAGGGCGCGCCAGGCCTAGGGCGCCCCAGCCCTTAGGCTTAGGGTGGCCCTAGCCTGGGGAGCCCCAGCCCTTAGGCATTGGGAGCCCCATGCCTGGGGCACGCCAGCCCTTAGGCTTAGGGAGCCCCAGGCCTGGGGCGCCACAGCCCTTAGGCTTTGGGAGCCCCAGACCTGGGGCGCCACAGCCCTTAGGCTTAGGGAGCCCAAGGGCTGCGACGCCCCTGCCCTTAGGATTTGGGAGCCCAAGGGCTGCGACGCCCCTGCCCTTAGGATTTGGGAGCCCCAGGCCTGATGGGCCCCAGCTCTTAGGCTTAGGGAGCCCCAGGCCAGGGGGGACACAGCCCTTCGGAATAGGGAGCCCCAGGGCTGGGGCGTCCCAGCCCTTAGATTTAGGGAGCCCCAGGCAAGGGGCGCCCCAGCCTTTTGGCTTAGGGAGCCCATGGCCTGGGACGCCCCAGCCCTTTGGCTTGGGCGCGCAAGGCCTAGCGCGCCCCAGCCCTTCGGCTTAGGGAGCCCCAGGCCTGGGGCGCCCCAGCCCTTAGGCTTAGGGAGCCCAAGGCTTGCGACTCCCCAGCCCTTCGGCTTAGGGAGCCCCAGGCCTGAAGCCCCCCAGTCCATAGGCTTAGGGAGCCCCAGGCCTGGGGCGCCGCAGCATTTAGGCTTGAGAGCCCGAGGCCTGTGGCCCCCCAGCCCTTCGGCCTTGGGAGCCCGAGGCCTGTGGCCCCCCAGCCCTTCGGCTTTGGGAGCCCCAGGCCTGGGGCGCCCTAACCCTTAGGCTTAGGGTGCCCCAGACCGGGGCGCCCCAGCCCTTAGGCTTTGGGAGCCCCAGGCCTGGGGCGCCCCAACCCTTAGGCTTTGGGAGCCCCAGGCCTGGGGCACTCCAACCCTTAGGCTTAGGGAGCCCCAGGCCTGGGGCACCACAGCCCTTAGGCTTTGGGAGCCCCAGACCTGGGTCGCCACAGCCCTTAGGCTTAGGGAGCCCAAGGCTTGCGACTCCCCAGCCCTTCGGCTTAGGGAGCCCCAGGCCTGAAGCCCCCCAGCCCTTAGGCTTAGGGAGCCCCAGGCCTGGGGCGCTCCAGCCCTTAGGCTTAGGGAGCCCATGGCCTGGGACGCCCCAGCCCTTCGGCTTAGGGCGCGCCAGGCCTAGGGCGCCCCAGCCCTTAGACTTTGGGAGCCCCAGGCCTGGGTCGCCCAAGCCTTTAGGCTTTTGGAGCTCCATACCTGGGGCACCCCAGCCCTTGGGCTTTGGGAACCCCAGGCCTGGGGCACCCCAGCCATTAGGCTTTGGGAGCCCCAGGCATTGTACTCCCCAGCCCTTATGCTTTGGGAGCCCAAGGACTTGGGCGCCCCAGCCCTTAGGCTCTGGGAGCCCCAGGCCAGGGGCGCTCCAGCCCTTTGGCTTAGGGAGCCCCAGGCCTGGGGCGCACCAGCCCTTAGGCTTAGGGAGCCCATGGCCTGGGACGCCCCAGCCCTTCGGCTTAGGGCGCGCCAGGCCTAGGGCGCCCCAGCCCTTAGGCTTTGGGAGCCCCAGGCCTGGGGCCACCCAGCCATTAGGCTTTGGGTGCCCCAGACCGGGGCGCCCCAGCCCTTAGGCTTTGGGAGCCCCAGGCCTGGGGCGCCCCAGCCCTTAGGCTTAGTGAACCCAAGGGTTGCGACGCCCCTGCCCTTAGGCTTAGGAGCCCCAGGCCAGATGCGCCCCAGCCCTTAGGCTTAGGGAGCCCCAGGCTCTGGGCGCCACAGCCCTTAGGCTTAGGGAGCCCATGGCCTGGGGCGCCCCAGCCATAGGCTTAGGGAACCCATGGCTTGGGACGCCACAGCCCTACGGCTAAGGGAGCCCCAGTCCTGGGGCGTCCCAGCCCTTAGGCTTTGGGAGCCCTAGGCATGGTACGCCCCAGCCCTTAGGCTTAGGGAGTCCCTGGCCTTGGGCCCCCCTGCCCTTAGGCTTTGGGAGCCTCAGGCCTGGGGCGCTCCAGCCCTTAGGCTTAGTGAGCCCATGGCCTGGGACGCCCCAGCCCTTCGGCTAAGGGCGCGCCAGGCCTAGGGCGCCCCAGCCCTTAGGCTTTGGGAGCCCCAGGCCTGGGTCGCCCCAGCCTTTAGGCTTTTGGAGCTCCATCCCTTGGGCACCCCAGCCCTTGGGCTTTGGGAGCCCCAGGCCTGGGGCACCCCAGCCCTTAGGCTTTGGGAGCCCCAGGCATTGTACGCCCCAGCCCTTAGGCTTTGGGAGCCCAAGGCCTTGGGCGCCCCAGCCCTTAGGCTCTGGGAGCCCCAGGCCAGGGGCGCTCCAGCCCTTAGGCTTAGGGAGCCCCAGGCCTGGGGCACACCAGCCCTTAGGCTTAGGGAGCCCAAGGGCTGCGACGCCCCTGGCTTTAGGATTTGGGAGCCCCAGGCCAGGGGGGACAAAGCCCTTCAGAATAGGGAGCCCCAGGGCTGGGGCGTCCCAGCCCTTAGATTTAGGGAGCCCCAGGCAAGGGGCGCCCCAGCCTTTTGGCTTAGGGAGCCCATGGCCTGGGACGCCCCAGCCCTTTGGCTAGGGCGCGCCAGGCCTAGGGAGCCCCAGCCCTTCGGCTTAGGGAGCCCCAGGCCTGGGGCGCACCAGCCCTTAGGCTTAGGGAGCCCAAGGCTTGCGACTCCCCAGCCCTTCGGCTTAGGGAGCCCCAGGCCTGAAGCCCCCCAGTCCTTA
Source organism: Tenrec ecaudatus (assembly GCF_050624435.1). Taxonomy (NCBI): domain Eukaryota; kingdom Metazoa; phylum Chordata; class Mammalia; order Afrosoricida; family Tenrecidae; genus Tenrec; species Tenrec ecaudatus. The sequence goes on from NC_134540.1 coordinate 123,744,676, forward strand.
GGTTTAGGGAGCCCCAGGACTGGGGCGCCACAGCCTTTAGGCTTGGGAGCCCGAGGCCTGTGGGCCCCCAGCCCTTCGGCTTTGGGAGCCCCAGGCCTGGGGCGCCCCAGCTCTTAGGCGTTGGGAGCCCAAGGCATGGTACGCCCCAGCCCTTAGGCTTTGGGTGCCCCAGGCTTGGGGCACCCCAGCCCTTCGTCTTAGGGAGCCCCTCATGGGGCGGCCCAGCCTTAGGCTTTGGGAGCCCCAGGCCTGGGGCACCCCAGCCCTTAGGCTTTGAGAGCCCAAGGCCTGGGGCGCCCCAGCCATTAGGCTTTGGGTGCCCCAGGCCTGGGGCGCTCCAGCCATTAGGCTTAGGGAGCCCCAGGCCTGGGGCGTCCCACCCCTTGGGCTTAGCGAGCCCCAGGCATTGGGCACCCAGCCCTTAGGCTTAGGGAGCCCATGGCCTGGGACGCCACAGACCTTCGGCAAGGGCTCGCCAGGCCTAGGGCGCCCCAGCCCTTAGGCTTTGGGAGCCCTAGACCTGGGGCGCTCCAACCCTAAGGCTTAGGGATCCCCAGGCCGGGGCGCCCCAGCCCTTAGGCTTAGGGAGCCCAAGGCTTGCGACTCCCCAGCCCTTCGGCTTAGGGAGCCTCAGGCCCGAAGCCCCCCAGCCCTAAGGCTTAGGGAGCCCCTGGCCTGGGGCGCCCCAGCCCTTAGGCTTTGGAGCACAAGGCCTGGGACGCCCCAGCCCTTAGGCTTTGGGAGCCCCTGGCCAGGGGCGCCCCAGCCCTTCGGCTTAGGGAGCCCCTGGCATGGGGCATCCCAGACTTAGGCTTTGGGAGCCGCAGGCCTGGGGCGCCCCAGCCCTTAGGCTTAGGGAGCACATGGCCTGGGACGCCCCAGCCCTTCGGCTTAGGTCGCGCCAGGCATAGGGCGCCCCAGCCCTTAGGCTTTGGGAGCCCCAGGCCTGGGGCGCCCCAGCCCTTAGGCTTAGGGTGCCCCAGACCGGGGCGCCCCAGCCCTTAGGCTTTGGGAGCCCCAGGCCTGGGGAGCTTCAGCCCTTAGGCTTAGGGAGCCCCAGACCTGGGGCGCCCCAGCCCTTAGGCTTAGGGAGCCCAAGGGCTGCGACGCCCCTGGCCTAAGGCTTTGGGAGCCCCAGTCCTGGGGCGCCCCAGCCCTTAAGCTTAGGGATCCCATGGCCTGGGACGCCCCAGCCCTCCGGCTAGTGTGCGCCAGGCCTAGGTCGCCCCAGCCCTTGGGGTTTGGGAGCCCCAGGCCTGGAGCGCTCCAGCCCTAAGGCTTAGGGAACACCAGGCCTGGGGCGCCCCAGCCCTTCGGCGTAGGGAGCCCCAGGCTTGAAGCCCCCCACACCTTAGACTTTGGGAGCTCCAGGCTTGGGGCGCCACAGCCTTTAGGCTTGGGAGCCCCAGGCATGGTATGCCCCAGCCCTTAGGCTTTGAGAGCCCAAGGCCTTGGGCGCCCCAGCCCTTAGGCTTTGGGAGCCCCAGCCCTGGGGCGCTCGAGCCCTTAGGCTTAGGGAGCCCCAGGCCTGGGGCGCACCAGCCCTTAGGCTTAGGGAGCCCATGGCCTGGGACGCCCCAGCCCTTCGGCTTAGGGCGCACCAGGCATAGGGCGCCCCAGCCCTTAGGCTTCGGGAGCCCCAGACCTGGGGCGCCCCAGCCCTTAGGCTTAGGGAGCCCAAGGGCTGCCACGCCCCTGCCTTTAGGCTTAGGATTTGGGAGCCCCAGGCCTGATGCGGCCCAGCCCTTATGCTTAGGGAGCCCCAGGCCCTGGGTGCCACAGCCCTTAGGCTTAGGGAGCCCATGGCCTGGGACACCCCAGCCCTTCGGCTTAGGGAGCCCCAGGCCTGGGGCGCCCCAGCCCTTAGGCTTTGGGAGCCCAAGGCCTGGGGCGCCCCAGCCATTAGGCTTTGGGTGCCCCAGGCCTGGGGCGCTCCAGTCATTAGGCTTAGGGAGCCCCAGGCCTGGGGCGTCCCACCCCTTGGGCTTAGCGAGCCCCAGGCATGGGGCACCCAGGCCTTAGGCTTAGGGAGCCCATGGCCTGGGACGCCACAGACCTTCGGCAAGGGCTCGCCAGGCCTAGGGCGCCCCAGCCCTTAGGCTTTGGGAGCCCTAGACCTGGGGCGCTCCATCCCTAAGGCTTAGGGATCCCCAGGCCGGGGCGCCCCAGCCCTTAGGCTTAGGGAGCCCAAGGCTTGCGACTCCCCAGCCCTTCGGCTTAGGGAGCCTCAGGCCGGAAGCCCCCCAGCCCTAAGGCTTAGGGAGCCCCTGGCCTGGGGCGCCCCAGCCCTCCGGCTAGGGTGCGCCAGGCCTAGGTCGCCCCAGGCCTTGGGGTTTGGGAGCCCCAGGCCTGGAGCGCTCCAGCCCTAAGGCTTAGGGAGCCCCTGGCCTGGGGCGCCCCAGCCCTTAGGCTTTGGAGCACAAGGCCTGGGGCGCCCCAGCCCTTAGGCTTTGGGAGCCACTGGCCAGGGGCGCCCCAGCCCTTCGGCTTAGGGAGCCCCTGGCATGGGGCATCCCAGACTTAGGCTTTGGGAGCCGCAGGCCTGGGGCGCCCTAGCCCTTAGGGTTAGGGAGCCCATGGCCTGGGCCTCCCCAGCGCTTCGGGTTAGGGCGGGCCAGGCATAGGGCGCCCCAGCCCTTAGGCTTTGGGAGCCCCAGGCCTGGGGCGCTTCAGCCCTTAGGCTTAGGGAGCCCCAGGCCTGGGGCGCCCCAGCCCTTCGGCGTAGGGAGCCCCAGGCTTGAAGCCCCCCACACCTTAGACTTTGGGAGCTCCAGGCTTGGGGCGCCACAGCCTTTAGGCTTGGGAGCCCCAGGCATGGTATGCCCCAGCCCTTAGGCTTTGGGAGCCCAAGGCCTTGGGCGCCCCAGCCCTTAGGCTTAGGTCGCGCCAGGCATAGGGCGCCCCAGCCCTTAGGCTTTGGGAGCCCCAGGCCTGGGGCGCCCCAGCCCTTAGGCTTAGGGTGCCCCAGACCGGGGCGCCCCAGCCCTTAGGCTTTGGGAGCCCCAGGCCTGGGGAGCTTCAGCCCTTAGGCTTAGGGAGCCCCAGACCTGGGGCGCCCCAGCCCTTAGGCTTAGGGAGCCCAAGGGCTGCGACGCCCCTGGCCTAAGGCTTTGGGAGCCCCAGGACTGGGACGCCCCAGCCCTTAGGCTTTGGGTGCCCCAGGCCTGGGGCGCCCCAGCCCTTAAGCTTAGGGATCCCATGGCCTGGGACGCCCCAGCCCTCCGGCTAGGGTGCGCCAGGCCTAGGTCGCCCCAGGCCTTGGGGTTTGGGAGCCCCAGGCCTGGAGCGCTCCAGCCCTAAGGCTTAGGGAGCCCCAGGCCTGGGGCGCCCCAGCCCTTCGGCGTAGGGAGCCCCAGGCTTGAAGCCCCCCACACCTTAGACTTTGGGAGCTCCAGGCTTGGGGCGCCACAGCCTTTAGGCTTGGGAGCCCCAGGCATGGTATGCCCCAGCCCTTAGGCTTTGGGAGCCCAAGGCCTTGGGCGCCCCAGGCCTTAGGCTTTGGGAGCCCCAGCCCTGGGGCGCTCCAGCCCTTAGGCTTAGGGAGCCCCAGGCCTGGGGCGCACCAGCCCTTAGGCTTAGGGAGTCCATGGCCTGGGACGCCCCAGCCCTTCGGCTTAGGGCGCACCAGGCATAGGACGCCCCAGCCCTTAGGCTTTGGGAGCCCCAGGCCTGGGGCGCCCAAGCCCTTAGGCTTAGGGAGCCCAAGGGCTGCCACGCCCCTGACCTTAGGCTTAGGTTTTGGGAGCCCCAGGCCTGATGCGGCCCAGCCCTTATGCTTAGGGAGCCCGTGGCCTGGGACGCCCCAGCCCTTCGGCTTAGGGAGCCCCAGGCCTGGGGCGCCCCAGCTCTTAGGCTTAGGGAACCCATGGCTTGGGACGCCCCAGCCCTTAGGCTTTGGGAGCCCGAGGCATGGTACGCCCCAGTCCTTAGGCTTAGGGAGCCCCTGGCCTGGGGCGCCACAGCCCTTAGGCTTTGGGAGCCACAGGCCTGGGGCGTCCCAGGACTTAGGTTTGGGAGCCCCTGGCCTGGGGCGCCCCAGCCCTTCGGCTTAGGGAGCCCCTCATGAGGCGGACCAGCCCTAGGCTTTGGGAGCCCCAGGCCTGGGGCACCCCAGCCCTTAGGCTTTGGTAGCCCAAGGCCAGGGGCGCCCCAGCTCTTAGGTTTTGGGTGCCCCAGGCCTGGGGCCCTCCAGCCATTAGGCTGAGGGAGCCCCAGGCCTGGGTCGTCCCAGCCCTTCGGCTTAGGGAGCCCCTCGCATGGGGCTACCCAGCCTTAGGCTTTGGGAGCCGCAGGCCTTGGGCGCCCCAGCCCTTAGGCTTTTGGAGCCCAAGGCCTGGCACGCCCCAGCCATTAGGCTTTGGGTGCCCCAGTCCTGGGGCGCCCCAGGCCTTAGGCTTAGGGAGTCCATGGCCTGGGACGCCCCAGCCCTCCGACTAGGGTACGCCAGGCCTAGGGCGCCCCAGCCCTTGGGCTTTGGGAGCCCCAGGCCTGGGGCGCTCCAGCCCTAAGGTTTAGGGAGCCCCAGGCCTGAGGCGCCTCAGCCCTTAGGCTTAGGGAGCCCAAGGCTTGTGACTCCCCAGCCCTTCGGCTTAGGGAGCCCCTGGCATGGGGCGTCCCAGCCTTAGAATTGGGAGCCCAAGGCCTGCGGCGCCCCAGCCCTTAGGCTTTGGGTGCCCCAGGCCTGGGGCGCCCCAGCCCTTAGGCTTAGGGAGTCCCTGGCCTGGGGCGCCAAAGCCCTTAGGCTTTGGGAGCCTAAGGCCTGGGGCGTCCCAGCCCTTAGGCTTACGGAGCCCCAGGCATGGGGCGCCCCAGCCCTTAGGCTTACGGAACCCATGTCCTGGGACGCCCATGCCCATCGGCTAGGGCGCTCCAGGCCTAGGGCGCCCCAGCCCTTAGGCTTTGGGAGCCCAAGGCGTGGGGTGCCCCAGCCCTTAGGCTTTGGGAGCCCCAGACCTGGGGCGCTCCAGTCCTAAGGCTTAAGGAGCCCCAGGCATGGGGCACCCCACCAATTAGGATATGGGAGCTCCAGACTTGGGGCGCCACAGCCTTTAGGCTTTTGCATCTCCAACCCAGGGTCACCCCAGCCCTTGAGCTTTGGGAGTCCCATGCCTGGGGCACCCCAGCCCTTAGGCTTTGGGAGCCCCAGGCATGGTATGCCCCAGCCCTTAGGCTTTGGGAGAACAAGGCCTTGGGCGCCCCTGCCCTTAGGCTTTGGGAGCCCCAGGCCTGGGGCGCTCCAGCCCTTAGGCTTACGGAGCCCCAGGCCTGGGGCGCACCAGCCCTTAGGCTTAGGGTGCCCCAGACCGGGGCGCCCCAGTCCTTAGGCTTTGGGAGCCCCAGGCCTGGGGCGCCCCAGCCCTTAGGCTTAGGGAGCCCCAGACCTGGGGCGCCCCAGCCCTTAGGCTTAGGGAGCCCAAGGGCTGCGACGCCCCTGCCCTTAGGCTTTGGGAGCCCCAGGCCTGATGCGCCCCAGCCCTTATGTTTAGGGAGCACAAGGCCCTGGGCGCCACAGCCCTTAGGCTTAGGGAGCCCATGGCCTGGGAAGCCCCAGCCCTTCGGCTTAGGGAGCCCCTCATGGGGCGCTGCAGCCCTAAGGCTTTGGGATCCCCAGGCCTGGGGCGCCCCAGCCCTTAGGCTCTGGGAGCCCAAGGCTTGCGACTCCCCAGCCCTTCGGCGTAGGGAGCCCCAGGCCTGAAGCCCCCCAGCCCTTAGGGTTAGGGAGCCCCAGGCCTGTGGCGCCACAGCCCTTAGGCTTTGGGCGCCCCAGGCCTACGGGGCCCCAGCCCTTAGGCTTTGGGTGCCTCAGACCTACGGGGTCCAAGCCCATCGGCTTAGGGAGCCCCAGGCCTGGGGCGCCCCAGCCCTTAGGCTTAGGGATCCCTGGCCTGGGGCGCCCCAGCCCTTAGGCTTAGGGAGCCCCAGGCATGGGGCGCCCAACCGCTTAGGCTTTGGGAGCTCCAGGCTTGGGGCGCCACTGCCTTTAGGCTTGGGAGCCCCAGGCATGGAATGCCCCAGCCCTTAGGCTTAGGGAGCCCATGGCCTGGGACGCCCCAGCCCTTCGGCTTAGGGCGCGCCAGGCATAGGGCGCCCCAGCCCTTAGGCTTTGGGAGCCCCAGGCCTGGGGCGCCCCAGCCCTTAGGCTTAGGGAGCCCCAGACCTGGGTCGCCCCAGCCCTTAGGCTTAGGGAGCCCAAGGGCTGCCACGCCCCTGCCCTTAGGCTTTGGGAGCCCCTGGCCTGATGCGCCCCAGCCCTTATGCTTAGGGAGCCCCAGGCCCTGGGCGCCACAGCCCTTAGGCTTAGGGAGCCCATGGCCTGGGACGCCCCAGCCCTTCGGCTTAGGGATCCCCAGGCCTGGGTTGGCCCAGCCCTTAGGTTTAGGGAACCCATGGCTTGGGACGCCCCAGCCCTTCGGCTTAGGGAGCCCCAGGCCTGGGGCGCCCCAGCCCTTAGGATTTGGAAGCCACAGGCATGGTACGCCCCAGCACTTAGGTTAGGGAGCCCCAGGCCTCGGGCTCCCCAGCCCTTAGGCTTTGAGAGCCCCAGGCCTGGGGCGCCCCAGCCCTTAGGCTTTGGGAGCCCCAGGCATGGTACGCTGCATCCCTTAGGCTTAGGGAGCCCCTCATGGGGCGCTGCAGCCCTAAGGCTTTGGGATCCCCAGGCCTGGGGCGCCACAGCCCTTAGGCTCTGGTAGCCCAAGGCTTGCGACTCCCCAGCCCTTCGGGGTAGGGAGCCCCAGGCCTGAAGCCCCCCAGCCCTTAGGGTTAGGGAGCCCCAGGCCTGGGGCGCCACAGCCCTTAGGCTTTGGGCGCCCCAGGCCTACGGGGCCCCAGCCCTTAGGCTTGGGCGCCTCAGGCCTACGGGGTCCCAGCCCTTCGGCTTAGGGAGCCCCAGGCCTGGGGCGTCCCAGCCCTTAGGTTTCGGGATCCCTGGCCTGGGGCGCCCGAGCCCTTAGGCTTAGGGAGCCCCAGGCATGGGGCGCCCAACCGCTTAGGCTTTGGGAGCTCCAGGCTTGGGGCGCCACTGCCTTTAGGCTTGGGAGCCCCAGGCATGGTATGCCCCAGCCCTTAGGCTTTGGGAGCCCAAGGCGTTGGGCGCCCCAGCCCTTAGGTTTTGGGAGCCCCAGGCCTGGGGATCTCCAGCCCTTAGGCTTAGGGAGCCCCAGGCGTGGGGCGCACCAGCCCTTAGGCTTAGGGAGCCCATGGCCTGGGATGCCCCAGCCCTTCGGGTTAGGGCACGCCAGGCATAGGGCGCCCAAGCCCTTAGGCTTTGGGAGCCCCAGGCCTGGGGCGCCCCTGCCCTTAGGCTTAGGGAGCCCAAGGCTTGCGACTCCCCAGCCCTTCGGCTTAGGGAGCCTCAGGCCGGAAGCTTCCCAGCCCTAAGGCTTAGGGAGCCCCTGGCCTGGGGCGCCCCAGCCCTTAGGCTTTGGGAGCACAAGGCCTGCGGCGCCCCAGCCCTTAGGTTTTGGGAGACCCTGGCCTGCGGCGCCCCAGCCCTTCGGCTTAGGGAGCACCTGGCCTGGGATGCCCATTTCCTTAGGCTTAGGGAGACCCTCATGGGGCGCCCCAGCCTTAGGCTTTGGTAGCCCCAGGCATGGTACGCCCCAGACCTTAGGCTTAGGGAGCCCCTGGCCTGGGGCGCCACAGCCCTTAGGCTTTGGGAGCCCCAGGCCTTGGGCGCCCCAGGATTAGGTTTGGGAGCCCCAGCCTGGGGCGCCCCAGCCCTTCGGCTTAGGGAGCCCCTCATGGGGCGCCCCAGCCTTAGGCTTTGGTAGCCCCAGGCCTGGGGCACCCCAGCCCTTAGGCTTTGGGAGCCCAAGGCCTGGGGCGCCCCAGCCCTTAGGCTTTGGGTGCCCAAGGCGTGGGGGACCCCAGCCCTTAGGCTTTGGGAGCACCAGACCTGGGGCGCTCCAGCCCTAAGGTTTAGGGAGCCCCAGGCCTGGGGCGCCCCAGCCCTTAGGCATAGGGTGCCCCAGCCTGGGGCGCCCCAGCCCTTAGGCTTTGGGAGCCCCAGGCCTGGGGCATTCCAGCCCTTAGGCTTAGGGAGCCCCAGGCCTGGGGCGCCCCAGCCCTTAGACTTTGGGAGCCCCAGACCTGGGGCGCCCCAACCCTCAGGCTTAGGGAGCCCAAGGGCTGTGACGCCCCACCCTTAGGCTTTGGGAGTCCCAGGCCTGATGCGCCCCAGCCCTTAGTCTTAGGGAGCCCCAGGCCCTGGGCGCCACAGCCCTTAGGCTTAGGGAGCCCTTGGCCTGGGGCGCGTCAGCCCTTAGGCTTAGGGAACCCATGGCCTGGGACGCCCCCGCCCGTCAGCTTAGGGAGCCCCAGGCGTGGGATGCCCCAGCACTTCAGCTTAGGGCGCGCCAGGCCTACGCCGCCCTAGCCCTTAGGCTTTGAGATCCACAGGCATGGGGCCCGCAGCCCTTAGGCTTAGGGTGCCCCAGGCCTGGGGCGCCCCAGCCCTTAGGTTTAGGGATCCCTGGCCTGGGGCGCCCCAGCCCTTGGGCTTAGGGAGCCCCAGGCATGGGGCGCCCAACCGCTTAGGCTTTGGGAGCTCCAGGCTTGGGGCGCCACTGCCTTTAGGCTTGGGAGCCCCAGGCATGGTATGCCCCAACCCTTAGGCTTTGGGAGCCCAAGGCTTTGGGCGCCCCAGCCCTTAGGCTTTGGGAGCCCCAGGCCTGGGGCGCTCCAGCCCTTAGGCTTAGGGAGCCCCAGGCGTGGGGCGCACCAGCCCTTAGGCATAGGGCGCGCCAGGCATAGGGCGCCCCAGCCCTTAGGCTTTGGGAGCCCCAGGCCTGGGGCGCCCCAGCCCTTAGGCTTAGGGAGCCCAAGGCTTGCGACTCCCCAGCCCTTCGGCTTAGGGAGCCTCAGGCCGGAAGTGTCCCAGCCCTAAGGCTTAGGGAGCCCCTGGCCTGGGGCGCCCCAGCCTTAGGCTTTGGGAGCACAAGGCCTGGGGCGCCCCAGCCCTTAGGTTTTGGGAGCCCCTGGCCTGGGGCGCCCCAGCCCTTCGGCTTAGGGAGCACCTGGCCTGGGACGCCCAAGTCCTTAGGCTTAGGGAGCCCAAGGCTTGCGACTCCCCAGCCCTTCGGCTTAGGGAGCCCCTGGCATGGGGCGTCCCAGCCTTAGAATTGGGAGCCCCAGGCCTGGGGCGCCCCAGCCCTTAGGCTTTGGGAGCCCCAGGCCTGGGGCGCCCCAGCCCTTAGGCTTTGGGTGCCCCAGGCCTAGGGCGCCCCTGCCCTTAGGCTTAGAGAGTCCCTGGCCTGGGGCCCCCCAGCCCTTAGGCTTTGATAGCCCAAGGCCAGGGCGCCCCAGCCCTTAGGCTTAGGGAACCCATTGCCTGGGACGCCGAAGCCCTTCGGCTAGGGCGCGCTGGGCTTAGGGCGCCTCAGCCCTTAGGCTTTGGGAGCCCAAGGCGTGGGGTACCCCAGCCCTTAGGCTTTGGGAGCCCCAGTCCTGTGGCGCTGCAGTCCTAAGGCTTAGGGATCCCCAGGCCTGGGGCGCCCCAGCCCTTAGGCTCTGGGAGCCCAAGGCTTGCGACTCCCCAGCCATTCAGCGTAGGGAGCCCCAGGCCTGAAGCCCCCCAGCCCTTAGGCTTTGGAAGCTCCAGGCTTGGGGCGCCACAGCCTTTAGGCTTGGGAGCCCCAGGCATGGTATGCCCCAGCCCTTAGGCTTTGGGAGCCCAAGGCCTTGGGCGCCCCAGCCCTTAGGCTTTGGGAGCCCCAGGCCTGGGACGCTCCAGCCCTTAGGTTTAGGGAGCCCCAGGCGTGGGGCGCACCAGCCCTTAGGCTTAGGGCGCGCCAGGCATAGGGCGCCCCAGCCCTTAGGCTTTGGGAGCCCCAGGACTGGGGCGCCCCAGCCCTTACGCTTAGGGTGCCCCAGGCCGGGGCACCCCAGCCCTTAGGCTTTGGGAGCCCCAGGCCTGGGGCGCCCCAGCCCTTAGGCTTAGGGAGCCCGAGACCTGGGGCGCCCCAGCCCTTATGCTTTGGGAGCCCCAGGCATGGTACGACCCTGCCCTTAGGCTTTGGGAGCCCCAGGCCTGGGGCGCTCCAGCCCTTAGGCTTACGGAGCCCCAGGCCTGGGGCGCACCAGCCCTTAGGCTTAGGGTGCCCCAGACCGGGGCGCCCCAGTCCTTAGGCTTTGGGAGCCCCAGGCCTGGGGCGCCCCAGCCCTTAGGCTTAGGGAGCCCCAGACCTGGGGCGCCCCAGCCCTTAGGCTTAGGGAGCCCAAGGGCTGCGACGCCCCTGCCCTTAGGCTTTGGGAGCCCCAGGCCTGATGCGCCCCAGCCCTTATGTTTAGGGAGCACAAGGCCCTGGGCGCCACAGCCCTTAGGCTTAGGGAGCCCATGGCCTGGGACGCCCCAGCCCTTCGGCTTAGGGAGCCCCAGGCCTGGGGTGCCCCAGCCCTTAGGTTTAGGGAACCCATGGCTTGGGATGCCCCAGCCCTTCGGCTTAGGGAGCCCCAGTCCTGGGGCGCCCCAGCCCTTAGGATGTGGGAGCCACAGGCATGGTACGCCCCAGCACTTAGGTTAGGGAGCCCCAGGCCTCAGGCTCCCCAGCCCTTAGGCTTTGAGAGCCCCAGGCCTCGAGCGCCCCAGCCCTTAGGCTTTGGGAGCCCCAGGCATGGTACGCTCCAGTCCTTAGGCTTAGGGAGCCCCTGGCCTGGGGCGCCACAGCCCTTAGGCTTTGGGAGCCCCAGGCCTGGGGCGCCCCAGGACTTAGGTTTGGGAGCCCCTGGCCTGGGGCCCCGCAGCCCTTCGGCTTAGGGAGCCCCTCATGGGGCGCTGCAGCCCTAAGGCTTTGGGATCCCCAGGCCTGGGGCGCCCCAGCCCTTAGGCTCTGGGAGCCCAAGGCTTGCGACTCCCCAGCCCTTCGGCGTAGGGAGCCCCAGGCCTGAAGCCCCCCAGCCCTTAGGGTTAGGGAGCCCCAGGCCTGTGGCGCCACAGCCCTTAGGCTTTGGGCGCCCCAGGCCTACGGGGCCCCAGCCCTTAGGCTTTGGGTGCCTCAGACCTACGGGGTCCCAGCCCATCGGCTTAGGGAGCCCCAGGCCTGGGGCGCCCCAGCCCTTAGGCTTAGGGATCCCTGGCCTGGGGCGCCCCAGCCCTTAGGCTTAGGGAGCCCCAGGCATGGGGCGCCCAACCGCTTAGGCTTTGGGAGCTCCAGGCTTGGGGCTCCACTGCCTTTAGGCTTGGGAGCCCCAGGCATGGAATGCCCCAGGCCTTAGGCTTTGGGAGCCCAAGGCGTTGGGCGCCCCAGCCCTTAGGCTTTGGGAGCCCCAGGCCTGGGGCGCTCCAGCCCTTAGGCTTAGGGAGCCCCAGGCGTGGGGCGCACCAGCCCTTAGGCTTAGGGAGCCCATGGCCTGGGACGCCCCAGCCCTTCGGCTTAGGGCGCGCCAGGCATAGGGCGCCCCAGCCCTTAGGCTTTGGGAGCCCCAGGCCTGGGGCGCCCCAGCCCTTAGGCTTAGGGAGCCCCAGACCTGGGTCGCCCCAGCCCTTAGGCTTAGGGAGCCCAAGGGCTGCCACGCCCCTGCCCTTAGGCTTTGGGAGCCCCTGGCCTGATGCGCCCCAGCCCTTATGCTTAGGGAGCCCCAGGCCCTGGGCGCCACAGCCCTTAGGCTTAGGGAGCCCATGGCCTGGGACGCCCCAGCCCTTCGGCTTAGGGATCCCCAGGCCTGGGTTGGCCCAGCCCTTAGGTTTAGGGAACCCATGGCTTGGGACGCCCCAGCCCTTCGGCTTAGGGAGCCCCAGGCCTGGGGCGCCCCAGCCCTTAGGATTTGGAAGCCACAGGCATGGTACGCCCCAGCACTTAGGTTAGGGAGCCCCAGGCCTCGGGCTCCCCAGCCCTTAGGCTTTGAGAGCCCCAGGCCTGGGGCGCCCCAGCCCTTAGGCTTTGGGAGCCCCAGGCATGGTACGCTGCATCCCTTAGGCTTAGGGAGCCCCTCATGGGGCGCTGCAGCCCTAAGGCTTTGGGATCCCCAGGCCTGGGGCGCCACAGCCCTTAGGCTCTGGTAGCCCAAGGCTTGCGACTCCCCAGCCCTTCGGGGTAGGGAGCCCCAGGCCTGAAGCCCCCCAGCCCTTAGGGTTAGGGAGCCCCAGGCCTGGGGCGCCACAGCCCTTAGGCTTTGGGCGCCCCAGGCCTACGGGGCCCCAGCCCTTAGGCTTGGGCGCCTCAGGCCTACGGGGTCCCAGCCCTTCGGCTTAGGGAGCCCCAGGCCTGGGGCGTCCCAGCCCTTAGGTTTCGGGATCCCTGGCCTGGGGCGCCCGAGCCCTTAGGCTTAGGGAGCCCCAGGCATGGGGCGCCCAACCGCTTAGGCTTTGGGAGCTCCAGGCTTGGGGCGCCACTGCCTTTAGGCTTGGGAGCCCCAGGCATGGTATGCCCCAGCCCTTAGGCTTTGGGAGCCCAAGGCGTTGGGCGCCCCAGCCCTTAGGTTTTGGGAGCCCCAGGCCTGGGGATCTCCAGCCCTTAGGCTTAGGGAGCCCCAGGCGTGGGGCGCACCAGCCCTTAGGCTTAGGGAGCCCATGGCCTGGGATGCCCCAGCCCTTCGGGTTAGGGCGCGCCAGGCATAGGGCGCCCAAGCCCTTAGGCTTTGGGAGCCCCAGGCCTGGGGCGCCCCTGCCCTTAGGCTTAGGGAGCCCAAGGCTTGCGACTCCCCAGCCCTTCGGCTTAGGGAGCCTCAGGCCGGAAGCTTCCCAGCCCTAAGGCTTAGGGAGCCCCTGGCCTGGGGCGCCCCAGCCCTTAGGCTTTGGGAGCACAAGGCCTGCGGCGCCCCAGCCCTTAGGTTTTGGGAGACCCTGGCCTGCGGCGCCCCAGCCCTTCGGCTTAGGGAGCACCTGGCCTGGGATGCCCATTTCCTTAGGCTTAGGGAGACCCTCATGGGGCGCCCCAGCCTTAGGCTTTGGTAGCCCCAGGCATGGTACGCCCCAGACCTTAGGCTTAGGGAGCCCCTGGCCTGGGGCGCCACAGCCCTTAGGCTTTGGGAGCCCCAGGCCTTGGGCGCCCCAGGACTTAGGTTTGGGAGCCCCAGCCTGGGGCGCCCCAGCCCTTCGGCTTAGGGAGCCCCTCATGGGGCGCCCCAGCCTTAGGCTTTGGTAGCCCCAGGCCTGGGGCACCCCAGCCCTTAGGCTTTGGGAGCCCAAGGCCTGGGGCGCCCCAGCCCTTAGGCTTTGGGTGCCCAAGGCGTGGGGGACCCCAGCCCTTAGGCTTTGGGAGCACCAGACCTGGGGCGCTCCAGCCCTAAGGTTTAGGGAGCCCCAGGCCTGGGGCGCCCCAGCCCTTAGGCATAGGGTGCCCCAGCCTGGGGCGCCCCAGCCCTTAGGCTTTGGGAGCCCCAGGCCTGGGGCATTCCAGCCCTTAGGCTTAGGGAGCCCCAGGCCTGGGGCGCCCCAGCCCTTAGACTTTGGGAGCCCCAGACCTGGGGCGCCCCAACCCTCAGGCTTAGGGAGCCCAAGGGCTGTGACGCCCCACCCTTAGGCTTTGGGAGTCCCAGGCCTGATGCGCCCCAGCCCTTAGTCTTAGGGAGCCCCAGGCCCTGGGCGCCACAGCCCTTAGGCTTAGGGAGCCCTTGGCCTGGGGCGCGTCAGCCCTTAGGCTTAGGGAACCCATGGCCTGGGACGCCCCCGCCCGTCAGCTTAGGGAGCCCCAGGCGTGGGATGCCCCAGCACTTCAGCTTAGGGCGCGCCAGGCCTACGCCGCCCTAGCCCTTAGGCTTTGAGATCCACAGGCATGGGGCCCGCAGCCCTTAGGCTTAGGGTGCCCCAGGCCTGGGGCGCCCCAGCCCTTAGGTTTAGGGATCCCTGGCCTGGGGCGCCCCAGCCCTTGGGCTTAGGGAGCCCCAGGCATGGGGCGCCCAACCGCTTAGGCTTTGGGAGCTCCAGGCTTGGGGCGCCACTGCCTTTAGGCTTGGGAGCCCCAGGCATGGTATGCCCCAACCCTTAGGCTTTGGGAGCCCAAGGCTTTGGGCGCCCCAGCCCTTAGGCTTTGGGAGCCCCAGGCCTGGGGCGCTCCAGCCCTTAGGCTTAGGGAGCCCCAGGCGTGGGGCGCACCAGCCCTTAGGCATAGGGCGCGCCAGGCATAGGGCGCCCCAGCCCTTAGGCTTTGGGAGCCCCAGGCCTGGGGCGCCCCAGCCCTTAGGCTTAGGGAGCCCAAGGCTTGCGACTCCCCAGCCCTTCGGCTTAGGGAGCCTCAGGCCGGAAGTGTCCCAGCCCTAAGGCTTAGGGAGCCCCTGGCCTGGGGCGCCCCAGCCTTAGGCTTTGGGAGCACAAGGCCTGGGGCGCCCCAGCCCTTAGGTTTTGGGAGCCCCTGGCCTGGGGCGCCCCAGCCCTTCGGCTTAGGGAGCACCTGGCCTGGGACGCCCAAGTCCTTAGGCTTAGGGAGCCCAAGGCTTGCGACTCCCCAGCCCTTCGGCTTAGGGAGCCCCTGGCATGGGGCGTCCCAGCCTTAGAATTGGGAGCCCCAGGCCTGGGGCGCCCCAGCCCTTAGGCTTTGGGAGCCCCAGGCCTGGGGCGCCCCAGCCCTTAGGCTTTGGGTGCCCCAGGCCTAGGGCGCCCCTGCCCTTAGGCTTAGAGAGTCCCTGGCCTGGGGCCCCCCAGCCCTTAGGCTTTGATAGCCCAAGGCCAGGGCGCCCCAGCCCTTAGGCTTAGGGAACCCATTGCCTGGGACGCCGAAGCCCTTCGGCTAGGGCGCGCTGGGCTTAGGGCGCCTCAGCCCTTAGGCTTTGGGAGCCCAAGGCGTGGGGTACCCCAGCCCTTAGGCTTTGGGAGCCCCAGTCCTGTGGCGCTGCAGTCCTAAGGCTTAGGGATCCCCAGGCCTGGGGCGCCCCAGCCCTTAGGCTCTGGGAGCCCAAGGCTTGCGACTCCCCAGCCATTCAGCGTAGGGAGCCCCAGGCCTGAAGCCCCCCAGCCCTTAGGCTTTGGAAGCTCCAGGCTTGGGGCGCCACAGCCTTTAGGCTTGGGAGCCCCAGGCATGGTATGCCCCAGCCCTTAGGCTTTGGGAGCCCAAGGCCTTGGGCGCCCCAGCCCTTAGGCTTTGGGAGCCCCAGGCCTGGGACGCTCCAGCCCTTAGGTTTAGGGAGCCCCAGGCGTGGGGCGCACCAGCCCTTAGGCTTAGGGCGCGCCAGGCATAGGGCGCCCCAGCCCTTAGGCTTTGGGAGCCCCAGGACTGGGGCGCCCCAGCCCTTACGCTTAGGGTGCCCCAGGCCGGGGCACCCCAGCCCTTAGGCTTTGGGAGCCCCAGGCCTGGGGCGCCCCAGCCCTTAGGCTTAGGGAGCCCGAGACCTGGGGCGCCCCAGCCCTTATGCTTTGGGAGCCCCAGGCATGGTACGACCCAGCCCTTAGGCTTAGGGAGCCCCTGGCCTGGGGCGCCACAGCCCTTAGGCTTAGGGAGCCCCAGACCTTAGGCTTTGGGAGCCCCAGGCATGGTACGACCCAGCCATTAGGCTTAGGGAGCCCCTGGCCTGGGGCGCCACAGCCCTTAGGCTTTGGGAGCCCGAGGCCTGGGGCACCCCAGGACTTAGGTTTGGGAGCCCCTGGCCTGGGGCGCCCCAGCCCTTCGTCTTAGGGAGCCCCTCATGGGGAGGCCCAGCCTTGGCTTTGGGACCCCCAGGCCTGGGACACCCCAACCCTTAGGCTTTGAGAGCCCAAGGCCTGGGGCGCCCCAGCCATTAGGCTTTGGGTGCCCCAGGCCTGGGGCGCTCCAGTCATTAGACTTAGGGAGCACCAGGCCTGGGGCGTCCGACCCCTTGGGCTTAGCGAGCCCCAGGCATGGGGCACCCAGCCCTTAGGCTTAGGGAGCCCATGGCCTGGGACGCCACAGCCCTTCGGCAAGGGCGCGCCAGGCCTAGGGCGCCCCAGCCCTTAGGTTTTGGGAGGCCTAGGCCTGGGGCGCTCCAACCCTAAGGCTTAGGGATCCCCAGGCCTGGGCGCCCCAGCCCTTAGGCTTAGGGAGCCCAAGGCTTGCGACTCCCCATCCCTTCGGCTTAGGGAGCCTCAGGCCGGAAGCCCCCCAGCCCTAAGGCTTAGGGAGCCCCTGGCCTGGGGTGCCCCAGCCCTTAAGCTTTGGAGCACAAGGCTGGGGCGCCCCAGCCCTTAGGCTTTGGGAGCCCCTGGCTAGGGGCGCCCCAGCCCTTCGGCTTAGGGAGCCCATGGCCTGGGGCGCCCCAGCCCTTCGGCTTAGGGCGCGCCAGGCATAGGGCGCCCTAGCCCTTAGGCTTTGGGAGCCCCAGGCCTGGTGCGCCCCAGCACTTAGGCTTAGGGTGCCCCAGACCGGCGCGCCCCAGCCCTTAGGTTTGGGAGCCCCAGGCCCTGGGCGCCACAGCCCTTTGGCTTAGGGAGCCCATGGCCTGGGACGCCCCAGCCCTTCGGCTTAGGGAGCCCCAGTCCTGGGGCGCCCCAGCCCTTATGATTTGGGAGCCACAGGCATGGTACGCCCCAGCACTTAGGTTAGGGAGCCCCAGGCCTCGGGCTGCCCAGCCCTTAGGCTTTGAGAGCCCCAGGCCTGGGGCGCCCCAGCCCTTAGGCTTTGGGAGCCCCAGGCATGGTACGCCGCAGCCCTTAGGCTTAGGGAGCCCCAGTTCTGGGGCGCCCCAGCCCTTAGGCTTTGGGTGCCCCAGGCCTGGGGCGCCGCAGCCCTTAGGTTTAGAGAGTCCATGGCCTGGGGCCCCCCAGCCCTTAGGCTTTGGGAGCCCAAGGCCTGGGCGCCCCAGCCATTAGGCTTTGGGAGCCCCAAGCCTGGGGCGCCCCAGCCCTTAGGCTTTGGGTGCCCCAGGCCTGGGGCGCCCCAGCCCTTAGGCTTAGAGAGTCCCTGGCCTGGGGCCCCCCAGCCCTTAGGCTTTGGGAGCCCAAGGCCTGGGCGCCCCAGCCCTTAGGCTTTGGGAACCCCAGGCCTGGGGCGTCCCAGCCCTTAGGCTTAGGGAGCCCCAGGCATGGGGCGCCCCAGCCCTTAGGCTTAGGGAACCCATGGCCTGGGACGCCCAAGCACTTCGGCTAGGGCGCGTTGGGCCTAGGGCACCCCAGCCCTTAGGCTTTGGGAGCCCAAGGCGTGGGGTACCCCAGGCCTTAGGCTTTGGGAGCCCCAGTACTGGGGCGCTGCAGGCCTAAGGCTTAGGGATCCCCAGGCCTGGGGCGCCCCAGCCCTTAGGCTCTGGGAGTCCAAGGCTTGCGACTCCCCAGCCCTTCGGCGTAGGGAGCCCCAGGCCTGAAGCCCCCCAGCCCTTCGGCGTAGGGAGCCCCAGGCCTGAAGCCCCCCAGCCCTTAGGATTTGGAAGCTCCAGGCTTGTGGCGCCACAGCCTTTAGGCTTGGGAGCCCCAGGCATGGTATGCCCCAGCCCTTAGGCTTTGGGAGCCCAAGGCCTTGGGCGCCCCAGCCCTTAGGCTTTGGGAGCCCCTGGCCTGGGGCGCTCCAGCCCTTAGGCTTAGGGAGCCCCAGGCCTGGGGCGCACCAGCCCTTAGGCTTAGGGCGCGCCAGGCATAGGGCGCCCCAGCCCTTAGGATTTGGGAGGCCCAGGCCTGATGCGCCCCAGCCCTTAGGCTTAGGGTGCCCCAGGCCGGGGCGCCCCAGCCCTTAGGCTTTGGGAGCCCCAGGCCTGGGGCGCCCCAGCCCTTAGGCTTAGGGAGCCCCAGACCTGGGGCGCCCCAGCCCTTAGGCTTAGGGAGCCCAAGGGCTGCGACGCCCCTGCCCTTAGGTTTTGGGAGCCCCAGGCCTGATGCGCCCCTGCCCTTATGCTTAGGGAGCCCCAGGCCCTGGGCGCCACAGCCCTTAGGCTTAGGAAGCCCATGGCCTGGGACGCCCCAGCCCTTCGGCTTAGGGAGCCCCAGGCCTGGGGCATCCCAGACTTAGGCTTTGGGAGCCGCAGGCCTGGGGCGCCCCAGCCCTTAGGCTTAGGGAGCCCATGGCCTGGGGCGCCCCAGCCCTTCGGCTTAGGGCACGCCAGGCATAGGGCGCCCTAGCCCTTAGGCTTTGGGAGCCCCAGGCCTGGGGCGCCCCAGCCCTTAGGCGTAGGGTGCCCCAGACCGGCGCGCCCCAGCCCTTAGGTTTGGGAGCCCCAGGCCTGGGGCGCTTCAGCCCTTAGGCTTAGGGAGCCGCAGACCAGATGCGCCCCAGCCCTTAGGGTTAGGGAGCCCAAGGGCTGCGACGCCCCTGCCCTTAGGCTTTGGGAGCCCCAGGCCTGATTCGCCCCAACCCTTATGCTTAGGGAACCCCAGGCCCTGGGCGCCACAGCCCTTAGGCTTAGGGAGCCCATGGCCTGGGACGCCCCAGCCCTTCGGCTTAGGGAGCCCCAGGCCTGGGGTGCCCCAGCCCTTAGGTTTAGGGAACCGATGGCTTGGGACGCCCCAGCCCTTCGACTTAGGGAGCCCCAGTCCTGGGGCGCCCCAGCGCTTAGAATTTGGGAGCCACAGGCATGGTACGCGCCAGCCCTTAGGTTAGGGAGCCCCAGGCCTGGGGCTCCACAGCCCTTAGGCTTTGAGAGCACCAGGCCTGGGGCGCCCCAGCCCTTAGGATTTGGGAGCCCGAGGCATGGTACGCCCCAGCCCTTAGGCTTAGGGAGCCCCTGGCCTGGGGCGCCACAGGCCTTAGGCTTAGTGAGCTCATGGCCTGGGACGCCCCAGCCCTCCGGCTAGGGTACGCCAGGCCTAGGGCGCCTCAGACCTTGGGCTTTGGGAGCCCCAGGCCTGGGGCGCTCCAGCCCTTAGGCTTAGGGAGCCCAAGGCTTGCGACTCCCTAGCCCTTCAGTTTAGGGAGCCCCTGGCATGGGGCGTCCCAGCCTTAGAATTGGGAGCCCCAGGCCTAGGGCGCCTCAGCCCTTAGGCTTTGGGAGCCCAAGGCGTGGGGTGCCCCAGCCCTTAGGCTTTGGGAGCCCCAGACCTGGGGCACCCCAGCCCTTGAGCTTTGGGAGTCCCAGGCCTGGGGCACCCCAGCCCTTAGGCTTAGGGCGCGCCAGGCATAGGGCGCCCCAGCCCTTAGGTTTTGGGAGACCCAGGCCTGGGGCGCCCCAGCCCTTAGGCTTAGGGTGCCCCAGGCCGGGGCACCCCAGCCCTTAGGCTTTGGGAGCCCCAGGCCTGGGGCGCCCCAGCCCTTAGGCTTAGGGAGCCCCAGACCTGGGGTGCCCCAGCCCTTAGGCTTAGGGAGCCCAAGGGCTGCCAAGCCCGTGCCCGTAGGTTTTGGGAGCCCCAGGCCTGATGCGCCCCTGCCCTTATGCTTAGGGTGCCCCAGGCCGGGGCACCCCAGCCCTTAGGCTTAGGGAGCCCATGGCTTGGGACGCCCCAGCCCTTCGGCTTAGGGAGCCCCAGGCCTGGGGCTCCCCAGCCCTTAGGCTTAGGGAACCCATGGCTTGGGACGCCCAGCCCTTCGGTTTAGGGAGCCCCAGGCCTGGGGCTCCCCACCCATTAGGCTTTGAGAGCCCCAGGCTTGGGGCGCCCCCGCCCTTAGGCTTTGGGAGCCCCAGGCATGGTACGACCCAGCCCTTAGGCTTAGGGAGCCCCTGGCCTGGGGCGCCACAGCCCTTAGGCTTTGGGAGCCCCAGGCCTGGGGCGCCCCAGGACTTAGGTTTGGGAGCCCCTGGCCTGGGGTGCCCCAGCCCTTCGTCTTAGGGAGCCCCTCATGGGGCGCCCCAGCCCTTCGTCTTAGGGAGCCCCTCATGGGGCGGCCCAGCCTTAGGCTTTAGGAGCCCCAGGCCTGGAGCACCCCAGCCCTTAGGCTTTGAGAGCCCAAGGCCTGGGGCGCTCCAGCCATTAGGCTTAGGGAGCCCCAGGCCTGGGGCGTCCCACCCCTTGGGCTTAGCGAGCCCCAGGCATGGGGCACCCAGCCCTTAGGCTTAGGGAGCCCATGGCCTGGGACGCCACAGCTCTTCGGCAAGGGCGCGCCAGGCCTAGGGCGCCCCAGCCCTTAGGCTTTGGGAGCCCTAGGCCTGGGGCGCTCCAACCCTAAAGGTTAGGGATCCCCAGGCCGGGGTGCCCCAGCCCTTAGGCTTAGGGAGCCCAAGGCTTGCGACTCCCCAGCCCTTCGGCTTAGGGAGCCTCAGGCCGAAAGACCCCCAGCACTAAGGCTTAGGGAGCCCCTGGCCTGGGGTGCCCCAGCCCTTAGGCTTTGGAGCACAAGGCCTGGGGCGCCCCAGCCCTTAGGCTTTGGGAGCCCCTGGCCAGGGGCGCCCCAGCCCTTCGGCTTAGGGAGCCCCTGGCATGGGGCATCCCAGACTTAGGCTTTGGGAGCCGCAGGTCTGAGGCGCCCCAGCTCTTAGGCTTAGGGAGTCCATGGCTTGGGGCGCCCCAGCCCTTTGGCTTAGGGCGCGCCAAGCATAGGGCGCCCTAGCCCTTAGGCTTTGGGAGCCCCAGGCCTGGGGCGCCCCAGCCCTTAGGCTTAGGGTGCCCCAGACCGGCGCGCCCCAGCCCTTAGGTTTGGGAGCCCCAGGCCTGGGGCGCTTCAGCCCTTAGGCTTAGGGAGCCCCAGACCAGGGGCGCCCCAGCCCGTAGGCTTAGGGAGCCCAAGGGGTGCGACGCCCCTGCCCTTAGGCTTTGGGAGCCCAAGGCCTGATGCGCCCCAGCCCTTATGCTTAGGGAACCCAAGGCCCTGGGCGCCACAGCCCTTAGGCTTAGGGAGCCCATGGCCTGGGACGCCCCAGCCCTTCGGCTTAGGGAGCCCCAGGCCTGGGGCGCCCCAGCCCTTAGGATTAGGGAACCCATGGCTTGGGACACCCCAGCCCTTCGGCTTAGGGAGCCCCAGTCCTGGGGCGCCCCAGCCCTTAGGATTTGGGAGCCACAGGCAGGTACGCGCCAGCCCTTAGGTTAGGGAGCGCCAGGCCTGGGGCTCCCCAGCCCTTAGTCTTTGAGAGCACCAGGCCTGGGGCGCCCCAGCCCTTAGGATTTGGGAGCCCGAGGCATGGTACGCCCCAGCCGTTAGGCTTAGGGAGCCCCTGGCCTGGGGCGCCACAGCCCTTAGGCTTAGGGAGCTCATGGCCTGGGACGCCCCAGCCCTCCGGCTAGGGTACGCGAGTCCTAGGGCACTCCAGCCCTTGGGCTTTGGGAGCCCCAGGCCTGGGGCGCTCCAGCCCTAAGGCTTAGGGAGCCCCAGGCTGGGGCGCCCCAGCCCTTAGGCTTAGGGAGCCCAAGGCTTGCGATTCCCCAGCCATTCGGCTTAGGGAGCCCCTGGCATGGGGCGTCCCAGCCTTAGAATTGAGAGCCCCAGGCCTGGGGAGCCCCAGCCCTTAGGCTTTGGGAGCCCAAGGCCTGGGGCGCCCCAGCCCTTAGGCTAGGGCGCGCCAGGCCTAGGGCGCCCCAGCCCTTAGGCTTTGGGAGTCCAAGGCATGGGGTGCCCCAGCCCTTAGGCTTTGGGAGCCCCAGACCTGGGGCGCTCCAGCCCTAAGGCTTAAGGAGCCCCAGGCATGGGGCACCCCACCCCTTAGGATTTAGGAGCTCCAGGCTTGGGGCGCCACAGCCTTTAGGCTTTTGGATCTCCAGCCCAGGGGCACCCCAGCCCTTGAGCTTTGGGAGTCCCAGGCCTGGGGCACCCCAGCCCTTAGGCTTTGGGAGCCCGAGGCATGGTACGCCCCAGCCCTTAGGCTTTGGGAGAACAAGGCCTTGGGCACCCCAGCCCTTAGGCTTTGGGAGCCCCAGGCTGGGGCGCTCCAGACCTTAGGCTTAGGCAGCCCCAGGCCTGGGGCGCACCAGCCCTTAGACTTAGGGTGCCCCAGACCGGGGCGCCCCAGCCCTTAGGCTTTGGGAGCCCCAGACCTTGGGCACCCCAGCCCTTAGGCTTAGGGAGCCCAAGGGCTGCGACGCCCCTGCCCTTAGGCTTTGGGAGCCCCAGGCCTGATGCGCCCCAGCCCTTATGCTTAGGGAGCCCCAGGCCCTGGGCGCCAGAGCCCTTAGGCTTAGGGAGCCCATGGCCTGGGACGCCCCAGCCCTTCGGATTAGGGAGCACCAGGCCTGGGGAGCCCCAGCCCTTAGGTTTAGGGAACTCATGGTTTGGGACGCCCCAGCCCTTCGGCTTAGGGAGCCCCAGTCCTGGGGCGCCCCAGCCCTTAGGATTTGGGAGCCACAGGCATGGTACGCCCCAGCACTTAGGTTAGGGAGCCCCAGGCCTGGGGCTCCCCAGCCCTTAGGCTTTGAGAGCCCCAGGCCTGGGGCGCCCCAGCCCTTAGGCTTTGGGAGCCCCAGGCATGGTACGCCCCAGCCCTTAGGCTAGGGCGCGCCAGGCCTAGGGCGCCCCAGCCCTTAGGCTTTGGGAGTCCAAGGCGTGGGGTGCCCCAGCCCTTAGGCTTTGGGAGCCCCAGACCTGGGGCGCTCCAGCCCTAAGGCTTAAGGAGCCCCAGGCATGGGGCACCCCACCCCTTAGGATTTAGGAGCTCCAGGCTTGGGGCGCCACAGCCTTTAGGCTTTTGGATCTCCAGCCCAGGGGCACCCCAGCCCTTGAGCTTTGGGAGTCCCAGGCCTGGGGCACCCCAGCCCTTAGGCTTTGGGAGCCCCAGGCATGGTACGCCCCAGCCCTTAGGCTTTGGGAGAACAAGGCCTTGGGCACCCCAGCCCTTAGGCTTTGGGAGCCCCAGGCTGGGGCGCTCCAGACCTTAGGCTTAGGCAGCCCCAGGCCTGGGGCGCACCAGCCCTTAGACTTAGGGTGCCCCAGACCGGGGCGCCCCAGCCCTTAGGCTTTGGGAGCCCCAGACCTTGGGCGCCCCAGCCCTTAGGCTTAGGGAGCCCAAGGGCTGCGACGCCCCTGCCCTTAGGCTTTGGGAGCCCCAGGCCTGATGCGCCCCAGCCCTTATGCTTAGGGAGCCCCAGGCCCTGGGCGCCAGAGCCCTTAGGCTTAGGGAGCCCATGGCCTGGGACGCCCCAGCCCTTCGGCTTAGGGAGCACCAGGCCTGGGGAGCCCCAGCCCTTAGGTTTAGGGAACTCATGGTTTGGGACGCCCCAGCCCTTCGGCTTAGGGAGCCCCAGTCCTGGGGCGCCCCAGCCCTTAGGATTTGGGAGCCACAGGCATGGTACGCCCCAGCACTTAGGTTAGGGAGCCCCAGGCCTGGGGCTCCCCAGCCCTTAGGCTTTGAGAGCCCCAGGCCTGGGGCGCCCCAGCCCTTAGGCTTTGGGAGCCCCAGGCATGGTACGCCCCAGCCCTTAGGCTTAGGGAGCCCCTGGCCTGGGGCGCCACAGCCCTTAGGCTTTGGGAGCCCCGAGCCTGGGGCGCCCCAGGACTTACGTTTTGGAGCCCCTGGCCTGGGGCGCCCCAGCCCTTCGGCTTAGGGAGCCCCTCATGGGGCGCTGCAGCCCTAAGGCTTTGGGATCCCCAGGCTTGGGCGCCCCAGCCCTTAGGCTCTGGGAGCCCATGGCTTGCAACTCCCCAGCCCTTCAGCGTAGGGAGCCCCAGGCCTGAAGCCCCCCAGCCCTTAGGCTTAGGGAGCCCCAGGCATGGGGCACCCAACCGCTTAGGCTTTGGGAGCTCCAGGCTTGGGGCGCCACAGCCTTTAGGCTTGGGAGCCCCTGGCATGGTATGCCCCAGCCCTTAGGCCGTGGGAGCCCAAGGCGTTGGGCGCCCCAGCCCTTAGGCTTTGGGAGCCCCAGGCCTGGGGCGCTCCAGCCCTTAGGCTTAGGGAGCCCCAGGCCTGGGGCGAACCAGCCCTTAGGCTTAGGGAGCACATGGCCTGGGACGCCCCAGCCCTTCATCTTAGGGCGTGCCAGGCATAGGGCGCCCCAGCCCTTAGGCTTTGGGAGCCCCAGGCCTGGGGCGCCCCAGCCCTTAGGCTTAGGGTGCCCCAGGCCGGGGCACCCCCCTTAGGCTTTGGGAGCCCCAGGCCTGGGGCACCCCAGCCCTTAGACTTAGGGAGCCCCAGACCTGGGGCGCCCCAGCCCTTAGGCTTAGGGAGCCCAAGGGCTGCGACGCCCGTGCCCTTAGGTTTTGGGAGCCCCATGCCTGATGCGCTCCAGCCCTTATGCTTAGGGAGCCCCAGGCCCTGGGCGCCACAGCCCTTAGGCTTAGGGAGCCCATGGCCTGGGACGCCCCAGCTCTTCGGCTTAGGGAGCCCCAAGCCTGGGGCGCCCCAGCCCTTAGGCTTAGGGAACCCATGGCTTGGGACGCCCCAGCCCTTCGGCTTACGGAGCCCCAGTCCTGGGGCGCCCCAGCCCTTAGGATTTTGGAGCCACAGGCATGGTACGCCCCAGCCCTTAGGTTAGGGAGCCCCAGGCCTGGGGCCTCCCACCCCTTTGGCTTAGCGAGCCCCAGGCATGGGGCACCCAGCCCTTAGGCTTAGGGCGCCCAGGCCTAGGGCGCCCCAGCCCTTAGGCTTTGGGAGTCCAAGGCGTGGGGTGCCCCAGCCCTTAGGCTTTGGGAGCCCCAGACCTGGGGCGCTCCAGCCCTAAGGCTTAAGGAGCCCCAGGCATGGGGCACCCCACCCCTTAGGATTTGGGAGCTCCAGGCTTAGGGCGCCACAGCCTTTAGGCTTTTGGATCTCCAGCCCAGGGGCACCCCAGCCCTTGAGCTTTGGGAGTCCCAGGCCTGGGGCACCCCAGCCCTTAGGCTTTGGGAGCCCCAGGCATGGTACGCCCCAGCCCTTAGGCTTTGGGAGAACAAGGCCTTGGGCACCCCAGCCCTTAGGCTTTGGGAGCCCCAGGCTGGGGCGCTCCATCCCTTAGGCTTAGGGAGCCCCAGGCCTGGGGCGCACCAGCCCTTAGTCTTAGGGTGCCCCAGACCGGGGCGCCCCAGCCCTTAGGCTTTGGGAGCCCCAGGCCTGGGGCGTCCCAGCCCTTAGGCTTAGGGAGCCCCAGACCTTGGGCGCCCCAGCCCTTAGGCTTAGGGAGCCCAAGGGCTGCGACGCCCCTGCCCTTAGGCTTTGGGAGCCCCAGGCCTGATGCGCCCCAGCCCTTATGCTTAGGGAGCCCCAGGCCCTGGGCGCCACAGCCTTTAGGCTTAGGGAGCCCATGGCCTGGGACGCCCCAGCCCTTCGGCTTAGGGATCACCAGGCCTTGGGAGCCCCAGCCCTTAGGTTTAGGGAACCCATGGCTTGAGACGCCCCAGCCCTTCGGCTTAGGGAGCCCCAGTACTGGGGCGCCCCAGCCCTTAGCTTTGGGAGCCCCAGGCATGGTACGCCCCAGCCCTTAGGCTTAGGGAGCGCCTGGCCTGGGGCGCCACAGCCCTTAGGCTTTGGGAGCCCCTGGCCTGGGGCGCCCCAGGACTTACATTTGGGAGCCCGTGGCCTGGGGCGCCCCAGCCCTTAGGCTCTGGGAGCCCAAGGCTTGCAACTCCCCAGCCAGTCAGCGTAGGGAGCCCCAGGCCTGAAGCGCCCCAGCCCTTAGGGTTAGGGAGCCCCAGGCCTGGGGCGCCCCAGCCCTTAGGCTTAGGTATCCCTGGCCTGGGGCGCCCCAGCCCTTAGGCTTAGGGAGCCCCAGGCATGGGGCACCCAACCGCTTAGGCTTTGGGAGCTCTAGGCTTGGGCGCCACAGCCTTTAGGCTTGGGAGCCCCAGGCATGGTATGCCCCAGCCCTTAGGCTGTGGGAGCCCAAGGCGTTGGGCGCCCCAGCCCTTAGGCTTTGGGAGCCCTAGGCCTGGGGCGCTCCAGCCCTTAGGCTTAGGGAGCCCCAGGCCTGGGGCGAACTAGCCCTTAGGCTTAGGGAGCCCATGGCCTGGGACGCCCCAGCCCTTCATCTTAGGGCGTGCCAGGCATAGGGCGCCCCAGCCCTTAGGCTTTGGGAGCCCCAGGCCTGGGGTGCCCCAGCCCTTAGGCTTAGGGTGCCCCAGGCCGGGGCAATCCAGCCCTTAGGCTTTGGGAGCCCCAGGCCTGGGGCGCCCCAGCCCTTAGACTTAGGGAGCCCCAGACCTGGGGCACCCAGCCCTTAGGCTTAGGGAGCCCAAGGGCTGCGACGCCCGTGCCCTTAGGTTTTGGGAGCCCCATGCCTGATGCGCTCCAGCCCTTATGCTTAGGGAGCCCCAGGCCCTGGGCGCCACAGCCCTTAGGCTTAGGGAGCCCATGGCCTGGGACGCCCCAGGCCTTCGGCTTAGGGAGCCCCAAGCCTTGGGCGCCCCAGCCCTTAGGCTTAGGGAACCCATGGCTTGGGACGCCCCAGCCCTTCGGCTTAGGGAGCCCCAGTCCTGGGGCGCCCCAGCCCTTAGGATTTTGGAGCCACAGGCATGGGACGCCCCAGCCCTTGGTTAGGGAGCCACAGGCCTGGGGCGTCCCACCCCTTTGGCTTAGCGAGCCCCAGGCATGGGGCACCCACCCCTTAGGCTTAGGGAGCCCATGGCCTGGGACGCCCCAGCACTTCGGCTTAGGGAGCCCAGGCCTAGGGCGCCCTAGCACTTAGCCTTTGGGATCCCCAGGTCTGGGGCGCCCCAGCCCTTAGGCTTTGGGAGCCCCAGGCCTGGGGTGCTCCAGCCATTAAGCGTAAGGAGCCCAAGGGCTGCGACGCTCCAACCCTTAGGCTTTGGCAGCCCCTGGACTGGGGCGCCCCAGCCCATAGGCTTAGGGAGCCCAAGGGCTGCGACGCCCCAGCCCTTAGGCTTTGGGAGCCCCAGGCCAGATGCGCCCCAGCCCTTAGGCTTAGGGAGCCCATGGTCTGGGGTGCCCCAGCCCTTCGGTTTGGGAGTCCCAGGCCTGGGGCGCCACAGCCCTTAGGGTTAGGGAGCCCCAGGCCTGGGACGCCCCAGCCCTTAGGCTTAGGGAGCCCATGGCCTGGGGCGACCCAGCCCTTCGCCTTTGGGAGTCCCAGGCCTGGGGAGCCACAGCCCTTAGGCTTTGGGAGCCCCAGGCTTGGTGCACCCCAGCTCTTAGGCTTTGGTAGCCCCAGGCCTGGGGCGCGCCAGCCCTTAGACTTAGGGAGCCCCAGGCCTGAGGGGACCCAGCCCTTAGGCTAGGGAGCCCCAGGACTGGGGCGTCCCAGCCCTTAGGCTTAGGTAGCCCCAGGCCTGGGGCGCCCCAGCCCTTAGGCTTAGGGAGCCCATGGCCTGGGACGCCCCAGCACTTCGGCTTAGAGCGCGCCAGGCCTAGGGCGCCCTAGCACTTAGCCTTTGGGATCCCCAGGTCTGGGGCGCCCCAGCCCTTAGGCTTTGGGAGCCCCAGGTCTGGGGCGCTCCAGCCATTAGGCTTAGGGAGCCCAAGGGCTGCGACGCCCCAACCCTTAGGCTTTGGGAGCCCCAGGACTGGGGCGCCCCAGCCCATAGGCTTAGGGAGCCCAAGGGCTGCGACGCCCCAGCCCTTAGGCTTGGGAGCCCCAGGCCAGATGCGCCCCAGCCCTTCGGCTTAGGGATCCCCAACCTGGGGCATCCCAGCCTTTAGGCTTTGGGAGCCCCAGACCTGGCGCGCCACAGCCCTTAGGCTTAGGAAGGCCAAGGGTTGCGACGCCCCTGCCCTTAGGCTTAGGGAACCCCAAGCCTGGGGCCCCACAGCCCTTCGGCTGAGGGAGCCCCAGGCCTGGGGCGTCCCAGCCCTTAAGCTTAGGGAGCCCCAGGACTCGGGCGCCCCAGCCCTTAGGCTTAGGGAGCCCAAGGGCTACGACGCCCCAGCCCTTAGGCTTAGGGAGACCCAGGCCTGGGGCGCCACAGCCCTTAGGCTTAGGGAGCCCCTGGCCTGGGACATCCCCGCACTTCGGCTTAGGGCGCTCCAGGCCTGGGGGCCCCAGCCCTTAGACTTTGGGAGCCCTAGACCTGGGGCGCCCCAGCCTTAGGCTTAGGGAGCCCCTGGCCTAGGGCGCCACAGTCCTCAGCCTTAGGGAGCCCATGGCCTGGGACGCCCCAGCCCTTCGGCTTAGGGTGTCCCAGTTCTGGGGCGTCCCAACCCTTATTCTTAGGGAGCACCAGGCCTGGGGCGCCCCAGCCCTTTGGCTTAGGGAGCTCCAGTTCTGGGGCTTCCCAACCCTTAGGCTTAGGGAGCACCAGGCCTGGGGCGCCCCAGCCCTTAGGCTTAGGAAGCCCATGGCCTGGGACGCCCCACCCCTTCGGCTTAGGGAGCCCCAGGTCAGGGGCGCCACAGCCCTTAGGCTCTGGTAGCCCCAGGCCTGGGACGCCTCAGCCCTTAGGCTTAGGGAGTCCCAGGCCTGGGGCGCCACAGCCCTTAGGCGTAGAGAACCCCAGGCCTGGGGCGCCCCTTCCCTTATGCTTAGAGAACCCCCGGCCTGGGGCGCCCCAGCTCTTAGGCTTAGGGAGCCCCAGACCTGTGGCGCCCCAGCCTTAGACTTTGGGAACTCCAGGCCTGGGGCGCCACAGCCCTTAGGCTTTGGGAGCCCCAGTCCTGATGCGCCCCAGCCCTTAGGCTTAGGGAGCTCCAGGCCAGGGGCACCCCAACCCTTAGGTTTTGGGAGCCCCAGGATGGGGCCCTCCAGCCCTTAGGCTTAGGGAGGCCCAGGCCTGGGGCGCCCCTACCCTTAGGCTTTGGGAGCCCCAGGCCTGGGGCGCCCCAGCCCTTAGGCTTAGGGAGCCCAAGGGCTGTGAAGCCCCAGCCCTTAGGCTTTGGGAGCCCCAGGCCTGATGCGCCCCAGCCCTTAGGCTTAGGGAGCTCCAGGCCTGGGGCGCCACAGCCCTTAGACTTTGGGAGCCCCAGGCCTAGGGGGCCACAGCCCTTCGGCTTAGGGAGCCCATGGCCTGGGGCGCCCCATCCATTAGGCTTTGGGAGACCCAGGCTTGGTACGCCCCAGCTATTAGGCTTTGATAGCCCCAGGCCTGGGTCGCCACAGCACTTAGGTTTAGGGAGCCCCAGGCCTGGGAGGACCCAGCCCTTAGGCTTAGGGAGCCCCAGGCCTGGGGCGAACCAGCCCTTAGGCTTAGGGAGCCCATGGCCTGGGACGCCCCAGCCCTTCATCTTAGGGCGTGCCAGGCATAGGGCGCCCCAGCCCTTAGGCTTTGGGAGCCCCAGGCTTTGGGCGCCCCAGCCCTTAGGCTTAGGGTGCCCCAGGCCGGGGCACCCCAGCCCTTAGGCTTTGGGAGCCCAGGCCTGGGTCGCCCCAGCCCTTAGACTTAGGGAGCCCCAGACCTGGGGCTCCCCAGCCCTTAGGCTTAGGGAGCCCAAGGGCTGCGACGCCCGTGCCCTTAGGTTTTGGGAGCCCCATGACTGATGCGCTCCAGCCCTTATGCTTAGGGAGCCCCAGGCCCTGGGCGCCACAGCCCTTAGGCTTAGGGAGCCCATGGCCTGGGACGCCCCAGCCCTTCGGCTTAGGGAACCCATGGCTTGGGACGCCCCAGCCCTTCGGCTTAGGGAGCCCCAGTCCTAGGGCGCACCAGCCCTTAGTATTTTGGAGCCACAGGCATGGTACGCCCCAGCCCTTAGGTTAGGGAGCCCCAGGCCTGGGGCCTCCCACCCCTTTGGCTTAGCGAGCCCCAGGCATGGGGCACCCAGCCCTTAGGCTTAGGGAGCCCATGGCCTGGGACGCCCCAGCACTTTGGCTTAGGGCGCCCAGGCCTAGGGCGCCCCAGCCCTTAGGCTTTGGGAGTCCAAGGCGTGGGGTGCCCCAGCCCTTAGGCTTTGGGAGCCCCAGACCTGGGGCGATCCAGCCCTAAGGCTAAAGGAGCCCCAGGCATGGGGCATCCCACCCCTTAGGATTTGGGAGCTCCAGGCTTGGGGCGCCACAGCCTTTAGGCTTTTGGATCTCCAGGCAGGGGCACCCCAGCCCTTGAGCTTTGGGAGTCCCAGGCCTGGGGCACCCCAGCCCTTAGGCTTTGGGAGCCCCAGGCATGGTACGCCCCAGCCCTTAGGCTTTGGGAGAACAAGGCCTTGGGCACCCCAGCCCTTAGGCTTTGGGAGCCCCAGGCTGGGGCGCTCCAGCCCTTAGGCTTAGGGAGCCCCAGGCCTGGGGCGCACCAGCCCTTAGGCTTAGGGTGCCCCAGACCGGGGCGACCCAGCCCTTAGGCTTTGGGAGCCCCAGGCCTGGGGTGCCCCAGCCCTTAGATTAGGGAGCCCCAGACCTTGGGCGCCCCAGCCCTTAGGCTTAGGGAGCCCAAGGGCTGCGACGCCCCTGCCCTTAGGCTTTAAGAGCCCCAGGCCTGATACGCCCCAGCCCTTATGCTTAGGGAGCCCCAGGCCCTGGGCGCCACAGCCCTTAGGCTTAGGGAGCCCATGGCCTGGGACGCCCCAGCCCTTCGGCTTAGGGAGCACCAGGCCTGGGGAGCCCCAGCCCTTAGGTTTAGGGAACCCATGGCTTGGGATGCCCCAGCCCTTCGGCTTAGGGAGCCCCAGTACTGGGGCGCCCCAGCCCTTAGGATTTGGGAGCCACAGGCATGGTACGCCCCAGCACTTAGTTTAGGGAGCCCCAGGCCTGGGGCTCCCCAGCCCTTAGGCTTTGAGAGCCCCAGGCCTGGGGCGCCCCAGCCCTTAGGCTTTGGGAGCCCCAGGCATGGTACGCCCAACCCTTAGGCTTAGGGAGCCCCTGGCCTGGGGCGCCACAGCCCTTAGGCTTTGGGAGCCCCTGTCCTGGGGCGCCCCAGGACTTATGTTTGGGAGCCCCTGGCCTGGGGCGCCCCAGCCCTTCGGCTTAGGGAGCCCCTGATGGGGCGCTGCAGCCCTAAGGCTTTGGGATCCCCAGGCCTGGGGCGCCCCAGCCCTTAGGCTCTGGGAGCCCAAGGCTTGCAACTCCCCAGCCCTTCAGCGTAGGGAGCCCCAGGCCTGAAGCCCCCCAGCCCTTAGGGTTAGGGAGCCCCAGGCCTGGGGCGCCCCAGCCCTTAGGCTTAGGGATCCCTGGCCTGGGGCGCCCCAGCCCTTAGGCTTAGGGAGCCCCAGGCATGGGGCACCCAACCGCTTAGGCTTTGGGAGCTCCAGGCTTGGGGCGCCACAGCCTTTAGGCTTGGGAGCCCCAGGCATGGTATGCCCCAGCCCTTAGGCTTTGGGAGCCCCAGGCCTGGGGCGAACTAGCCCTTAGGCTTAGGGAGCCCATGGCCTGGGATGCCCCAGCCCTTCATCTTAGGGCGTGCCAGGCATAGGGCGCCCCAGCCCTTAGGCTTTGGGAACCCCAGGCCTGGGGCGCCCCAGCCCTTAGGCTTTGGGAGCCCCAGGCCTGGGGCGCCCCAGCCCTTAGACTTAGGGAGCCCCAGACCTGGGGCGCCCCAGCCCTTTGGCTTAGCGAGCCCCAGGCATGGGGCACCCAGCCCGTAGGCTTAGGGAGCCCATGGCCTGGGACGCCCCAGCACTTCGGCTTAGGGCGCCCAGGCCTAAGGCGCCCTAGCACTTAGCCTTTGGGATCCCCAGGTCTGGGGCGCCCCAGCCCTTAGGCTTTGGGAGCCCCAGGCCTGGGGTGCTCCAGCCATTAGGCTTAAGAAGTCCAAGGGCTGCGACGCTCCAACCCTTAGGCTTTGGCAGCCCCTGGACTTGGACGCCCCAGCCCATAGGCTTAGGGAGCCCAAGGGCTGCGACGCCCCAGCCCTTAGGCTTTGGGAGCCCCAGGCCAGATGCGCCCCAGCCCTTAGGCTTAGGGAGCCCATGGTCTGGGGTGCCCCAGCCCTTCGGCTTTGGGGGTCCCAGGCCTGGGGCGCCACAGCCCTTAGGGTTAGGGAGCCCCAGGCCTGGGACGCCCCAGCCCTTAGGCTTAGGGAGCCCATGGCCTGGGCCGACCCAGCCCTTCGCCTTTGGGAGTCCCAGGCCTGGGGAGCCACAGCCCTTAGGCTTTGGGAGCCCCAGGCCTGATGCGCCCCAGCCCTTAGGCTTAGGGAGCTTCAGGCCTGGGGCACCACAGTCCTTAGGCTTTGGGAGCCCCAGGCCTAGGGGGCCCCAACCCTTTGGCTTAGGGAGCCCCAGGCCTGGGGTGCCCCAGCCCTTAGGTTTAGGGAGCCCATGGCCTGGGGCGCCCCATCCATTAGGCTTTGGGAGACCCAGGCTTGGTACGCCCCAGATATTAGGCTTTGATAGCCCCAGTCCTGGGTCGCCACAGCACTTAGGCTTAGGGAGCCCCAGGCCTGGGAGGACACAGCCCTTAGGCTTAGGGAACCCCAGGCCTGGGGCGCCCCAGCCCTTAGGCTTTGGGAGCCCCAGGCGTGGGGGGATCTAGCCCTTCGGCTTAGGGAGCCCCAGGCCTGGGGCGTCCCAGCCCTTAGGCTTAGGGAGCCCCAGGCCTGGTGCGCACCAGCCCTTAGCCTTAGGGTGCCCATGGCCTGGGACGCCCCACCCCTTCTGTATAGGGCGCGCCAGGTCTGGGGCACCCCAACCCTTAGGCTTTGGGAGCCCCAGGCCTGATGCGCCCCAGCCCTTAGGCTTAGGGAGCTCCAGGCCTGGGGCGCCACAGCCCTTAGGCTTTGGGAGCCCCAGGCCTAGGGGGACCCAGCCCTTTGGCTCAGGGAGCCCCAGGCCTGGGGCGTCCCACCCCTTAGGCTTTGGGAGTCCCAGGCCTGGGGCGCCACAGCCCTTAGGCTTTGGGAGCCCCAGGCCTGATGCGCCCCAGCCCTTAGGCTTAGGGAACTCCAGGCCTGGGGTGCCCCAGCCCTTAGGTTTTGGGAGCCCCAGGCCTGGGGCCCTCCAGCCCTTAGGCTTAGGGAGGCCCAGGCATGGGGCGCCCCTACCCTTAGGCTTTGGGAGCCCCAGGCCTAGGGCGCCGCAGCCCTTCGGCTTAGGGATCCCCAACCTGGGGCATCACAGCCTTTAGGCTTTGGGAGCCCCAGACCTGGGGCGCCACAGCCCTTAGGCTTAGGAAGGCCAAGGGCTGCGACGCCCCTGCCCTTAGGCTTAGGGAGCCCCAAGCCTGGGGCCCCACAGCCCTTCGGCTTAGGGAGCCCCAGGCTTGGGGTGTCCCAGCCCTTAAGCTTAGGGAGCCCCAGGACTCGGGTGCCCCAGCCCTTAGGCTTAGGGAGCCCAAGGGCTACGACGCCCCAGCCCTTAGGCTTAGGGAGACCCAGGCCTGGGGCGCCACAGCCCTTAGGCTTAGGGAGCCCCAGGCCTGGGACATCCCCGCCCTTCGGCTTAGGGCGCGCCAGGCCTAAGGGCCCCAGCCCTTAGGCTTTGGGAGCCCTAGACTTGGGGCGCCCCAGCCTTAGGCTTAGGGAGCCCCTGGCCTAGGGCGCCACAGTCCTCAGCCTTAGGGAGCCCATGGCCTGAGAAGCCCCAGCCCTTCGGCTTAGGGTGTCCCAGTTCTGGGGCGTCCCAACCCTTATTCTTAGGGAGCACCAGGCCTGGGGTGCCCCAGCCCTTTGGCTTAGGGAGCTCCAGTTCTGGGGCTTCCCAACCCTTAGGCTTGGGGAGCACCAGGCCTGAGGCGCCCCAGCCCTTAGGCTTTGGGGTACCCAGGCCTGGGGCACGCCAGCCCTTAGGCTTTGGGAGCCCCAGGCTGGGGCGCTCCAGCCCTTATGCTTAGGGAGCCCCAGGCCCTGGGCGCCACAGCCCTTAGGCTTAGGGAGCCCATGGCCTGGGACGCCCCAGCCGTTCGGCTTAGGGAACCCATGGCTTGGGACGCCCCAGCCCTTCGGCTTAGGGAGCCCCAGTCCTAGGGCGCCCCAGCCCTTAGTATTTTGGAGCCACAGGCATGGTACGCCCCAGCCCTTAGGTTAGGGAGCCCCAGGCCTGGGGCCTCCCACCCCTTTGGCTTAGCGAGCCCCAGGCATGGGGCACCCAGCCCTTAGGCTTAGGGAGCCCATGGCCTGGGACGCCCCAGCACTTTGGCTTAGGGCGCCCAGGCCTAGGGCGCCCCAGCCCTTAGGCTTTGGGAGTCCAAGGCGTGGGGTGCCCCAGCCCTTAGGCTTTGGGAGCCCCAGACCTGGGGCGATCCAGCCCTAAGGCTAAAGGAGCCCCAGGCATGGGGCATCCCACCCCTTAGGATTTGGGAGCTCCAGGCTTGGGGCGCCACAGCCTTTAGGCTTTTGGATCTCCAGCCCAGGGGCACCCCAGCCCTTGAGCTTTGGGAGTCCCAGGCCTGGGGCACCCCAGCCCTTAGGCTTTGGGAGCCCCAGGCATGGTACGCCCCAGCCCTTAGGCTTTGGGAGAACAAGGCCTTGGGCACCCCAGCCCTTAGGCTTTGGGAGCCCCAGGCTGGGGCGCTCCAGCCCTTAGGCTTAGGGAGCCCCAGGCCTGGGGCGCACCAGCCCTTAGGCTTAGGGTGCCCCAGACCGGGGCGACCCAGCCCTTAGGCTTTGGGAGCCCCAGGCCTGGGGTGCCCCAGCCCTTAGATTAGGGAGCCCCAGACCTTGGGCGCCCCAGCCCTTAGGCTTAGGGAGCCCAAGGGCTGCGACGCCCCTGCCCTTAGGCTTTAAGAGCCCCAGGCCTGATACGCCCCAGCCCTTATGCTTAGGGAGCCCCAGGCCCTGGGCGCCACAGCCCTTAGGCTTAGGGAGCCCATGGCCTGGGACGCCCCAGCCCTTCGGCTTAGGGAGCACCAGGCCTGGGGAGCCCCAGCCCTTAGGTTTAGGGAACCCATAGCTTGGGACGCCCCAGCCCTTCGGCTTAGGGAGCCCCAGTACTGGGGCGCCCCAGCCCTTAGGATTTGGGAGCCACAGGCATGGTACGCCCCAGCACTTAGTTTAGGGAGCCCCAGGCCTGGGGCTCCCCAGCCCTTAGGCTTTGAGAGCCCCAGGCCTGGGGCGCCCCAGCCCTTAGGCTTTGGGAGCCCCAGGCATGGTACGCCCAACCCTTAGGCTTAGGGAGCCCCTGGCCTGGGGCGCCACAGCCCTTAGGCTTTGGGAGCCCCTGTCCTGGGGCGCCCCAGGACTTATGTTTGGGAGCCCCTGGCCTGGGGCGCCCCAGCCCTTCGGCTTAGGGAGCCCCTGATGGGGCGCTGCAGCCCTAAGGCTTTGGGATCCCCAGGCCTGGGGCGCCCCAGCCCTTAGGCTCTGGGAGCCCAAGGCTTGCAACTCCCCAGCCCTTCAGCGTAGGGAGCCCCAGGCCTGAAGCCCCCCAGCCCTTAGGGTTAGGGAGCCCCAGGCCTGGGGCGCCCCAGCCCTTAGGCTTAGGGATCCCTGGCCTGGGGCGCCCCAGCCCTTAGGCTTAGGGAGCCCCAGGCATGGGGCACCCAACCGCTTAGGCTTTGGGAGCTCCAGGCTTGGGGCGCCACAGCCTTTAGGCTTGGGAGCCCCAGGCATGGTATGCCCCAGCCCTTAGGCTTTGGGAGCCCCAGGCCTGGGGCGAACTAGCCCTTAGGCTTAGGGAGCCCATGGCCTGGGATGCACCAGCCCTTCATCTTAGGGCGTGCCAGGCATAGGGCGCCCCAGCCCTTAGGCTTTGGGAACCCCAGGCCTGGGGCGCCCCAGCCCTTAGGCTTAGGGTGCCCCAAGCCGGGGCACCCCAGCCCTTAGGCTTTGGGAGCCCCAGGCCTGGGGCGCCCCAGCCCTTAGACTTAGGGAGCCCCAGACCTGGGGCGCCCCAGCCCTTTGGCTTAGCGAGCCCCAGGCATGGGGCACCCAGCCCGTAGGCTTAGGGAGCCCATGGCCTGGGACGCCCCAGCACTTCGGCTTAGGGCGCCCAGGCCTAAGGCGCCCTAGCACTTAGCCTTTGGGATCCCCAGGTCTGGGGCGCCCCAGCCCTTAGGCTTTGAGAGCCCCAGGCCTGGGGTGCTCCAGCCATTAGGCTTAAGGAGTCCAAGGGCTGCGACGCTCCAACCCTTAGGCTTTGGCAGCCCCTGGACTTGGACGCCCCAGCCCATAGGCTTAGGGAGCCCAAGGGCTGCGACGCCCCAGCCCTTAGGCTTTGGGAGCCCCAGGCCAGATGCGCCCCAGCCCTTAGGCTTAGGGAGCCCATGGTCTGGGGTGCCCCAGCCCTTCGGCTTTGGGGGTCCCAGGCCTGGGGCGCCACAGCCCTTAGGGTTAGGGAGCCCCAGGCCTGGGACGCCCCAGCCCTTAGGCTTAGGGAGCCCATGGCCTGGGCCGACCCAGCCCTTCGCCTTTGGGAGTCCCAGGCCTGGGGAGCCACAGCCCTTAGGCTTTGGGAGCCCCAGGCCTGATGCGCCCCAGCCCTTAGGCTTAGGGAGCTTCAGGCCTGGGGCACCACAGTCCTTAGGCTTTGGGAGCCCCAGGCCTAGGGGGCCCCAACCCTTCGGCTTAGGGAGCCCCAGGCCTGGGGTGCCCCAGCCCTTAGGTTTAGGGAGCCCATGGCCTGGGGCGCCCCATCCATTAGGCTTTGGGAGACCCAGGCTTGGTACGCCCCAGCTATTAGGCTTTGATAGCCCCAGTCCTGGGTCGCCACAGCACTTAGGCTTAGGGAGCCCCAGGCCTGGGAGGACACAGCCCTTAGGCTTAGGGAACCCCAGGCCTGGGGCGCCCCAGCCCTTAGGCTTTGGGAGCCCCAGGCGTGGGGGGATCTAGCCCTTCGGCTTAGGGAGCCCCAGGCCTGGGGCGTCCCAGCCCTTAGGCTTAGGGAGCCCCAGGCCTGGTGCGCACCAGCCCTTAGCCTTAGGGTGCCCATGGCCTGGGACGCCCCACCCCTTCTGTATAGGGCGCGCCAGGTCTGGGGCACCCCAACCCTTAGGCTTTGGGAGCCCCAGGCCTGATGCGCCCCAGCCCTTAGGCTTAGGGAGCTCCAGGCCTGGGGCGCCACAGCCCTTAGGCTTTGGGAGCCCCAGGCCTAGGGGGACCCAGCCCTTTGGCTCAGGGAGCCCCAGGCCTGGGGCGTCCCACCCCTTAGGCTTTGGGAGTCCCAGGCCTGGGGCGCCACAGCCCTTAGGCTTTGGGAGCCCCAGGCCTGATGCGCCCCAGCCCTTAGGCTTAGGGAACTCCAGGCCTGGGGTGCCCCAGCCCTTAGGTTTTGGGAGCCCCAGGCCTGGGGCCCTCCAGCCCTTAGGCTTAGGGAGGCCCAGGCATGGGGCGCCCCTACCCTTAGGCTTTGGGAGCCCCAGGCCTAGGGCGCCGCAGCCCTTCGGCTTAGGGATCCCCAACCTGGGGCATCACAGCCTTTAGGCTTTGGGAGCCCCAGACCTGGGGCGCCACAGCCCTTAGGCTTAGGAAGGCCAAGGGCTGCGACGCCCCTGCCCTTAGGCTTAGGGAGCCCCAGGCCTGGGGCGCACCAGCCCTTAGGCTTAGGGTGCCCCAGACCGGGGCGACCCAGCCCTTAGGCTTTGGGAGCGCCAGGCCTGGGGTGCCCCAGCCCTTAGATTAGGGAGCCCCAGACCTTGGGCGCCCCAGCCCTTAGGCTTAGGGAGCCCAAGGGCTGCGACGCCCCTGCCCTTAGGCTTTAAGAGCCCCAGGCCTGATACGCCCCAGCCCTTATGCTTAGGGAGCCCCAGGCCCTGGGCGCCACAGCCCTTAGGCTTAGGGAGCCCATGGCCTGGGACGCCCCAGCCCTTCGGCTTAGGGAGCACCAGGCCTGGGGAGCCCCAGCCCTTAGGTTTAGGGAACCCATGGCTTGGGACGCCCCAGCCCTTCGGCTTAGGGAGCCCCTGATGGGGCGCTGCAGCCCTAAGGCTTTGGGATCCCCAGGCCTGGGGCGCCCCAGCCCTTAGGCTCTGGGAGCCCAAGGCTTGCAACTCCCCAGCCCTTCAGCGTAGGGAGCCCCAGGCCTGAAGCCCCCCAGCCCTTAGGCTTAGGGAGCTCCAGGCCTGGGGCGCCACAGCCCTTAGGCTTTGGGAGCCCCAGGCCTAGGGGGACCCAGCCCTTTGGCTCAGGGAGCCCCAGGCCTGGGGCGTCCCACCCCTTAGGCTTTGGGAGTCCCAGGCCTGGGGCGCCACAGCCCTTAGGCTTTGGGAGCCCCAGGCCTGATGCGCCCCAGCCCTTAGGCTTAGGGAACTCCAGGCCTGGGGTGCCCCAGCCCTTAGGTTTTGGGAGCCCCAGGCCTGGGGCCCTCCAGCCCTTAGGCTTAGGGAGGCCCAGGCATGGGGCGCCCCTACCCTTAGGCTTTGGGAGCCCCAGGCCTAGGGCGCCGCAGCCCTTCGGCTTAGGGATCCCCAACCTGGGGCATCACAGCCTTTAGGCTTTGGGAGCCCCAGACCTGGGGCGCCACAGCCCTTAGGCTTAGGAAGGCCAAGGGCTGCGACGCCCCTGCCCTTAGGCTTAGGGAGCCCCAAGCCTGGGGCCCCACAGCCCTTCGGCTTAGGGAGCCCCAGGCTTGGGGTGTCCCAGCCCTTAAGCTTAGGGAGCCCCAGGACTCGGGTGCCCCAGCCCTTAGGCTTAGGGAGCCCAAGGGCTACGACGCCCCAGCCCTTAGGCTTAGGGAGACCCAGGCCTGGGGCGCCACAGCCCTTAGGCTTAGGGAGCCCCAGGCCTGGGACATCCCCGCCCTTCGGCTTAGGGCGCGCCAGGCCTAAGGGCCCCAGCCCTTAGGCTTTGGGAGCCCTAGACTTGGGGCGCCCCAGCCTTAGGCTTAGGGAGCCCCTGGCCTAGGGCGCCACAGTCCTCAGCCTTAGGGAGCCCATGGCCTGAGAAGCCCCAGCCCTTCGGCTTAGGGTGTCCCAGTTCTGGGGCGTCCCAACCCTTATTCTTAGGGAGCACCAGGCCTGGGGTGCCCCAGCCCTTTGGCTTAGGGAGCTCCAGTTCTGGGGCTTCCCAACCCTTAGGCTTGGGGAGCACCAGGCCTGAGGCGCTCCAGCCCTTAGGCTTAGGGAGCCCCAGGCCTGGGGCGCACCAGCCCTTAGGCTTAGGGTGCCCCAGACCGGGGCGACCCAGCCCTTAGGCTTTGGGAGCGCCAGGCCTGGGGTGCCCCAGCCCTTAGATTAGGGAGCCCCAGACCTTGGGCGCCCCAGCCCTTAGGCTTAGGGAGCCCAAGGGCTGCGACGCCCCTGCCCTTAGGCTTTAAGAGCCCCAGGCCTGATACGCCCCAGCCCTTATGCTTAGGGAGCCCCAGGCCCTGGGCGCCAGAGCCCTTAGGCTTAGGGAGCCCATGGCCTGGGACGCCCCAGCCCTTCGGCTTAGGGAGCACCAGGCCTGGGGAGCCCCAGCCCTTAGGTTTAGGGAACCCATGGCTTGGGATGCCCCAGCCCTTCGGCTTAGGGAGCCCCAGTACTGGGGCGCCCCAGCCCTAAGGATTTGGGAGCCACAGGCATGGTACGCCCCAGCACTTAGTTTAGGGAGCCCCAGGCCTGGGGCTCCCCAGCCCTTAGGCTTTGAGAGCCCCAGGCCTGGGGCGCCCCAGCCCTTAGGCTTTGGGAGCCCCAGGCATGGTACGCCCAACCCTTAGGCTTAGGGAGCCCCTGGCCTGGGGCGCCACAGCCCTTAGGCTTTGGGAGCCCCTGTCCTGGGGCGCCCCAGGACTTATGTTTGGGAGCCCATGGCCTGGGACGCCCCAGCCCTTCGGCTTAGGGAGCACCAGGCCTGGGGAGCCCCAGCCCTTAGGTTTAGGGAACCCATGGCTTGGGACGCCCCAGCCCTTCGGCTTAGGGAGCCCCTGATGGGGCGCTGCAGCCCTAAGGCTTTGGGATCCCCAGGCCTGGGGCGCCCCAGCCCTTAGGCTCTGGGAGCCCAAGGCTTGCAACTCCCCAGCCCTTCAGCGTAGGGAGCCCCAGGCCTGAAGCCCCCCAGCCCTTAGGCTTAGGGAGCTCCAGGCCTGGGGCGCCACAGCCCTTAGGCTTTGGGAGCCCCAGGCCTAGGGGGACCCAGCCCTTTGGCTCAGGGAGCCCCAGGCCTGGGGCGTCCCACCCCTTAGGCTTTGGGAGTCCCAGGCCTGGGGCGCCACAGCCCTTAGGCTTTGGGAGCCCCAGGCCTGATGCGCCCCAGCCCTTAGGCTTAGGGAACTCCAGGCCTGGGGTGCCCCAGCCCTTAGGTTTTGGGAGCCCCAGGCCTGGGGCCCTCCAGCCCTTAGGCTTAGGGAGGCCCAGGCATGGGGCGCCCCTACCCTTAGGCTTTGGGAGCCCCAGGCCTAGGGCGCCGCAGCCCTTCGGCTTAGGGATCCCCAACCTGGGGCATCACAGCCTTTAGGCTTTGGGAGCCCCAGACCTGGGGCGCCACAGCCCTTAGGCTTAGGAAGGCCAAGGGCTGCGACGCCCCTGCCCTTAGGCTTAGGGAGCCCCAAGCCTGGGGCCCCACAGCCCTTCGGCTTAGGGAGCCCCAGGCTTGGGGTGTCCCAGCCCTTAAGCTTAGGGAGCCCCAGGACTCGGGTGCCCCAGCCCTTAGGCTTAGGGAGCCCAAGGGCTACGACGCCCCAGCCCTTAGGCTTAGGGAGACCCAGGCCTGGGGCGCCACAGCCCTTAGGCTTAGGGAGCCCCAGGCCTGGGACATCCCCGCCCTTCGGCTTAGGGCGCGCCAGGCCTAAGGGCCCCAGCCCTTAGGCTTTGGGAGCCCTAGACTTGGGGCGCCCCAGCCTTAGGCTTAGGGAGCCCCTGGCCTAGGGCGCCACAGTCCTCAGCCTTAGGGAGCCCATGGCCTGAGAAGCCCCAGCCCTTCGGCTTAGGGTGTCCCAGTTCTGGGGCGTCCCAACCCTTATTCTTAGGGAGCACCAGGCCTGGGGTGCCCCAGCCCTTTGGCTTAGGGAGCTCCAGTTCTGGGGCTTCCCAACCCTTAGGCTTGGGGAGCACCAGGCCTGAGGCGCTCCAGCCCTTAGGCTTAGGGAGCCCCAGGCCTGGGGCGCACCAGCCCTTAGGCTTAGGGTGCCCCAGACCGGGGCGACCCAGCCCTTAGGCTTTGGGAGCGCCAGGCCTGGGGTGCCCCAGCCCTTAGATTAGGGAGCCCCAGACCTTGGGCGCCCCAGCCCTTAGGCTTAGGGAGCCCAAGGGCTGCGACGCCCCTGCCCTTAGGCTTTAAGAGCCCCAGGCCTGATACGCCCCAGCCCTTATGCTTAGGGAGCCCCAGGCCCTGGGCGCCAGAGCCCTTAGGCTTAGGGAGCCCATGGCCTGGGACGCCCCAGCCCTTCGGCTTAGGGAGCACCAGGCCTGGGGAGCCCCAGCCCTTAGGTTTAGGGAACCCATGGCTTGGGATGCCCCAGCCCTTCGGCTTAGGGAGCCCCAGTACTGGGGCGCCCCAGCCCTAAGGATTTGGGAGCCACAGGCATGGTACGCCCCAGCACTTAGTTTAGGGAGCCCCAGGCCTGGGGCTCCCCAGCCCTTAGGCTTTGAGAGCCCCAGGCCTGGGGCGCCCCAGCCCTTAGGCTTTGGGAGCCCCAGGCATGGTACGCCCAACCCTTAGGCTTAGGGAGCCCCTGGCCTGGGGCGCCACAGCCCTTAGGCTTTGGGAGCCCCTGTCCTGGGGCGCCCCAGGACTTATGTTTGGGAGCCCCTGGCCTGGGGCGCCCCAGCCCTTAGGCTCTGGGAGCCCAAGGCTTGCAACTCCCCAGCCCTTCAGCGTAGGGAGCCCCAGGCCTGAAGCCCCCCAGCCCTTAGGGTTAGGGAGCCCCAGGCCTGGGGCGCCCCAGCCCTTAGGCTTAGGGATCCCTGGCCTGGGGCGCCCCAGCCCTTAGGCTTAGGGAGCCCCAGGCATGGGGCACCCAACCGCTTAGGCTTTGGGAGCTCCAGGCTTGGGGCGCCACAGCCTTTAGGCTTGGGAGCCCCAGGCATGGTATGCCCCAGCCCTTAGTCTTTAGGAGCCCCAGGCCTGGGGCGAACTAGCCCTTAGGCTTAGGGAGCCCATGGCCTGGGACGCCCCAGCCCTTCATCTTAGGGCGTGCCAGGCATAGGGCGCCCCAGCCCTTAGGCTTTGGGAACCCCAGGCCTGGGGCTCCCCAGCCCTTAGGCTTAGGGTGCCCCAAGCCGGGGCACCCCAGCCCTTAGGCTTTGGGAGCCCCAGGCCTGGGGCGCCCCAGCCCTTAGACTTAGGGAGCCCCAGACCTGGGGCGCCCCAGCCCTTAGGCTTAGGGAGCCCAAGGGCTGCGACGCCCGTGCCCTTAGGTTTTGGGAGCCCCAGGCCTGATGCGCTCCAGCCCTTATGCTTAGGGAGCCCCAGGCCCTGGGCGCCACAGCCCTTAGGCTTAGGGAGCCCATGGCCTGGGACGCCCCAGCCCTTCGGCTTAGGGAGCCCCAAGCCTGGGGCGCCCCAGCGCTTAGGCTTAGGGAACCCATGGCTTGGGACGCCCCAGCCCTTCGGCTTAGGGAGCCCCAGTCCTGGGGAGCCCCAGTCCTTAGGATTTTTGAGCCACAGGCATGGTACGCCCCAGCCCTTAGGTTCGGGAGCCCCAGGCCTGGGGCGTCCCACCCCTTTGGCTTAGCGAGCCCCAGGCATGGGGCACCCAGCCAGTAGGCTTAGGGAGCCCATGGCCTGGGACGCCCCAGCACTTCGGCTTAGGGCGCCCAGGCCTAAGGCGCCCTAGCACTTAGCCTTTGGGATCCCCAGGTCTGGGGCGCCCCAGCCCTTAGGCTTTGGGAGCCCCAGGCCTGGGGTGCTCCAGCCATTAGGCTTAAGGAGTCCAAGTGCTGCGATGCTCCAACCCTTAGGCTTTGGCAGCCCCAGGCCTGATGCGCCCCAGCCCTTAGGCTTAGGGAGCTTCAGGCCTGGGGCACCACAGTCCTTAGGCTTTGGGAGCCCCAGGCCTAGGGGGCCCCAACCCTTCGGCTTAGGGAGCCCCAGGCCTGGGGTGCCCCAGCCCTTAGGTTTAGGGAGCCCATGGCCTGGGGCGCCCCATCCATTAGGCTTTGGGAGACCCAGGCTTGGTACGCCCCAGCTATTAGGCTTTGATAGCCCCAGTCCTGGGTCGCCACAGCACTTAGGCTTAGGGAGCCCCAGGCCTGGGAGGACACAGCCCTTAGGCTTAGGGAACCCCAGGCCTGGGGCGCCCCAGCCCTTAGGCTTTGGGAGACCCAGGCGTGGGGGGATCTAGCCCTTCGGCTTAGGGAGCCCCAGGCCTGGGGCGTCCCAGCCCTTAGGCTTAGGGAGCCCCAGGCCTGGTGCGCACCAGCCCTTAGCCTTGGGGTGCCCATGGCCTGGGACGCCCCACCCCTTCTGTATAAGGCGCGCCAGGTCTGGGGCACCCCAACCCTTAGGCTTTGGGAGCCCCAGGCCTGATGCGCCCCAGCCCTTAGGCTTAGGGAGCTCCAGGCCTGGGGCGCCACAGCCCTTAGGCTTTGGGAGCCCCAGGCCTAGGGGGACCCAGCCCTTTGGCTCAGGGAGCCCCAGGCCTGGGGCGTCCCACCCCTTAGGCTTTGGGAGTCCCAGGCCTGGGGCGCCACAGCCCTTTGGCTTAGGGAGCTCCAGTTCTGGGGCTTCCCAACCCTTAGGCTTGGGGAGCACCAGGCCTGAGGCGCCCCAGCCCTTAGGCTTTGGGAGCCCCAGGCCTGGGGCACGCCAGCCCTTAGGCTTTGGGAGCCCCAGGACTTAGTCGGCCCAGCCCTTAGGCTTTGGGAGCCCCAGGTCTGGGGCGCCCCAGCCCTTAGACTTTGGGAGCCCCAGGCCTGGGGCGCCACAGCCCTTAGGCTTTGGGAGCCCCATGCCTGATGCGACCCAGCCCTTAGGCTTAGGGAACTCCAGGCCTGGGGTGCCCCAGCCCTTAGGTTTGAGAGCCCCAGGCCTGGGGCCCTCCAGCCCTTAGGCTTAGGGAGGTCCAGGCATGGGGCGCCCCTACCCTTAGGCTTTGGGAGCCCCAGGCCTAGGGCGCCGCAACCCATAGGCTTAGGGAGCCCAAGGGCTGCGACGCCCCAGCCCTTAGGCTTTGGGAGCCCCAGGCCAGATGCGCCCCAGCCCTTCGGCTTAGGGATCCCCAACCTGGGGCATCACAGCCTTTAGGTTTTGGGAGCCCCAGACCTGGGGCGCAACAGCCCTTAGGCTTAGGAAGGCCAAGGGCTGCGACGCCCCTGCCCTTAGGCTTAGGGAGCCCCAAGCCTGGGGCCCCACAGCCCTTCGGCTTAGGGAGCCCCAGGCCTGGGGCGTCCCAGCCCTTAAGCTTAGGGAGCCCCAGGACTCTGGTGCCCCAGCCCTTAGGCTTAGGGAGCCCAAGGCCTCGACGCCCCAGCCCTTAGGCTTAGGGAGACCCAGGCCTGGGGCGCCACAGCCCTTAGGCTTAGGGAGCCCCAGGCCTGGGACATCCCCGCCCTTCGGCTTAGGGCGCGCCAGGCCTAAGGGCCCCAGCCCTTAGGCTTTGGGAGCCCTAGACCTGGGGCGCCCCAGCCTTAGGCTTAGGGAGCCCCTGGCCTAGGGCGCCACAGTCCTCAGCCTTAGGGAGCCCATGGCCTGGGACGCCCCAGCCCTTCGGCTTAGGGTGTCCCAGTTCTGGGGAGTCCCAACCCTTATTCTTAGGGAGCACCAGGCCTGGGGTGCCCCAGCCCTTTGGCTTAGGGAGCTCCAGTTCTGGGGCTTCCCAACCCTTAGGCTTAGGGAGCACCAGGCCTGAGGCGCCCCAGCCCTTAGGCTTTGGGAGCCCCAGGCCTGGGGCACGCCAGCCCTTAGGCTTTGGGAGCCCCAGGACTTAGTCGGCCCAGCCCTTAGGCTTTGGGAGCCCCAGGTCGGGGGCGCCCCAGCCCTTAGACTTTGGGAGCCCCAGGCCTGGGGCGCCCCAACCCTTCGGCTTTGGGAGTCCCAGGCCTGGGGCGCCACAGCCCTTAGGCTTTGGGAGCCCCAGGCCTGATGCGCACCAGCCCTTAGGCTTAGGTAGCTCCAGGCCTGGGGCGCCCCAGCCCTTAGGCTTAGGGAGGCCCAGGCCTGGGGCGCCCCTACCCTTAGGCTTTGGGAGCCCCAGGCCTAGGGCGCCGCAGCCCTTATGCTTAGGGAGCCCAAGGGCTGCGAAGCCCCAGCCCTTAGGCTTTGGGAGCCCCAGGACTTATGCGCCACAGCCCTTAGGCTTTGGGAGCCCCAGGCCTATGGGGCCCCAGC
This sequence comes from Tenrec ecaudatus, assembly GCF_050624435.1. Classification (NCBI taxonomy): domain Eukaryota; kingdom Metazoa; phylum Chordata; class Mammalia; order Afrosoricida; family Tenrecidae; genus Tenrec; species Tenrec ecaudatus. The sequence goes on from NC_134540.1 coordinate 123,789,183, forward strand.
CCTTCGGCTTAGGGAGCCCCAGGCCTGGGGTGCCCCAGCCCTTAGGCTTAGGGAGCCCATGTCCTGGGGCGACCCAGCCCTTAGGCTTTGGGAACCCCAGGCGTGGGGGGATCTAGCCTTTCGGCTTTGGGAGCCCCAGGCCTGGGGCGTCCCTGCCCTTAGGCTTACGGAGTCCCAGGCCTGGGGGGCACCAGCCCTTAGCCTTAGGGTGCCCATGGCCTGGGACGCCCCACCCCTTCGGTATAGGGTGCGCCAGGTCTGGGGCACCCCAGCCCTTAGGCTTTGGGAGCCCCAGGCCTGATGCGCCCCAGCCCTTAGGCTTAGGGAGCTCCAGGCCTGGGGCGCCACAGCCCTTAGGCTTTGGGAGCCCCAGGCCTAGGGGGACCCAGCCCTTTGGCTCAGGGAGCCCCAGGCCTGGGGCGTCCCAGCCCTTAGGCTTAGGGAGCCGCAGACCTGTGGCGCCCCAGCCTTAGACTTTGGGAACTCCAGGCCTGGGGCGCCACAGCCCTTAGGCTTTGGGAGCCCCAGTCCTGATGCGCCCCAGCCCTTAGGCTTAGGGAGCTCCAGGCCAGGGGCACCCCAACCCTTAGGTTTTGGGAGCCCCAGAATGGGGCCCTCCACCCCTTAGGTTTAGGGAGGCCCAGGCCTGGGGCGCCCCTACCCTTAGGCTTTGGGAGCCCCAGGCCTGGGGCGCCCCAGCCCTTAGGCTTAGGGAGCTCCAGGCCTGGGGCGCCACAGCCCTTAGGCTTTGGGAGCCCCAGGCCTAGGGGGCCCCAGCCCTTCGGCTTAGGGAGCCCCAGGCCTGGGGTGCCCCAGCCCTTAGGCTTAGGGAGCCCATGGCCTGGGGCGCCCAATCCATTAGGCTTTGGGAGACCCAGGCTTGGTACGCCCCAGCTATTAGGCTTTGATAGCCCCAGGCCTGGGTCGCCCCAGCACTTAGGCTTAGGGAGCCCCAGGCCTGGGAGGACCCAGCCCTTAGGCTTAGGGAACCCCAGGCCTGGGGCGCCCCAGCCCTTAGGCTTTGGGAGCCCCAGGCGTGGGGGGATCTAGCCCTTCGGCTTAGGGAGCCCCAGGCCTGGGGCGTCCCAGCCCTTAGGCTTAGGGAGCCCCAGGCCTGGGGCGCACCAGCCCTTAGCCTTAGGGTGCCCATGGCCTGGGACGCCCCACCCCTTCGGTATAGGGCGTGCCAGGTCTGGGGCACCCCAACCCTTAGGCTTTGGGAGCCCCAGGCTTGATGCGCCCCAGCCCTTAGGCTTAGGGAGCACTAGGCCTGGGGCGCCACAGCCCTTAGGCTTTGGGAGCACCAGGCATAGGGGGACCCAGGCCTTTGGCTCAGGGAGCCCCAGGCCTGGGGCGTCCCAGCCCTTAGGCTTAGGGAGCCCATGGCCTAGGGCGCCCAAGCCCTTAGGCTTTGGGAGACCCAGGTGGGTGCGCCCCAGCTATTAGGCTTAGGGAGCCCCAGGCCTGGGGCGCCCCAGCCCATAGGCTTTGGGAGCCCCAGGCCTGGGTCACTCCAGCCCTTAGGCTTAGGGAGTCCCAGGTCTGGGCGCCCCAGACCTTAGGCTTTGGGAGGCACAGGCCTGGGGCGCCCCAGCGATTAGGCTTAGGGAGCCCAAGGCTTGCGACGCCCCAGCCCTTAGGCTTTGGGAGCCCCAGGCCTGAAAAGCCCCAGCCCTTATGCTTAGGGAGCCCCAGGCCAGGGACGTCCCCGCCTTTCGGATTAGGGTGCGCCAGGCCTAGGGCGCCCCAGCCCATAGGCTTAGGGAGCCCATGGCCTGGGACGCCCCAGCTCTTAGGCTTTGGGAGCTCCAGGCCTGTGGCGCCCCAGTCATTAGCATTTGGAGGCCCTGGCCTGGAGCGCCCCAGCCCTTAGGCTTTGGGAGCCCCAGGCCTGGGGCGCCCCAGCCTTTAGGCATTGGGAGCCCCAGGCCTGAGGCGCCCCAGCCCTTAGGCTTTGGGAGCCCCAGGCCTGGGGCACGCCAGCACTTAGGCTTTGGGAGCCCCAGGACTTAGTCGGCCCAGACCTTAGGCTTTGGGAGCCCCAGGTCTGGGGCGCCCCAGCCCTTAGACTTTGGGAGCCCCAGGCCTGGGGCGCCCCAACCCTTCGGCTTTGGGAGTCCCAGGCCTGGGGCGCCACAGCCCTTAGGCTTTGGGAGACCCAGGCCTGATGCGCCCCAGCCCTTAGGCTTAGGTAGCTCCAGGCCTGGGGCGCCCCAGCCCTTAGGTTTTGGGAGCCCCAGGCCTGGGGCCCTCCAGCCCTTAGGCTTAGGGAGGCCCAGGCCTGGGGCGCCCCTACCCTTAGGCTTTGGGAGCCCCAGGCCTAGGGCGCCGCAGCCCTTAGGCTTAGGGAGCCCAAGGGCTGCGAAGCCCCAGCCCTTAGGCTTTGGGAGCCCCAGGCCTTATGCGCCCCAGCCCTTAGACTTAGGGAGCTCCAGGCCTGGGGCGCCACAGCCCTTAGGCTTTGGGAGCCCCAGGCCTAGGGGGCCCCAGCCCTTCGGCTTAGGGAGCCCCAGGCCTGGGGTGCCCCAGCCCTTAGGCTTAGGGAGCCCATGTCCTGGGGCGCCCCAGCCCTTAGGTTTTGGGAACCCCAGGCGTGGGGGGATCTAGCCTTTCGGCTTAGGGAGCCCAAGGCTTGCGACGCCCCAGCCCTTCGGCTTTGGGAACCCCAGGCCTGAAAAGCCCCAGCCAATTTGCTTAGGGAGCCCCAGGCCAGGGACGCCCCCGCCTTTCGGCTTAGGTCGCGCCAGGCCTAGGGCGTCCCAGCGCTTAGGCTTCGGGAGCCCAAGGGCTGCGACGCCCCTGCCCTTAGGCTTAGGGAGCCCCAGGCCTAGGGCGCCACAGTCTTTAGGCTTAGGGAGCCCATGGCCTGGGACGCCCCAGCCCTTCGGCTTAGGGAGCTCCAGTTCTGGGGCGTCCCAGCCCTTAGGCTTTTGGAGCCCCAGGCCTATGGCGACCAAGCCCTTCGGCTTATGGAGCCCCAGGGCTGGGGCGCACCAGCCCTTAGGCTTAGGGAGCCCATGGCCTGGGGCGCCCCAGCCCTTAGGCTTTGGGAGTCCCAGGCCTGGGGCGCTGCAGCCCTTAGGCTTAGGGAGCCCCAGCCTGGGGCGCACCAGCCCTTAGGCTTAGGGAGCCCATGGCCTGGGATGCTCCAGCAATTTGGCTTAGGGCGCGCCAGGCCTAGGGCGTCCCAGTCCTTAGGTTTTGGGAGCCCTAGACCTGGGGCGCCCCTGCCCTTAGGCTTAGGGAGACCAAGGGCTGCGACGCCCCTGCCCTTAGACTTAGGGAGCCCCAAGCCTGGGGCCCCACAGCCCTTCGGCTTAGGGAGCCCCAGGCCTCGGGCGCCCCAGCCTTTAGGCATTGGGAGCCCCAGACCTGGGGCGCCCCAGCCCTTAGGCTTAGGGGGGCCAAGGGCTGCGACGCCCCTGCCCTTAGGCTTAAGGATCCCCAAGCCTGGGGCCCCACAGCCCTTCGGCTTAGGGAGCCCCAGGCCTGGGGCGCCCCAGTCTTTAGGCATTGGGGGCCCCAGGCCTGAGGCGTCCCAGCCCTTAGGCTTTGGGAGCCCCAGGCCTGGGGCGCCCCAGCCTTTAGGAATTAGGAGCCCCAGGCCTGAGGTGCCCCAACCCTTAGGCTTTGGGAGCCCCAGGCCTGGGGCACGCCAGCCCTTAGGCTTTGGGAGCTCCAGGACTTAGGCGCCCCTGCCCTTAGGCTTTGGAGCCCCAGGCCTGGGGTGCCCCAGCCCTTAGGCTTTGAGAGCCGAAGGGCAGGGGCGCCCCAGCCCTTAGACTTTGGGAGCCCCAGGCCTGGGGTGCCCTAGCCCTTAGGCTTTGGGAGCCCAAGGCCTGGGGAGCCCCCGCCCTTAGGCTTTGGGAGCCACAGGCCTGGGGGGACCCAGCCCTTCGGTTTAGTGAGCCCCACCTGGGGCGTCCCAGCCCTTAGGGTTAGGGAGCCCCAGGCCTGGGACGCCCCAGCCCTTAGGCTTAGGGAGCCCATTACCTGGGGCGTCCCAGCCCTTCGGCTTTGGGAGTCTCAGGCCGGGGGCGCCACAGCCCTTAGGGTTTGGGAGCCCCAGGGTTGGTGCACGCCAGCTCTTAGGCTTTGGTATTCCCAGTCCTGGGGCGCGCCAGCCCTTAGACTTAGGGAGCCCCAGGACTGGGACGTCCCAGCCCTTAGGCTTAGGTAGCCCCAGGACTGGGGCGCCCCAGCCCTTAGGCTTAGGGAGCCCATGGCCTGGGACGCCCCAGCACTTCGGCTTAGGGCGCGCCAGGCCTAGGGCGCCCTAGCACTTAGCCTTTGGGAGCCCCAGGCCTGGGGCGCTCCAGCCATTAGGCTTAGGGAGCCCAAGGGCTGCGAAATCCCAGCCCTTGGGCTTTGGGAGCCCCAGGACTGGGGCGCCCCAGCCAATAGGCTTGGGGAGCCCAAGGGCTGCGACGCCCCAGCCCCTAGGCTTTGGGAGCCCCAGGCCAGATGCGCGCCAGCCCTTCGGCTTAGGGATCCCCAGGCCTGGGGCGTCCCAGGCTTAGGCTTAGGGAGCCCCATGCCTGAGGCGCACCATCCCTAAGGCTTATGGAGCCCCAGGCCTGGGTCGCCCCCGCCCTTCGTCTTAGGCCGCGCCAGGCCTAGGGCGCCCCAGCCCTTAGGCTTTGGGAGCCCCAGGCCTGGGGAGCTCCAGCCCTTAGGCTTAGGGAGCCAAGGCCTGGGGCGCCCCAGCCATTTGGCTTAGGGCGCCCCAGGCCTAGGGCGCCCCAGCCCTTAGGTTTTGGGAGCCCTAGACCTGGGGCGCCCCTGCCCTTAGGCTTAGGGTGCCCCAGGCCTGGGACGCCCCAGCCCTTAGACTTTGGGAGCCCCAGACCTGGGGCGCTCCAGCACTTAGGCTTAGGGAGCCCCATGCCTCGGGCGCCCCAGCCCTTAGGCTTAGGGAGGCCAAGGGCTGTGACGCCCTTGCCCTTAGGCTTAGGGAGCCCCAAGCCTGGGGCCCCACAGCCCTTCGGCTTAGGGAGCCCCAGGCCTGGGGCGTCCCAGCCCTTATGCTTAGGGAGCCCAGGCCTCGGGCGCCCCAGCCTTTAGGCTTTGGGAGCCCCAGACCTGGGGCGCCCCAGCCCATAGGCTTAGGGAGGCCAAGGGCTGCGACGCCCCTACCCTTAGGCTTTGGGAGCCCCAAGCCTGGGGCCCCACAGCCCTTCGGCTTAGGGAGCCCCAGGCCTGGGACGTCCCAGCCCTTAGGCTTAGGGAGCCCCAAGCCTCGGGCGCCCCAGCCCTTAGGCTTAGGGAGCCCATGTCCTGGGACACCCCAGCCCTTAGGCTTAGGGAGCCCAACCTGGGACCCCCTCGCCCTTCGTCTTAGGGCGCGCCAGGCCTAGTGCGCCCCAGCCCTTAGGCTTTGGGATCCCTAGACCTGGGGCGCCCCAGCCCTTAGATTTTGGGAGCCCCAGGCATGGAGCGCTCCAGCCATTAGGTTTAGGGAGCCCCAGGCCTGGGGCGCCCCAGCCCTTAGGCTTAGGTAGCCCAAGGGCTACGACGCCCCAGCCCTTAGGCTTTGGGAGCCCCAGGCCAGATGCGCCCCAGCCCTTAGGCTTAGGGAGACCCAGGCCTGGGGCGCCACCGCCCTTAGGCTTAGTGAGCCCCAGGCCTGGGACATCCCCGCCCTTCGGCTTAGGGCACGCCAGGCCTAGGGGGCCCCAGCCCTTAGGCTTTGGGAGCCCTAGACCTGGGGCGCCCCAGCCCTTAGGCTTAGGGAGCCCCTGGCCTAGGGCGCCACAATCCTTAGCTTTAGGGAGCCCATGGCCTGGGACGCCCCAGCCCTTCGGCTTAGGGTGTCCCAGTTCTGGGGCGTCCCAAGCCTTATTCTTAGGGAGCACCAGGCCTGGGGCGCCCCAGCCCTTTGGCTTAGGGAGCTCCAATTCTGGGGCTTCCCAACCCTTAGGCTTAGGGAGCACCAGGCCAGGGGCGCCCCAGCCTTTAGGCTTAGGGAGCCCATGGCCTGGGACGCCCCAGCCCTTCGGCTTAGGGAGCCCCAGGTCAGGGGCCCCCCAGCCCTTAGGCTTTTGGAGCCCCAGGCCTATGGTGCCCAAGCCCTTAGGCTTAGGGAGACCCAGGCCTGGGAAGCTCCAGCCCTTAGGTTTAGGGAGCCCCAGGCCTGGGGCGCCACAGTCCTTAGGTTTTGGGAGCTCCAGTCCTGGGGCGCCCCTTCCCTTAGGCTTAGAGAACCCCAGGCCTGGGGCGCCCCAGCCCTTAGGCTTTAGGAGCCAAAGGCCTGGGGCTCCCCAGCCATTAGGCTTTGGGAGCCCCAGGCCTGGGGAGCCCCAGCCCTTAGGCTTTGGGAACCCCAGGCCTGGGGCGCCCCAGCCCTTAGGCTTACGTAGCCCCAGGACTGGGACGCCCCGCCCTTCGGCTTAGGGCGCGCCAGGCCTAGGGCGCCATAGACTTTAGGCTTTGGGAGCCCCAGGCCTGGGGTGCTCCAGCCCTTAGGCTTAGGGAGCCCCATGCCTGCGGTGCACCTGCTCTTAGGCTTAGGGAGCCCATGGCCTGGGACGTCCCAGCCCTTTGGCTTAGGGCGTGCCATTCCTAGGGCGCCCCAGCCCATCGGCTTTGGGAGCCCTAGATCTGGGGCGCTCCTGCCATTATGCCTAGGGTGCCCCAGGCCTGGGGCGCCCCAGCCCTTAGGCTTTGGGTGCCCGAGACCTGCGGTGCTCCAGCCCTTAGGCTTTGGGAGCCTCAGACCTGGGGAGCCCCAGCCCTTTGGCTTACGGCGCGCCAGGCCTAGGGCGCCCCAGCCCTTAGGCTTTGGGAGCCCTATACCTGGGGCGCCCCTGCCCTTAGGCTTAGGGAGCCCCTGGCCTAGGGCGCCACAATCCTTAGCTTTAGGGAGCCCATGGCCTGGGACGCCCCAGCCCTTCGGCTTAGGGTGTCCCAGTTCTGGGGCGTCCCAATTCTTATTCTTAGGGAGCACCAGGCTTGGGGCGCCCCAGCCCTTTGGCTTAGGGAGCTCCAATTCTGGGGCTTCCCAACCCTTAGGCTTAGGGAGCACCAGGCCAGGGGCGCCCCAGCCTTTAGGCTTTGGGAGCCCATGGCCTGGGACGCCCCAGCCCTTCGGCTTAGGGAGCCCCAGGTCAGGGGCCCCCCAGCCCTTAGGCTTTTGGAGCCCCAGGCCTATGGTGCCCAAGCCCTTAGGCTTAGGGAGACCCAGGCCTGGGAAGCTCCAGCCCTTAGGTTTAGGGAGCCCCAGGCCTGGGGCGCCACAGCCCTTAGGTTTTGGGAGCTCCAATCCTGGGGCGCCCCTTCCCTTAGGCTTAGAGAACCCCAGGCCTGGGGCGCCCCAGCCCTTAGGCTTTAGGAGCCAAAGGCCTGGGGCTCCCCAGCCATTAGGCTTTGGGAGCCCCAGGCCTGGGGAGCCCCAGCCCTTAGGCTTTGGGAACCCCAGGCCTGGGGCGCCCCAGCCCTTAGGCTTACGTAGCCCCAGGACTGGGACGCCCCGCCCTTCGGCTTAGGGCGCGCCAGGCCTAGGGCGCCATAGACTTTAGGCTTTGGGAGCCCCAGGCCTGCGGTGCACCTGCTCTTAGGCTTAGGGAGCCCATGGCCTGGGACGTCCCAGCCCTTTGGCTTAGGGCGTGCCATGCCTAGGGCGCCCCAGCTCATCGGCTTTGGGAGCCCTAGACCTGGGGCGCTCCTGCCATTATGCCTAGGGTTCCCCAGGCCTGGGGCGCCCCAGCCCTTAGGCTTTGGGTGCCCGAGACCTGCGGTGCTCCAGCCCTTAGGCTTTGGGAGCCTCAGACCTGGGGAGCCCCAGCCCTTTGGCTTACGGCGCGCCAGGCCTAGGGCGCCCCAGCCCTTAGGCTTTGGGAGCCCTATACCTGGGACGCCCCTGCCCTTAGGCTTAGGGTGCCCCAGGCCTGGGGCGCCCCAGCCCTTCGGCTTTGGGTGCCCCAGGGCTGGGGCACCCCAGCCCTTCGGCTTTGGGAGTCCCAGGCCTGGGGCGCCCCAACCCTTAGGCTTTGGTAGCCCCAGGCCTGGGGCGCCGCAGCCCTTATGGTTAGGGAGCCCCAGGCCAGGTGGGACCCAGCCCTTCGGTTTAGGGAGCCAAAGGGCTGGGACGTCCCAGCCCTTAGGCTTTTGGAGCCCCAGGCCTATGTCGCCCAAGCCCTTCGGCTTACGGAGCCCCAGGGCTGGGGCGCCCCAGCCCATAGGCTTAGGGAGCCCATGGCTTGGGGCGCCCCAGCCTTTAGGCTTTGGGAGCCCCAGGCTTGGTGCGCCCCAGCTATTAGGCTTTAGTAGCCCCAGGCCTGGGACGCCCCAGCCCTTTTGCTTAGGTAGCCCCAGGCCTGGGAAGACCCAGCCCTTAGGCTTAGGGAGTCCAAGGCCTGGGGCTCCCCAGCCCTTAGTCTTTGGGAGCCCCAGGCCTGGGTCACTCCAGCCCTTAGGCTTAGGGAGCCCCAGGTCTGGGGCGCCCCAGCCCTTAGGCTTAGGGAGCACCAGGCCTGGGGCGCCACAGCCCTTAGGCTTTGGGCGCCCCATGCCTAGGGGGTCACAGCGCGTCGGCTTAGGGAGCCCAGGCCTGGGGCGCACCAGCCCTTAAGTTTAGGGATCCCTGGCCTGGGGCGCCCCAGCCCTTAGGCTTAGGTAGTCCCAGGCCTGGGGCGCCCCAGCCCTTAGGCTTTGGGAGCTCCAGTCCTGGGGCGCCCCTTCCCTTAGGCTTAGAGAACCCCAGGCCTGGGGCGCCCCAGCCCTTAGGCTTTAGGAGCCAAAGGCCTGGGGCTCCCCAGCCATTAGGCTTTGGGAGCCCCAGGCCTGGGGAGCCCCAGCCCTTAGGCTTTGGGAACCCCAGGCCTGGGGCGCCCCAGCCCTTAGGCTTACGTAGCCCCAGGACTGGGACGCCCCGCCCTTCGGCTTAGGGCGCGCCAGGCCTAGGGCGCCATAGACTTTAGGCTTTGGGAGCCCCAGGCCTGGGGTGCTCCAGCCCTTAGGCTTAGGGAGCCCCAGGCCTGGGGCGCCCCAGCCCTTAGGCTTAGGTCGCGCCAGGCCTGGGGCGCCCCAGCCCTTATGGTTAGGGAGCCCCAGGCCAGGTGGGACCCAGCCCTTCGGTTTAGGGAGCCACAGGGCTGGGGCGTCCCAGCCCTTAGGCTTTTGGAGCCCCAGGCCTATGGCGCTGACGCCCTTCGGCTTAGGGAGCCCCAGGGCTGGGGCGCCCCAGCCCATAGGCTTAGGGAGCCCATGGCCTGCGGCGCCCCAGCCCTTAGTCTTTGGGAGCCCCAGGCTGGGTGCGCCCCAGCTATTAGGCTTTGGTAGCCCCAGGCCTGGTGCGCCCCAGCCCTTAGGCTGAGGGTGCCCCAGGCCTGGGAGGACCAAGCCCTTAGGCTTAGGGAACCCCAGGCCTGGGGCGCCCCAGCCCATAGGCTTTGGGAGCCCCAGGCCTGGGTCACTCCAGCCCTTAGGCTTAGGTAGTCCCAGGTCTGGGCGCCCCAGACCTTAGGCTTTGGGAGGCCCAGGCCTGGGGCGCCCCAGCCCTTAGGCTTAGGGAGCCCAAGGCTTGCGACTCCCCAGCCCTTCGGCTTTGGGAGCCCCAGGCCTAGGGCGTCCCAGCGCTTAGGCTTCGGGAGTCCAAGGGCTGCGACGCCCCTGCCCTTCGGCTTAGGGAGCCCCAGGCCTAGGGCGCCACAGTCTTTAGGCTTAGGGAGCCCATGGCCTGGGACGCCCCAGCCCTTCGGCTTAGGGAGCCCCAGTTCTGGGGCGTCCCAGCCCTTAGGCTTTTGGAGCCCCAAGCCTATGGCGAACAAGCCCTTCGGCTTATGGTGCCCCAGGGCTTGGGCGCCCCAGCCCTTAGGCTTAGGGAGCCCATGGCCTGGGGCGCCCCAGCCCTTAGGCTTTGGGAGTCCCAGGCCTGGGGCGCTGCAGCCCTTAGGCTTAGGGAGCCCCAGCCTGGGGCGCACCAGCCCTTAGGCTTAGGGAGCCCATGGCCTGGGATGCCCCAGCAATTTGGCTTAGGGCGCGCCAGGCCTAGGGCGTCCCAGCCCTTAGGTTTTGGGAGCCCTAGACCTGGGGCGCCCCTGCCCTTAGGCTTAGGGAGGCCAAGGGCTGCGACGCCCCTGCCCTTAGACTTAGGGAGCCCCAAGCCTGGGGCCCCACAGCCCTTCGGCTTAGGGAGCCCCAGGCCTCGGGCGCCCCAGCCTTTAGGCTTTGGGAGCCCCAGACCTGGGGCGCCCCAGCCCTTAGGCTTAGGGGGGCCAAGGGCTGCGACGCCCCTGCCCTTAGGCTTAAGGATCCCCAAGCCTGGGGCCCCACAGCCCTTCGGCTTAGGGAGCCCCAGGCCTGGGGCGCCCCAGTCTTTAGGCATTGGGAGCCCCAGGCCTGAGGCGTCCCAGCCCTTAGGCTTTGGGAGCCCCAGGCCTGGGGTGCCCCAGCCTTTAGGAATTAGGAGCCCCAGGCCTGAGGCGTCCCAGCCCTTAGGCTTAGGGAGCCCCAAGCCTCGGGCGCCCCAGCCCTTAGGCTTAGGGAGCCCATGTCCTGGGACACCCCAGCCCTTAGGCTTAGGGAGCCCAACCTGGGACCCCCTCGCCCTTCGTCTTAGGGCGCGCCAGGCCTAGTGCGCCCCAGCCCTTAGGCTTTGGGATCCCTAGACCTGGGGCGCCCCAGCCCTTAGATTTTGGGAGCCCCAGGCATGGAGCGCTCCAGCCATTAGGTTTAGGGAGCCCCAGGCCTGGGGCGCCCCAGCCCTTAGGCTTAGGTAGCCCAAGGGCTACGACGCCCCAGCCCTTAGGCTTTGGGAGCCCCAGGCCAGATGCGCCCCAGCCCTTAGGCTTAGGGAGACCCAGGCCTGGGGCGCCACCGCCCTTAGGCTTAGTGAGCCCCAGGCCTGGGACATCCCCGCCCTTCGGCTTAGGGCACGCCAGGCCTAGGGGGCCCCAGCCCTTAGGCTTTGGGAGCCCTAGACCTGGGGCGCCCCAGCCCTTAGGCTTAGGGAGCCCCTGGCCTAGGGCGCCACAATCCTTAGCTTTAGGGAGCCCATGGCCTGGGACGCCCCAGCCCTTCGGCTTAGGGTGTCCCAGTTCTGGGGCGTCCCAAGCCTTATTCTTAGGGAGCACCAGGCCTGGGGCACCCCAGCCCTTTGGCTTAGGGAGCTCCAATTCTGGGGCTTCCCAACCCTTAGGCTTAGGGAGCACCAGGCCAGGGGCGCCCCAGCCTTTAGGCTTAGGGAGCCCATGGCCTGGGACGCCCCAGCCCTTCGGCTTAGGGAGCCCCAGGTCAGGGGCCCCCCAGCCCTTAGGCTTTTGGAGCCCCAGGCCTATGGTGCCCAAGCCCTTAGGCTTAGGGAGACCCAGGCCTGGGAAGCTCCAGCCCTTAGGTTTAGGGAGCCCCAGGCCTGGGGCGCCACAGTCCTTAGGTTTTGGGAGCTCCAGTCCTGGGGCGCCCCTTCCCTTAGGCTTAGAGAACCCCAGGCCTGGGGCGCCCCAGCCCTTAGGCTTTAGGAGCCAAAGGCCTGGGGCTCCCCAGCCATTAGGCTTTGGGAGCCCCAGGCCTGGGGAGCCCCAGCCCTTAGGCTTTGGGAACCCCAGGCCTGGGGCGCCCCAGCCCTTAGGCTTACGTAGCCCCAGGACTGGGACGCCCCGCCCTTCGGCTTAGGGCGCGCCAGGCCTAGGGCGCCATAGACTTTAGGCTTTGGGAGCCCCAGGCCTGGGGTGCTCCAGCCCTTAGGCTTAGGGAGCCCCATGCCTGCGGTGCACCTGCTCTTAGGCTTAGGGAGCCCATGGCCTGGGACGTCCCAGCCCTTTGGCTTAGGGCGTGCCATTCCTAGGGCGCCCCAGCCCATCGGCTTTGGGAGCCCTAGATCTGGGGCGCTCCTGCCATTATGCCTAGGGTGCCCCAGGCCTGGGGCGCCCCAGCCCTTAGGCTTTGGGTGCCCGAGACCTGCGGTGCTCCAGCCCTTAGGCTTTGGGAGCCTCAGACCTGGGGAGCCCCAGCCCTTTGGCTTACGGCGCGCCAGGCCTAGGGCGCCCCAGCCCTTAGGCTTTGGGAGCCCTATACCTGGGGCGCCCCTGCCCTTAGGCTTAGGGAGCCCCTGGCCTAGGGCGCCACAATCCTTAGCTTTAGGGAGCCCATGGCCTGGGACGCCCCAGCCCTTCGGCTTTGGGTGTCCCAGTTCTGGGGCGTCCCAATTCTTATTCTTAGGGAGCACCAGGCTTGGGGCGCCCCAGCCCTTTGGCTTAGGGAGCTCCAATTCTGGGGCTTCCCAACCCTTAGGCTTAGGGAGCACCAGGCCAGGGGCGCCCCAGCCTTTAGGCTTAGGGAGCCCATGGCCTGGGACGCCCCAGCCCTTCGGCTTAGGGAGCCCCAGGTCAGGGGCCCCCCAGCCCTTAGGTTTTTGGAGCCCCAGGCCTATGGTGCCCAAGCCCTTAGGCTTAGGGAGACCCAGGCCTGGGAAGCTCCAGCCCTTAGGTTTAGGGAGCCCCAGGCCTGGGGCGCCACAGCCCTTAGGTTTTGGGAGCTCCAATCCTGGGGCGCCCCTTCCCTTAGGCTTAGAGAACCCCAGGCCTGGGGCGCCCCAGCCCTTAGGCTTTAGGAGCCAAAGGCCTGGGGCTCCCCAGCCATTAGGCTTTGGGAGCCCCAGGCCTGGGGAGCCCCAGCCCTTAGGCTTTGGGAACCCCAGGCCTGGGGCGCCCCAGCCCTTAGGCTTACGTAGCCCCAGGACTGGGACGCCCCGCCCTTCGGCTTAGGGCGCGCCAGGCCTAGGGCGCCATAGACTTTAGGCTTTGGGAGCCCCAGGCCTGCGGTGCACCTGCTCTTAGGCTTAGGGAGCCCATGGCCTGGGACGTCCCAGCCCTTTGGCTTAGGGCGTGCCATGCCTAGGGCGCCCCAGCTCATCGGCTTTGGGAGCCCTAGACCTGGGGCGCTCCTGCCATTATGCCTAGGGTTCCCCAGGCCTGGGGCGCCCCAGCCCTTAGGCTTTGGGTGCCCGAGACCTGCGGTGCTCCAGCCCTTAGGCTTTGGGAGCCTCAGACCTGGGGAGCCCCAGCCCTTTGGCTTACGGCGCGCCAGGCCTAGGGCGCCCCAGCCCTTAGGCTTTGGGAGCCCTATACCTGGGACGCCCCTGCCCTTAGGCTTAGGGTGCCCCAGGCCTGGGGCGCCCCAGCCCTTCGGCTTTGGGTGCCCCAGGGCTGGGGCACCCCAGCCCTTCGGCTTTGGGAGTCCCAGGCCTGGGGCGCCCCAACCCTTAGGCTTTGGTAGCCCCAGGCCTGGGGCGCCGCAGCCCTTATGGTTAGGGAGCCCCAGGCCAGGTGGGACCCAGCCCTTCGGTTTAGGGAGCCAAAGGGCTGGGACGTCCCAGCCCTTAGGCTTTTGGAGCCCCAGGCCTATGTCGCCCAAGCCCTTCGGCTTACGGAGCCCCAGGGCTGGGGCGCCCCAGCCCATAGGCTTAGGGAGCCCATGGCTTGGGGCGCCCCAGCCTTTAGGCTTTGGGAGCCCCAGGCTTGGTGCGCCCCAGCTATTAGGCTTTAGTAGCCCCAGGCCTGGGACGCCCCAGCCCTTTTGCTTAGGTAGCCCCAGGCCTGGGAAGACCCAGCCCTTAGGCTTAGGGAGTCCAAGGCCTGGGGCTCCCCAGCCCTTAGTCTTTGGGAGCCCCAGGCCTGGGTCACTCCAGCCCTTAGGCTTAGGGAGCCCCAGGTCTGGGGCGCCCCAGCCCTTAGGCTTAGGGAGCACCAGGCCTGGGGCGCCACAGCCCTTAGGCTTTGGGCGCCCCATGCCTAGGGGGTCACAGCGCGTCGGCTTAGGGAGCCCAGGCCTGGGGCGCACCAGCCCTTAAGTTTAGGGATCCCTGGCCTGGGGCGCCCCAGCCCTTAGGCTTAGGTAGTCCCAGGCCTGGGGCGCCCCAGCCCTTAGGCTTTGGGAGCTCCAGTCCTGGGGCGCCCCTTCCCTTAGGCTTAGAGAACCCCAGGCCTGGGGCGCCCCAGCCCTTAGGCTTTAGGAGCCAAAGGCCTGGGGCTCCCCAGCCATTAGGCTTTGGGAGCCCCAGGCCTGGGGAGCCCCAGCCCTTAGGCTTTGGGAACCCCAGGCCTGGGGCGCCCCAGCCCTTAGGCTTACGTAGCCCCAGGACTGGGACGCCCCGCCCTTCGGCTTAGGGCGCGCCAGGCCTAGGGCGCCATAGACTTTAGGCTTTGGGAGCCCCAGGCCTGGGGTGCTCCAGCCCTTAGGCTTAGGGAGCCCCAGGCCTGGGGCGCCCCAGCCCTTAGGCTTAGGTCGCGCCAGGCCTGGGGCGCCCCAGCCCTTATGGTTAGGGAGCCCCAGGCCAGGTGGGACCCAGCCCTTCGGTTTAGGGAGCCACAGGGCTGGGGCGTCCCAGCCCTTAGGCTTTTGGAGCCCCAGGCCTATGGCGCTGACGCCCTTCGGCTTAGGGAGCCCCAGGGCTGGGGCGCCCCAGCCCATAGGCTTAGGGAGCCCATGGCCTGCGGCGCCCCAGCCCTTAGTCTTTGGGAGCCCCAGGCTGGGTGCGCCCCAGCTATTAGGCTTTGGTAGCCCCAGGCCTGGTGCGCCCCAGCCCTTAGGCTGAGGGTGCCCCAGGCCTGGGAGGACCAAGCCCTTAGGCTTAGGGAACCCCAGGCCTGGGGCGCCCCAGCCCATAGGCTTTGGGAGCCCCAGGCCTGGGTCACTCCAGCCCTTAGGCTTAGGTAGTCCCAGGTCTGGGCGCCCCAGACCTTAGGCTTTGGGAGGCCCAGGCCTGGGGCGCCCCAGCCCTTAGGCTTAGGGAGCCCAAGGCTTGCGACTCCCCAGCCCTTCGGCTTTGGGAGCCCCAGGCCTAGGGCGTCCCAGCGCTTAGGCTTCGGGAGTCCAAGGGCTGCGACGCCCCTGCCCTTCGGCTTAGGGAGCCCCAGGCCTAGGGCGCCACAGTCTTTAGGCTTAGGGAGCCCATGGCCTGGGACGCCCCAGCCCTTCGGCTTAGGGAGCCCCAGTTCTGGGGCGTCCCAGCCCTTAGGCTTTTGGAGCCCCAAGCCTATGGCGAACAAGCCCTTCGGCTTATGGTGCCCCAGGGCTGGGGCGCCCCAGCCCTTAGGCTTAGGGAGCCCATGGCCTGGGGCGCCCCAGCCCTTAGGCTTTGGGAGTCCCAGGCCTGGGGCGCTGCAGCCCTTAGGCTTAGGGAGCCCCAGCCTGGGGCGCACCAGCCCTTAGGCTTAGGGAGCCCATGGCCTGGGATGCCCCAGCAATTTGGCTTAGGGCGCGCCAGGCCTAGGGCGTCCCAGCCCTTAGGTTTTGGGAGCCCTAGACCTGGGGCGCCCCTGCCCTTAGGCTTAGGGAGGCCAAGGGCTGCGACGCCCCTGCCCTTAGACTTAGGGAGCCCCAAGCCTGGGGCCCCACAGCCCTTCGGCTTAGGGAGCCCCAGGCCTCGGGCGCCCCAGCCTTTAGGCTTTGGGAGCCCCAGACCTGGGGCGCCCCAGCCCTTAGGCTTAGGGGGGCCAAGGGCTGCGACGCCCCTGCCCTTAGGCTTAAGGATCCCCAAGCCTGGGGCCCCACAGCCCTTCGGCTTAGGGAGCCCCAGGCCTGGGGCGCCCCAGTCTTTAGGCATTGGGAGCCCCAGGCCTGAGGCGTCCCAGCCCTTAGGCTTTGGGAGCCCCAGGCCTGGGGTGCCCCAGCCTTTAGGAATTAGGAGCCCAGGCCTGAGGCGCCCCAGCCCTTAGGCTTTGGGAGCCCCAGGCCTGGGGCACGGCAGCACTTAGGCTTTGGGAGCTCCAGGACTTAGGCGCCCCAGCCCTTAGGCTTTGGAGCCCCAGGCCTGGGGTGCCCCAGCCCTTAGGCTTTGAGAGCCGAAGGGCAGGGGCGCCCCAGCCCTTAGACTTTGGGAGCCCCAGGCCTGGGGTGCCCTAGCCCTTAGGCTTTGGGAGCCACAGGCCTGGGGGGACCCAGCCCTTCGGTTTAGTGAGCCCCACCTGGGGCGTACCAGCACTTAGGGTTAGGGAGCCCCAGGCCTGGGACGCCCCAGCCCTTAGGCTTAGGGAGGCCATTACCTGGGGCGTCCCAGCCCTTCGGCTTTGGGAGTCTCAGGCCTGGGGCGCCACAGCCCTTAGGGTTTGGGAGCCCCAGGTTTGGTGCACCCCAGCTCTTAGGCTTTGGTAGCCCCAGTCCTGGGGCGCGCCAGCCCTTAGACTTAGGGAGCCCCAGGACTGGGGCGTCCCAGCCCTAAGGCTTAGGTAGCCCCAGGACTGGGGCGCCCCATCCCTTAGGCTTAGGGAGCCCATGGCCTGGGACGCCCCAGCACTTCGGCTTAGGGCGCGCCAGGCCTAGGGCGCCCTAGCACTTAGCCTTTGGGATCCGCAGGTATGGGGCGCCCCAGCCCTTAGGCTTTGGGAGCCCCAGGCCTGGGGCGCTCCAGCCACTGGCTTAGGGAGCCCAAGGGCTGCGAAACCCCAGCCCTTGGGCTTTGGGAGTCCCAGGACTGGGGCGCCCCAGCCCATAGGCTTGGGGAGCCCAAGGGCTGCGACGCCCCAGCCCCTAGGCTTTGGGAGCCCCAGGCCAGATGCGCCCCAGCCCTTCGGCTTAGGGATCCCCAGGCCTGGGGGGTCCCAGGCTTAGGCTTAGGGAGCCCCATGCCTGGGGCGCACCATCCCTAAGGCTTATGGAGCCCCAGGCCTGGGTCGCCCCCGCCCTTCGTCTTAGGGCGCGCCAGGCCTAGGGCGCCCCAGCCCTTAGGTTTTGGGAGCCCTAGACCTGGGGCGCCCCTGCCCTTAGGCTTAGGGTGCCCCTGGCCTGGGACGCCCCAGCCCTTAGACTTTGGGAGCCCCAGACCTGGGGCGCTCCAGCACTTAGGCTTAGGGAGCCCCATGCCTCGGGCGCCCCAGCCCTTAGGCTTAGGGAGGCCAATGGCTGTGACGCCCTTGCCCTTAGGCTTAGGGAGCCCCAAGCCTGGGGCCCCACAGCCCTTTGGCTTAGGGAGCCCCAGGCCTGGGGCGTCCCAGCCCTTATGCTTAGGGAGCCCAGGCCTCGGGCGCCCCAGCCTTTAGGCTTTGGGAGCCCCAGACCTGGGGCGCCCCAGCCCATAGGCTTAGGGAGGCCAAGGGCTGCGACGCCCCTACCCTTAGGCTTTGGGAGCCCCAAGCCTGGGGCCCCACAGCCCTTCGGCTAAGGGAGCCCCAGGCCTGGGACATCCCAGCCCTTAGGCTTAGGGAGCCCCAAGCCTCGGGCGCCCCAGCCCTTAGGCTTAGGGAGCCCATGGCCTGGGACACCCCAGCCCTTAGGCTTAGGGAGCCCAGGCCTGGGACCCCCTCGCCCTTCGTCTTAGGGCGCGCCAGGCCTAGTGCGCCCCAGCCCTTAGGCTTTGGGATCCCTAGACCTGGGGCGCCCCAGCCCTTAGACTTTGGGAGCCCCAGGCAAGGAGCGCTCCAGCCATTAGGTTTAGGGAGCCCCTGGCCTGGGGCGCCCCAGCCCTTAGGCTTAGGTAGCCCAAGGGCTACGACGCCCCAGCCCTTAGGCTTTGGGAGTCCCAGGCCAGATGCGCCCCAGCCCTTAGGCTTAGGGAGACCCAGGCCTGGGGCGCCACCGCCCTTAGGCTTAGTGAGCCCCAGGCCTAGGACATCCCCGCCCTTCGGCTTAGGGCACGCCAGGCCTAGGGGACCCAGCCCTTAGGCTTTGGGAGCCCTAGACCTGGGGCGCCCCAGCCCTTAGGCTTAGGGAGCCCCTGGCCTAGGGCGCCACAATCCTTAGCTTTAGGGAGCCCATGGCCTGGGAAGCCCCAGCCCTTCGGCTTAGGGTGTCCCAGTTCTGGGGCGTCCCAAGCCTTATTCTTAGGGAGCACCAGGCCTGGGGCGCCCCAGCCCTTTGGCTTAGGGAGCTCCAATTCTGGGGCTTCCCAACCCTTAGGCTTAGGGAGCACCAGGCCAGGGGCGCCCCAGCCTTTAGGCTTAGGGAGCCCATGGCCTGGGACGCCCCAGCCCTTCGGCTTAGGGAGCCCCAGGTCAGGGGCCCCCCAGCCCTTAGGCTTTTGGAGCCCCAGGCCTATGGTGCCCAAGCCCTTAGGCTTAGGGAGACCCAGGCCTGGGAAGCTCCAGCCCTTAGGTTTAGGGAGCCCCAGGCCTGGGGCGCCACAGCCCTTAGGTTTTGGGAGCTCCAGTCCTGGGGCGCCCCTTCCCTGAGGCTTAGAGAACCCCAGGCATGGGGCGCCCCCGCCCTTAGGCTTTAGGAGCCAAAGGCCTGGGGCTCCCCAGCCATTAGGCTTTGGGAGCCCCAGGCCTGGGGAGCCCCAGCCCTTAGGCTTTGGGAGCCCCAGGCCTGGGGTGCTCTAGCCCTTAGGCTTAGGGAGCCCCATGCCTGCGGTGCACCTGCTCTTAGGCTTAGGGAGCCCATGGCCTGGGACGTCCCAGCCCTTTGGCTTAGGGCGTGCCATGCCTAGGGCGCCCCAGCCCATCGGCTTTGGGAGCCCTAGACCTGGGGCGCTCCTGCCATTATGCCTAGGGTGCCCCAGGCCTGGGGCGCCCCAGCCCTTAGGCTTTGGGTGCCCGAGACCTGCGGTGCTCCAGCCCTTAGGCTTTGGGAGCCTCAGACCTGGGGAGCCCCAGCCCTTTGGCTTACGGCGCGCCAGGCCTAGGGCGCCCCAGCCCTTAGGCTTTGGGAGCCCTATACCTTGGGCGCCCCTGCCCTTAGGCTTAGGGTGCCCCAGGCCTGGGGCGCCCCAGCCCTTCGGCTTTGGGTGCCCCAGGGCTGGGGCGCCCCAGCCCTTCGGCCTTGGGGGTCCCAGGCCTGGGGCGCCCCAACCCTTAGGCTTTGGTAGCACCAGGCCTGGGGCGCCCCAGCCCTTATGGTTAGGGAGCCCCAGGCCAGGTGGGACCCAACCCTTCGGTTTAGGGAGCCACAGGGCTGGGGCGTCCCTGCCCTTAGGCTTTTGGAGCCCCAGGCCTATGGCGCCCAAGCCCTTCAGCTTAGGGAGCCCATGGCCTGGGGCGCCCCAGCCCTTAGGCGTTGGGAGCCCCAGGCTTGGTGCGCCCCAGCTATTAGGCTTTAGTAGCCCCAGGCCTGGGACGCTCCAGCCCTTTTGCTTAGGTAGCCCCAGGCGTGGGAGGACCCAGCCCTTAGGCATAGGGAGTCCAAGGCCTGGGGCTCCCCAGCCCTTAGTCTTTGGGAGCCCCAGGCCTGGGTCACTCCAGCCCTTTGGCTTAGGGAGCCCCAGGTCTGGGGCGCCCCAGCCCTTAGTCTTAGGGAGCACCAGGCCTGGGGCGCCACAGCCCTTAGGCTTTGGGCGCCCCATGCCTAGGGGGTCACAGCGCGTCGGCTTAGGGAGCCCCAGGCCTGGGGCGCACCAGCCCTTAAATTTAGGGATCCCTGGCCTGGGGCGACCCAGCCCTTAGGCTTAGGTAGTCCCAGGCCTGGGGCGCCCCAGCCCATAGGCTTTGGGAGCCCCAGGCCTGGGGCGCCCCAGCCCTTAGGCTTTGGGAGACCAAGGCCTAGGGCGCCCCAGCCCTTAGGATTTGGGAGCCCTAGGCCTAGGGCGCCCCAGCCCTTAGGCTTTGGGAGCTCCATTCCTGGGGCGCCCCATCCCTTAGGCTTTGGGAATCCCAGGCCGGGGCGCGAATGCCCTTAGGCTTTGGGAGCTCCAGGCCTGTGGCGCACCAGTCCTTAGCATTTGGAGGCCCCGGACTGGGGCGCCCCATCCCTTAGGCTTTGGAAGCCCCAGGCCTGGGCCTCGTCAGCCTTTAGGCATTGGGAGCCCCAGGCCTGAGGCGCCCCAGCCCTTAGGCTTGGGAGCCCCAGGCCTGAGGCACGCCATCCCTTAGGCTTTGGGAGCCCCAGGACTTAGGCGGCCCAGGCCTTAGACTTTGGGAGCCCCAAGTCTGGGGCGCCCCAGCCCTTACGCTTTGGGTGCCCCAGGCCTGGGGCGCCCCAGCCCTTAGGATTTGAGAGCCGAAGGCCTGGGGCGCCCCAGCCCTTAGGCTCTGGGAGCACCAGGCCTGGGGAGCCCTAGCCCTTAGGCTTTGGGAGCCCCAGGCCTGGGGCGCTCCCGCCCTTAGGCTTTGGGAGCCACAGGCCTGGGGGGACCCAGCCCTTCGGTTTAGTGAGCCCCAGTCCTGGGGCGTCCCAGCCCTTAGGGTTAGGGAGCCCCATGCCTGGGATGCCCCAGCTCTTATGCTTAGGGAGCCCATGGCCTGGGGCACACCAGCCCTTCGGCTTTGGGAGTCCCAGGCCTGGGGCGCCACAGCCCTTAGGGTTTGGGAGCCCCAGGGTTGGTGCACCCCAGCTATTAGGCTTTGGTAGCCCCAGTCCTGGGGCGCGCCAGCCCTTAGACTTAGGGAACCTCAGGACTGGGGCGTCCCAGCCCTTAGGCTTAGGTAGCCCCAGGACTGGGGCGCCCTAGCCCTTAGGCTTAGGGAGCCCATGGCCTGGGACGCCCCAGCACTTCGGCTTAGGGTGCGCCAGGCCTAGGTCGCCCTAGCACTTAGCCTTTGGGATCCGCAAGTCTGGGGCGCCCCAGCCCTTAGGCTTTGGGAGCCCAGGGCTGGGGCGCTCCAGCCATTAGGCTTAGGGAGCCCAAGGGCTGGGAAACCCCAGCCCTTAGGCTTTGGGAGCCCCAGGACTGGGGCGCCCCAGCCCATAGGCTTGGGGAGCCCAAGGGCTGCGACGCCCCAGCCCCTAGGCTTTGGGAGCCCCAGGCCAGATGCGCCCCAGCCCTTCGGCTTAGGGATCCCCAGGCCTGGGGCGTCCCAGGCTTAGGCTTAGGGAGCCCCATGCCTGGGGCGCACCAATCCTAAGGCTTATGGAGCCCCAGGCCTGGGTCTCCCCCGCCCTTCGGCTTAGGGCCTGCCAGGCCCTGGGCGCCCCAGCCCTTAGGCTTTGGGAGCCCCAGGCCTGGGGCGCTGCAGCCTTAGGCTTAGGGAGCCCCAGCCTGGGGCGCACCAGCCCTTAGGCTTAGGGAGACCATGGCCTAGGACGCCCCAGCCATTTGGCTTAGGGCGCCCCAGGCCTAGGGCGCCCCAGCCCTTAGGTTTTGGGAGCCCTAGACCTGGGGCGCCCCTGCCCTTAGGCTTAGGGTGCCCCAGGCCTGGGACGCCCCAGCCCTTAGACTTTGGTAGCCCCAGACCTGGGGCGCTCCAGCACTTAGGCTTAGGGAGCCCCATGCTTCGGGCGCCCCAGCCATTAGGCTTAGGGAGGCCAAGGGCTGTGACGCCCTTGCCCTTAGGCTTAGGGAGCCCCAAGCCTGGGGCCCCACAGCCCTTCGACTTAAGGAGCCCCAGGCCTGGAGCGTCCCAGCCCTTATGCTTAGGGAGCCCAGGCCTCGGGCGCCCCAGCCTTTAGGCTTTGGGAGCCCCAGACCTGGGGCGCCCCAGCCCATAGGCTTAGGGAGGCCAAGGGCTGCGACGCCCCTACCCTTAGGTTTTGGGAGCCCCAAACCTGGGGCCCCACAGCCCTTCGGCTTAGGGAGCCCCAGGCCTGGGGCGTCCCAACCCTTAGGCTTAGGGAGCCCCAGGCCTCGGGCGCCCCAGCCCTTAGGCTTAGGGATCCCATGGCCTGGGACACCCCAGCCCTTAGCCTTAGGGAGCCCCAGGCATTGAGCGCTCCAGCCATTAGGCTTAGGGAGCCCCAGGCCTGCTGCGCCCCAGCCCTTAGGCTTAGGGAGCCCAAGGGCTACGACGCCCCAGCCCTTAGGCTTTGGGAGCCCCAGGCCAGATGCGCCCCAGCCCTTAGGCTTAGGGAGACCCAGGCCTGGGGCGCCACCGCCCTTAGGCTTAGTGAGCCCCAGGCCTGGGACATCCCCGCCCTTCGGCTTAGGGCGCGCCAGGCCTAGGGGGCCCCAGCCCCAAGGCTTTGGGAGTCCTAGACCTGGGGCGCCCCAGCCCTTAGGCTTAGGGTGCCCCTGGCCTAGGGCACCACAATCCTTAGCTTTAGGGAGCCCATTGCCTGGGACGCCCCAGCCCTTCGGCTTAGGGTGTCCCAGTTCTGGGGCGTCCCAAGCCTTATTCTTAGGGAGCACCAGGCCTGGGGTGCCCCAGCCCTTTGGCTTAGGGAGCTCCAATTCTGGGGCTTCGCAACCCTTAGGCTTAGGGAGCACCAGGCCAGGGGCGCCCCAGCCTTTAAGCTTAGGGAGCCCATGGCCTGGGACGCCCCAGCTCTTCGGCTTAGGGAGACCCAGGTCAGGGGCCCCCCAGCCCTTAGGCTTTTGGAGCCCCAGGCCTATGGTGCCCAAGCCCTTAGGCTTAGGGAGACCCAGGCCTGGGGCGCCACAGCCCTTAGGTTTTGGGAGCTCCAGTCCTGGGGCGCCCCTTCCCTTAGGCTTAGAGAACCCCAGGCCTGGGGCGCCCCAGCCCTTAGACTTTAGGAGCCGAAGGCCTGGGGCGCTCCAGCCCTTAGGCTTTGGGAGCCCCAGGCCTGGGGAGCCCCAGCCATTAGGCTTTGGGAGCCCCAGGCCTGGGGCGCCCCAGCCCTTAGGCTTACGTAGCCCCAGGACTGGGACGCCCCCGCCCTTCGGCTTAGGGCGCGCCAGTCCTAGGGCGCCATAGACTTTAGGCTTTGGGAGCCCCAGGCCTGGGGTGCTCCAGCCCTTAGGCTTAGGGAGCCCCAGGCCTGCGGCGCACCAGTTCTTAGGCTTAGGGAGCCCATGGCCTGGGACGTCCTAGCCCTTTGGCTTAGGGCGTGCCATGCCTAGGGCGCCCCAGCCCATCGGCTTTGGGAGCCCTGGACCTGGGGCGCTCCTGCCCTTATGCCTAGGGTGCCCCAGGCCTGGGGCGCCCCAGCCCTTAGGCTTTGGGTGCCCGAGACATGCGGTGCTCCAGCCCTTAGGCTTAGGGAGCCCCAGGCCTGGGGCGCCCCAGCTCTTAGGCTTTGGGAGCCCCAGACCTGGGGAGTCCCAGCCCTTTGGCTTACGGCGCGCCAGGCCTAGGACGCCCCAGCCCTTAGGCTTTGGGAGCCCTAGACCTGGGGCGCCCCTGCCCTTAGGTTTATGGTGCCCCAGGCCTGGGGCGCCCCAGCCCATTGCTTAGGGAGACCATGGCCTGGGGCGCCCCAGCCCTTAGGCTTTGGGAGCCCCAGGCTTGGTGCGCCCCAGCTATTAGGCTTTAGTAGCCACAGGCCTGGGACGCCCCAGCCCTTTTGCTTAGGTAGCCCCAGGCCTGGGAGGACCCAGCCCTTAGGCTTAGGGAGTCCCAGGCCTGGGGCACCCCAGCCCTTAGTCTTTGGTAGCCCCAGGCCTGGGTCACTCCAGCCCTTAGGCTTAGGGAGCCCCAGGTCTGGGGCGCCCCAGCCCTTAGGCTTTGGGAGGCCCAGGCCTTAGGTACCCCAGCCCTTATGCTTAGGGAACCTAAGGCTTGCGACGCCCCAGCCCTTAGTCTTTGTGAGCCCCAGGCCTGAAAATCCCCAGCCCTTAGGCTTAGGGAGCCCATGGCCTGGGACGCCCCAGCCCTTTGGCTTAGGGCGTGCCATGCCTAGGGCGCCCCAGCCCTTAGGATTAGGGAGCCCATGGCCTAGGGGGACCCAGCCCTTTGGCTCAGGGAGCCCCAGGCCTGGGGCGTCCCAACCCTGAGGCTTAGGGAGCCCATGGCCTGGGGCGCCCCAGCCCTTAGTCTTTGGGAGCCCCAGGCTGGGTGCGCCCCAGCTGTTAGGCTTTGGTAGCCCCAAGCCTGGGGCGCCCCAGCCCTTAGCCTTTGGGTGCCCGAGACCTGCGGCGCTCCAGCCCTTAGGCTTAGGGAGCCCCAGGCCTGGGGCGCCCCAGCCCTTAGGCTTTGGGAGCCTCAGACCTGGGGAGCCCCAGCCCTTTGGCTTACGGTGCGCCAGGCCTAGGGCGCCCCAGCCCTTTGGCTTTGGGAGTCCCAGGCCTGGGGCGCCCCAACCCTTAGGCTTTGGTAGCCCCAGGCCAGGGGCGCGCCAGCCCTTATGGTTAGGGAGCCCCAGGCCAGGTGGGACCCAGCCCTTCGGTTTAGGGAGCCACAGGGCTGGGGCGTCCCAGCCCTTAGGCTTTTGGAGTCTCAGGCCTATGGCGCCCAAGCCCTTCGGCTTAGGGAGCCCCAGGGCTGGGGCGCCCCAGCCCATAGGCTTAGGGAGCCCATGGCCTGGGGCGCCCCAGCCCTTAGGCTTTGGGATTCCCAGGCTTGGTGCACCCCAGCTATTAGGCTTTAGTAGCCCCAGGCCTGGGACGCCCCAGCCCTTTTGCTTAGGTAGCCCCAGTCCTGGGAGGACCCAGCCCTTAGGCTTAGGGAGTCCCAGGCCTGGGGCTCCCCAGCCCTTAGTCTTTGGGAGCCCCAGGCCTGGGTCACTCCAGCCCTTAGGCTTAGGGAGCCCCAGGTCTGGGGTGCCCCAACCCTTAGGCTTTGGGAGGCCCAGGCCTGGGGTGCCCCAGCCCTTAGGCTTAGGGAGCCCAAGGCTTGCGACGCCCCAGCCCTTAGGCTTTGTGAGCCCCAGGCCTGAAAAGCCCCAGCCCTTAGGCTTAGGGAGCACCAGGCCTGGGGCGCCACAGCCCTTAGGCTTTGGGCGCCCCATGACTAGTGGGTCACAGCGCGTCGGCTTAGGGAGCCCCAGGCCTGGGGCGCACCAGCCCTTAAGTTTAGGGATCCCTGGCCTGGGGCGCCCCAGCCCTTAGGCTTAGGTAGTCCCAGGCCTGGGGCGCCCCAGCCCTTAGGCTTTGGGAGCCCCAGGCCTGGGGCGCCCCAGCCCTTAGGCTTTGGGAGACCAAGGCCTAGGGCGCCCCAGCCCTTAGGATTTGGGAACCCTAGGCCTAGGGCGCCCCAGCCCTTAGGCTTTGGGAGCTCCATTCCTGGGGCGCCCCATCCCTTAGGCTTTGTGAATCCCAGGCCGGGGCGCGAATGCCCTTAGGCTTTGGGAGCTCCAGGCCTGTGGCGCACCAGTCCTTAGCATTTGGAGGCCCCGGACTGGGGCGCCCCATCCCTTAGGCTTTGGAAGCCCCAGGCCTGGGCCCCCCCAGCCTTTAGGCATTGGGAGCCCCAGGCCTGGGGCGCCCCCGCCCATAGGCTTTGGGAGCCACAGGCCTGGGGGGACCCAGCCATTCGGTTTAGTGAGCCCCAGTCCGGGGGCGTCCCAGCCCTTATGGTTAGGGAGCCCCACGCCTGGGATGCCCCAGCCCTTATGCTTAGGGAGCCCATGGCCTGGGGCGCCCCAGCCCTTACGCTTTGGGAGTCCCAGGCCTGGGGCGCCACAGCCCTTAGGCTTTTGGAGCCCCAGGCTTGGGGCACCCCAGCTCTTAGGCTTTGGTAGCCCCAGACCTGGGGCTCCCCAGCCCTTAGACTTAGGGAGCCCAAGGGCTGCGACGCCCCAGCCCCTAGGATTTGGGAGCCTCAGGACTGGGGCGCCAGAGCCCTTAGGCTTAGGGAGCCCAAGGGCTGCGACACCCCAGCCCTTAGGCTTTGGGAGAACCAAGCCAGATGCATCCCTGCCCTTAGGCTTAGGGAGCCCCATGCCTGGGGCGCACCAGCCCTAAGGCTTAGGGAGCCCCAGGCCAGGGACGCCCCCGCCCTTCGGCTTAGGGCGCGCCAGGCCTAGGGCGCCCCAGCCCTTAGGCTTTGGGAGCCCCAGGCCTGGGGCGCTCCAGCCCTTAGGCTTAGGGAACCCCAGCCTGGGGCGCACCAGCCCTTAGGCTTAGGGAGCCCATGGCCTGGGACGCCCCAGCCTTTTGGCCTAGGGCGCGCCAGGCCTAGGGCGCCCCAGCATTTAGGTTTTGGGAGCCCTAGACCTGGGGCGCCCTGCCCTTAGGCTTAGGGTGCCCCAGGCCTGGGGCGCCCCAGCCCTTAGGCTTAGGGAGCCCCAGGCCTCGGACGCCCCAGCCTTTAGGCTTTGGGAGGCCCAGACCTGGGGCGCCCCAGCCCTTAGGCTTAGGGAGGCCAAGGGCTGTGACGCCCCTGCCCTTAGGCTTAGGGAGCCCCAAGCCTGGGGCCCCACAGCCCTTAGGCTGAGGGAGCCCATGGCCTGGGACGCTCCAGCCCTTAGGCTTAGGGAGCCCCAGGCCAGGGACGCCCCCGCCCTTCGGCTTAGAGCGCGCCAAGTCTAGGGGACCCCAGCCCTTAGGCTTTGGGAGCCCTAGACCTGGGGTGCCCCAGCCCTTAGGCTTTGGGAGCCCCAGGCATGGAGCGCTCCAGCCATTAGGCTTAGGGAGTCCCAGGCCCTGGGCGCCCCAGCCCTTAGGCTTAGGGAGCCCAAGGGCTACGACGCCCCAGCCCTTAGGCTTTTGGAGCCCCAGGCCAGATGCGCCCCAACCCTTAGGCTTAGGGAGACCCAGGCCTGGGGCGCCACAGCCCTTAGTATTAGGGAGCCCCAAGCCTGGGACACCCCCGCCCTTCGGCTTCGGGCGCGCCAGGCCTAGGGTTCCCCAGCCCTTAGGCTTTGGGAGCCCTAGACCTGGGGCGCCCCAGCTCTTGGGCTTAGGGTGCCCCAGGCCTGGGGCGCCCCAGCCCTTGGGCTTAGGGAGCCCAAGGGCTGCGACGCCTCTGCCCTTAGGCTTTGCGCGCCCCGGCCTGATGCGCCCCAGCCCTTAGGCTTAGGGAGCCCCAGGCCTAGGGCGCCACAGTCCTTAGCCATAGGGAGCCCATGGCCTGGGATGCCCCAGCCCTTCGGCTTAGGGTGTCCCAGTTCTGGGGCGTCCCAACCCTTATTCTTAGGAAGCACCAGGCCTCGGGCGCCCCAGCCCTTCGGATTAGGGAGCCCCTGACCTGTGGTGTCCCAACCTTACGGCTTAGTGCGCGCCAGGTCTAGGGCGCCCCAGCCCTTAGGCTTTGGGAGCTCCAGTCCTGGGGCGCCCCATCCCTTAGGATTTAGAAGCCCCTGGCCTGGGGCGCGAATGCCCTAAGGCTTTGGGAGATCCAGGCCTGTGGCGCACTTGTCCTTAGCATTTGGAGGCCAAGGCCTGGGGCGCCCCAGCCCATAGGCTTTGGGAGCCCCAGCCCTGGGGCGCACCATCCCTAAGGAATTGGGAGCCCCAGGCCTGAGGCACCCCAGCACTTAGGCTTTGGGAGCCCCAGGCCTGGGGCACGCCAGCCCTTAGGCTTTGGGAGCCCCAGGACTTAGGCGGCCCAGCACTTAGGCTTTGGGAGCCCCAGGCCTGGGGCACGCCAGCCCTTACGTTTTGGGAGCCACAGGGCTGGGGCGCCGCAGCCCTTAGGCTTTGGGAGCCCCAGGCCTGGAGCGCCCCAGCCCTTAGGCTTTGGGAGTCGAAGGCCTGGGGCGCCCCAGCCCTTAGGCTTTGGGAGCCCCAGGCCTGGGGAGCCCCCGCCCTTAGGCTTTTGGAGCCCCAGGCCTGGGGCGCCCCAGCCCTTAGGCTTACGGAGCCCCAGGCCGGGGACGCCCCCGCCCTTCGGCTTAGGGCGCGCCATGCCTAGGGCGCCCTAGGCCTTAGGCTTTGGGAGCCCCAGGCCTGGGGTGCTCCAGCCCTTAGGCTCAGGGAGAACAAGGCCTTGGGCGCCCCAGGCCTTCGGCTTTGGGAGCCCCAGGCTTGGAGCGCTCCAGCCCTTAGGCTTAGGGAGCCCCAGGCCTGGGGCGCAACAGCCCTTAGGCTTAGGGTGCCCCAGACCGGTGCGCCCCAGCCCTTAGGCTTAGGGAGCCCCTGGCCTGGGGCGCCACAGCCCTTAGGCTTTGGGAGCCCCAGGCCTGGGGCACCCCAGCCCTTAGGCTTTGGGAGCCCAAGGCGTGGGGCGCCCCAGCCATTACGCTTTGGGTGCCCCAGGCCTGGGGCGCTCCAGCCATTAGGCTTATGGAGACCCTGGCCTGGGGCGTCCCACCCCTTTGGCTTAGCGAGCCCCAGGCATGGGGCACCCAGCCCTTAGGCTTAGGTAGCCCATGGCCTGGGACGCCTCTGCCCTTCGGCAACGGCGCGCCAGGCCTAGGGCCCCCCAGCCCTTAGGCTTTGGGAGCCCTAGGCCAGTGGCGCTCCAACCCTAAGGCTTAGGGATCCCCAGGCCGGGGCGCCCCAGCCCTTAGGCTTAGGGAGCACAAGGCTTGAGGCTCACCAGCCCTTCGGCTTAGGGAGCCTCAGGCCGGAAGCCCCCAAGTCCTAAGGCTTAGGGAGCCCCAGGCCTGGGGCGCACCAGCCCTTAGGCTTAGGGTGCCCCAGACTGGGGCGCCCCAGCCCTTAGGCTTAGGGAGCCCCACGCCTGGGGCACCCCAGCCCTTAGGCTTTGGAAGTCCCAGGCCTGGGGCACCCCAGCCCTTAGGCTTTGGGAGCCCAAGGCCAGGGGCGCACCAGCCCTTAGGTTTTGGGTGCCCCAGGCCTGGGGCGCTCCAGCCATTAGGCTTAGGGAGCCCCATGCCTGGGGCGTCCCACTCCTTAGGCTTAGCGAGCCCCAGGCATGGGGCGCCCCAGCCCTTAGGCTTAGGGAGCCCATGGCCTGGGGCGTTCCAACCCTAAGGCTTAGGGATCCACAGGCCGGGGCGCCCCAGCCCTTAGGCTTTGGGAGCCCCTGGCCAGGGGCATCCCAGCCTTAGGCTTTGGGAGCCGCAGGCCTGGGGCGCCCCAGCCCTTAGGCTTTTGGAGCCCAAGGCTTGGTGCGCCCCAGCCCTTAGGCTTTGGGTGCCCCAGGCCGAGGGCGCCCCAGCCCTTAGGCTTAGGGAGCCCATGGCCTGGGACGCCCCAGCCCTCCGGCTAGGGTGCGTCAGGCCTAGGGCGCCCCAGCCCTTGGGCTTTGGGAGCCCCAGGTCTCGGGCACTCCAGCCCTAAGGCTTAGGGAGCCCCAGGCCTGGGGCGCCCCAGGCCTTAGGCTTAGGGAGCCCAAGGCTTGCGACTCCCCAGCCCTTCGGCTTAGGGAGCCCCTGGCATGGGGCGTCCCAGCCTTAGAATTGGGAGCCCCAGGCCTGGGGCGCCCCAGCCCTTAGGCTTTGGGAGCCCAATACCTGGGGCACACCAGCCCTTAGGCTTTGGGAGCCCAAGGCGTGGGGTGCCCCAGCCCTTAGGCTTTGGGAGCCCCAGATTTGGGGCGCTCCAGCCCTAAGGCTTAGGGAGCCCCAGGCATGGGACGCCCCAGCCTTTAGGCTTAGGGTGCCCCAAGCCTGGGGCGCCCCAGCCCTTAGGTTTTGGTAGCCCCAGACCTGGGGCACTCCAGCCCTTAGGCTTAGGGAGCCCCAGATCTGGGGCGCCACAGCCCTTAGGCTTTGGTAGCCCCAGGCCTGGGGCGCCCCAGCCCTTAGGCTTAGGGTGCCCCAGACCGGGGCGCCCCAGCCCTTAGGCTTTGGGAGCCCCAGTCATGGGGCGCCCCAGCCCTTAGACTTAGGGAGCCCAAGGTTTGTGACGCCCCTGCCCTTAGGCTTGGGAGCCCCAATCCTGATGCGCCCCAGCCCTTAGGCTTAGGGAGCGCCAGGCTCTGGGCACCACAGCCCTTAGGCTTAGGGAGCCCATGGCCTGGGGCGCCACAGCCCTTAGGATTTGGGAGCCACAGGCATGGTACGCCCCAACCCTTAGGTTAGGGAGCCCCAGGCCTGGGGCTCCCCAGCCCTTAGGCTTTGAGAGCCCCAGGCCTGGGGCACCCCAGCCCTTAGGATTTGGGAGCCCCAGGCATGGTACGCCCCAGCCCTTAGGCTTAGGGAGCCCCTGGCCTGGGGCGCCACAGCCCTTAGGCTTTGGGAGCCCCAGGCCTGGGGCGCCCCAGGACTTAGTTCTGGGAGCCCCTGGCCTGGGGTTCCCCAGCCCTTCGGCTTAGGGAGCCCCTCATGGGGCGGCCCAGCCTTAGGCTTTGGGAGCCCCAGGCCTGGGGCACCCCAGCCCTTAGGCTTTGGGAGCCCAAGGCCTGGGGCGCCCCAGCCCTTAGACTTTGGGTTCCCCAGGCCTGGGGCGCTCCAACCATTAGGCTTAGGGAGCCCCAGGCGTGGGGCGTCCCACCCCTTTGGCTTAGCGAGCCCATGGACTGGGACGCCCCAACCCTCCGGCTAGGGTGCGCCAGGCCTAGGACGCCCCAGCCCTTGGGCTATGGGAGCCCAAGGCTTGCGACTCCCCAGCCCTTCGGCTTAGGGAGCCCCTGGCATGGGGCGTCCCAGCCTTAGAATTGGGAGCCCCAGGCCTGGGGCGCCCCAGCCCTTAGGTTTTGGGAGCCCAAGGCCTGGGGCGCCCCAGCCCTTAGGCTTTGGGTGCCCCAGGCCTGGGGCGCCCCAGCCCTTAGGCTTAGGGAGTCCCTGGTCTGGGGCGCCCCAGCCCTTAGGCTTTGGGAGCCCAAGGCCTGGGGCGCCCCAGCCCTTAGGCTTTGGGAACCCCAGGCCTGGGGCGTCCCAGCCCTTAGGCTTAGGGAGCCCCAGGCATGGGGCGCCCCAGCCCGTAGGCTTAGGGAACCCATGGCCTGGGACGCCCAAGCCCTTCGGCTAAGGCGCGCCAGGCCTAGGGCGCCCCAGCCCTTAGGCTTTGGGAGCCCAAGGCGTGGGGTGACCCAGCCCTTAGCCTTTGGGAGCCCCAGCCCTGGGGCGCTCCAGCCCTAAGGCTTAGCGAGCCTCAGGCCTGGGGCGCCCCAGACCTTAGGCTCTGGGAGCCCAAGGCTTGCGACGACCCAGCCCTTCGGCTTAGGGAGCCCCAGGCCTGAAGCACCCCAGCCCTTAGGGTTAGGGAGCCCAAGGCCTGGGGCGCCCCAGCCCTTAAGCTTAGGGATCCCTGGCCTCTGGCGCCCCAGCCCTTAGGCTTAGGGATCCCTGGCCTCTGGCGCCCCACCCCTTAGACTTTGGGAGCTCCAGGCTTGGGGCGCCACAGCCTTTAGGCTTGGGAGCCCCATGCCTGTGGCCCCCCAGCCCTTTGGCTTTGGGAGCCCCAGGCCTGGGGCGCTCCAGCCCTTAGGCTTAGGGAGCCCCAGGCCTGGGGCGCACCATCCCTTAGGCTTAGGGAGCCCATGGCCTGGGACGCCCCAGCCCTTCGGCTTACGGCGCGCCAGGCCTAGGGCGCCCCAGCCCTTAGGCTTTGGGAGCCCCAGGCCTGGGTCGCCCCAGCTTTTAGGCTTTTGGAGCTCCATCCCTGGGGCACCCCATCCCTTACGCTTTGGGAGCCCCAGACTTGGGGCGCTCCAGCCCAAAGGCTTATGGAGCCCCAGGCCTGGGGCGCCCCAGCCCTTAGGCTCTGGGAGCCCAAGGCTTGCGACTCCCCAGACCTTCAGCTTAGGGAGCCCCAGACCTGAAGCCCCCCAGCCATTAGGGTTAGGGAGCCCCAGGCCTGGGGCGCCACAGACCTTAGGCTTTGGGCGCCCCAGGCCTACGGTTTCCCAGCCCTTAGGCTTTGGGCGCCCCAGGCCTACAGGGTCCCAACCCTTCGGCTTAGGTAGCCCGAAGCCTGGGGCGCCACAGCCCTTAGGCTTAGGGATCCCTGGCCTGGGGCGCCCCAGCCCTTAGGCTTAGGGAGCCCCAGGCATGGGGTGCCCCATCCCTTAGGCTTTGGGAGCTCCAGGCTTGGGGCGCCACAGCCTTTAGGCTTGGGAGCCCCAGGCCTGTGGCTCCCCAGTCCTTAGGCTTAGGGAGCCCCAGGCCTGGGTCGCCCCAGCCTTTAGGCTTTTGGAGCTTCCGCCCTGGGGCACCCCAGCCCTTGAGCTTTGGGAGTCCCGGCCTGGGGGACCCCAGCCCTTAGGCTTGGGGAGACCCAGGCATGGTACACCCCAGCACTTAGACTTTGGGAGACTAAGGCCTGGGGCGCCACAGCCCTTAGGCTTTGGGAGCCCCATGCCTGGGGCGCTCCAGCCCTTAGGCTTAGGGAGCCCCTGGCTTGGGGCGCACCAGCCCTTAGGCTTAGGGAGCCCATGGCCTGGGACTCCGCAGCCCGTCGGCTTAGGGCGCGCCAGGCCTAGGGCTCCCCAGCCCTTAGGCTTTGGGAGCCCCAGGCCTGGGTCGCCCCAGCCTTTAGGCATTTGGAGCTCCATCCCTGGGGCACCCCAGCCCTTGGGCTTTGGGAGCCCCAGGCCTGGGGCACCCCAGCCCTAAAGCTTTGGGAGCCCCAGGCATGGTACGCCCCAGCCCTTAGGCTTTGGGAGCCCCAGGCCTGGGGCGCCCCAGCCCTTAGGCTTAGGGTGCCCCAGACCGGGGCGCCCCAGCCCTTAGGCTTTGGGAGCCCCAGGCCTGGGGCGCCCTAGCCCTTAGGCTTAGGGAGCCCAAGGGTTGCGACGCCCCTGCCCTTAGGCTTGGGAGCCCCAGGCCAGATGCACCCCAGTCCTTAGGCTTAGGGAGCGCCAGGCTCTCAGCGCCACAGCCCTTAGGCTTAGGGAGCCCATGGCCTGGGGCGCCCCAGCCATAGGCTTAGGGAACCCATGGCTTGGGACGCCCCAGCCCTTCGGCTTAGGGAGCCCCAATCCTGGGGTTCACAGCCCTTAGGTTTGGGAGCCCCAGGCATGGTACGCCCCAGCCCTTAGGCTTAGGGAGCCCCTGGCCTGGGGCGCCCCTGCCCTTAGGCTTTGGGAGCCCGAGGCCTGGGGCGCCCCAGCACTTAGGCTTTGGGTGCCCCTGGCCTGGGGCGCCCCAGCCCTTCGGCCTTGGGAGCCCAAGGCCTGGGGCGCTCCAGCCCTTAGGTTTAGGGAGCCACAGTGCTGAGGCGCACCAGCCTTAGGCTAGGGGAGCCCATGTCCTGGGACACCCCAGCCCTTAGACTTAGGGAGCCCCAGGCCTGGGGGGACCCAGCCCTTCGGGTTTGGGAGCCCCAGGCATGGTACACCCCAGCCCTTAGGCTTAGGGAGCCCCTGGCTTGGCGCGCCCCAGCCCTTAGGCATTGGGAGCCCAAGGCCTGGGGCGCCCCAGCATTTAGGCTTTGGGAGCCCCAGGCCTGGGGCGCTCCAGCCCTTAGGCTTAGGGAGCCCCAGGCCTGGGACGCCCCAGCCCTTAGGTTTAGGGTGCCCCAGGCCTGCGGAGACCCAGGTCTTAGGCTTTGGGAGCCGCAGGCCTAGGGCACTCCAGCTTTCAGGCTTAGGGAACCCAAGGGCTGTGACGCCCCTGCCCTTAGGCTTTGGGAACCCAAGGCTTTGGGCGCCCAAACCTTAGGCTTTGGGAGCCCCAGGACTGGGGCTCTCCAGCCCGTAGGCTTAGGAAGCCCCAAGCCTCGGGCGCACCAGCCCTTAGGCTTAGGGAGCCCATGGCCTGGGATGACCCAGGCCTTTGGTTTAGGGCGCGCCAATCCTTGGGCGCCCCGGCCCTTAGGTTTTGGGAGCCCCAGGCCTGGGACACCCCAGCCCTTAGGCTTAGGGTGCCCCAAGCCTGGGGCGCCCCAGCACTTAGGCGTTGGGAGTCCCAGATCTGGGGCGCCACAGCCCTTAGGCTTTGGGAGCCCCAGGCCTGGGGCGCCCCAGCCCTTAGGCTTAGGGTGCCCCAGACCGGGGCGCCCCAGCCCTTAGGCTTTGGGAGCCCCAGGCCTGGGGCGCCCCTGCCCTTAGACTTAGGGAGCCCAAGGTTTGCGACGCCCCTGCCCTTAGGCTTGGGAGCCCCAGGCCTGATGCGCCCCAGCCCTTAGGCTTAGGGAGCGCCAGGCTCTGGGCGCCACAGCCCTTAGGCTTAGGGAGCCCATTGCCTGGGGCGCCACAGCCTTAGGCTTAGGGAACCCATGGCTTGGGACGCCCCAGCCCTTCGGCTTATGGAGCCCCAGTCCTGGGGCGTCCCAGCCCTTAGGCTTTGGGAGCCCCAGGCATGGTACGCCCCAGCCCTTAGGATTTGGGAGCCACAGGCATGGTACGCCCCAGCCCTTAGGTTAGGGAGCCCCAGGCCAGGGGCTCCCCAGCCCTTAGGCTTTGAGAGCCCCAGGCCTGGGGCGCCCCAGCCCTTAGGCTTTGGGAGCCCCAGGCATGATACGCCCCAACCCTTAGGCTTAGGGAGCCCCTGGCTTGGGGCGCCACAGCCCTTAGGCTTTGGGACCCCCAGGCCTGGGGCGCCTCAGGACTTAGGTTTGGGAGCCCCTGGCTTGGGACGCCCCAGCCCTTAGGCTTAGGGTGCCCCAGGCCTGCGGAGACCCAGGTCTTAGGCTTTGGGAGCCGCAGGCCTAGGGCACTCCAGCTTTCAGGCTTAGGGAACCCAAGGGCTGTGACGCCCCTGCCCTTAGGCTTTGGGAACCCAAGGCTTTGGGCGCCCAAACCTTAGGCTTTGGGAGCCCCAGGACTGGGGCTCTCCAGCCCGTAGGCTTAGGAAGCCCCAAGCCTCGGGCGCACCAGCCCTTAGGCTTAGGGAGCCCATGGCCTGGGATGACCCAGGCCTTTGGTTTAGGGCGCGCCAATCCTTGGGCGCCCCGGCCCTTAGGTTTTGGGAGCCCCAGGCCTGGGACACCCCAGCCCTTAGGCTTAGGGTGCCCCAAGCCTGGGGCGCCCCAGCACTTAGGCGTTGGGAGCCCCAGATCTGGGGCGCCACAGCCCTTAGGCTTTGGGAGCCCCAGGCCTGGGGCGGCCCAGCCCTTAGGCTTAGGGTGCCCCAGACCGGGGCGCCCCAGCCCTTAGGCTTTGGGCGCCCCAGGCCTGGGGCGCCCCTGACCTTAGACTTAGGGAGCCCAAGGTTTGCGACGCCCCTGCCCTTAGGCTTGGGAGCCCCAGGCCTGATGCGCCCCAGCCCTTAGGCTTAGGGAGCGCCAGGCTCTGGGCGCCACAGCCCTTAGGCTTAGGGAGCCCATTGCCTGGGGTGCCACAGCCATAGGCTTAGGGAACCCATGGCTTGGGACGCCCCAGCCCTTCGGCTTATGGAGCCCCAGTCCTGGGGCGTCCCAGCCCTTAGGCTTTGGGAGCCCCAGGCATGGTACGCCCCAGCCCTTAGGATTTGGGAGCCACAGGCATGGTACGCTCCAGCCCTTAGGTTAGGGAGCCCCAGGCCAGGGGCTCCCCAGCCCTTAGGCTTTGAGAGCCCCAGGCCTGGGGCGCCCCAGCCCTTAGGCTTTGGGAGCCCGAGGCATGATACGCCCCAACCCTTAGGCTTAGGGAGCCCCTGGCTTGGGGCGCCACAGCCCTTAGGCTTTGGGACCCCCAGGCCTGGGGCGCCTCAGGACTTAGGTTTGGGAGCCCCTGGCCTGGGGCGCCCCAGCCCTTCGGCTTAGGGAGCCCCTCATGGGGCGGCCCAGCCTTAGGCTTGGGGAGCCCCAGGCCTGGGGCACCCCAGCCCTTAGGCTTTGGGAGCCCAAGGCCTGGGGCGCCCCAGCCCTTAGGCTTTGGAGGCCCCAGGCCTGGGGCGCTCCAGCCATTAGGCTTAGGGAGCTCCAGGCCTGGGGCGTCCCACCCTTTAGGCTTAGCGAGCCCATGGACTGGGACGCCCCAGCCCTCCGGCTAGGGTGCGCCAGGCCTAGGGCGCCCCAGCCCTTAAGCTTTGGGAGCCCAAGGCGTGGGGTACCCCAGCCCTTAGGCTTTGGGAGCCCCAGACCTGGGGCGCTGCAGGCCTAAGGCTTAGGGATCCCCAGGCCGGAGGCGCCCCAGCCCTTAGGCTCTGGGAACCCCAGGCCTGGGTCGCCCCAGCCTTTAGGCTTTTGGAGCTCCAGCCCTGGGGTACCCCAGCCCTTGAGCTTTGGGAGTCCCGGCCTGGGGGACCCCAGCCCTTAGGCTTGGGGAGGCCCAGGCATGGTACACCCCAGCACTTAGGCTTTGGGAGACCAAGGCCTTGGGCGCCACAGCCCTTAGGCTTTGGGAGCCCCAGGCCTGGGGCGCTCCAGCCCTTAGGCTTAGGGAGCCCCTGGCTTGGGGCGCACCAGCCCCTAGGCTTAGGGAGCCCATGGCCTGGGACTCCGCAGCCCGTCGGCTTAGGGCGCGCCAGGCCTAGGGCTCCCCAGCCCTTAGGCTTTGGGAGCCCCAGGCCTGTGTCGCCCCAGCCTTTAGGCATTTGGAGCTCCATCCCTGGGGCACCCCAGCCCTTGGGTTTTGGGAGCCCCAGGCCTGGGGCACCCCAGCCCTAAGGCTTTGGGAGCCCCAGGCCTGGGGCGCCCCAGCCCTTAGGCTTAGGGTGCCCCAGACCGGGGCGCCCCAGCCCTTAGGCTTTGGGAGCCCCAGGCCTGGGGCGCCCTAGCCCTTAGGCTTAGGGAGCCCAAGGGTTGCGACGCCCCTGCCCTTAGGCTTGGGAGCCCCAGGCCAGATGCACCCCAGTCCTTAGGCTTAGGGAGCGCCAGGCTCTCAGCGCCACAGCCCTTAGGTTTAGGGAGCCCATGGCCTGGGGCGCCCCAGCCATAGGCTTAGGGAACCCATGGCTTGGGACGCCCCAGCCCTTCGGCTTAGGGAGACCCAATCCTGGGGTTCACAGCCCTTAGGCTTTGGGAGCCCCAGGCATGGTACGCCCCAGCCCTTAGGCTTAGGGAGCCCCTGGCCTGGCGCGCCCCAGCCCTTAGGCATTGGGAGCCCAAGGCCTGGGGCGCCCCAGCATTTAGGCTTTGGGAGCCCCAGGCCTGGGGCGCTCCAGCCCTTAGGCTTAGGGAGCCCCAGGCCTGGGGTGCAACAGCCCTTAGGTTTAGGGAGCCCATGGCCTGGGACGCCCCAGCCCTTAGGCTTAGGGTGCCCCAGGCCTGCGGAGACCCAGGTCTTAGGCTTTGTGAGCCGCAGGCCTAGGGCACTCCAGCTTTCAGGCTTAGGGAGCCCAAGGGCTGTGACGCCCATGCCCTTAGGCTTTGGGAACCCAAGGCTTTGGGCGCCCAAACCTTAGGCTTTGGGAGCCCCAGGACTGGGGCTCTCCAGCCCGTAGGCTTAGGAAGCCCCAAGCCTCGGGCGCACCAGCCCTTAGGCTTAGGGAGCCCATGGCCTGGGATGACCCAGGCCTTCGGTTTAGGGCGCGCCAATCCTTGGGCGCCCCGGCCCTTAGGTTTTGGGAGCCCCAGGCCTGGGACACCCCAGCCCTTAGGCTTAGGGTGCCCCAAGCCTGGGGCGCCCCAGCACTTAGGCGTTGGGAGCCCCAGATCTGGGGTGCCACAGCCCTTAGGCTTTGGGAGCCCCAGGCCTGGGGCGACCCAGCCCTTAGGCTTAGGGTGCCCCAGACTGGGGCGCCCCAGCCCTTAGGCTTTGGGAGCCCCAGGCCTGGGGCGCCCCTGCCCTTAGACTTAGGGAGCCCAAGGTTTGCGACGCCCCTGCCCTTAGGCTTGGGAGCCCCAGGCCTGATGCGCCCCAGCCCTTAGGCTTAGGGAGCGCCTGGCTCTGGGCGTCACAGCCCTTAGGCTTAGGGAGCCCATGGCCTGGGGCGCCACAGCCATAGGCTTAGGGAACCCATGGCTTGGGACGCCCCAGCCCTTCGGCTTATGGAGCCCCAGGCATGGTACGCCCCAGCCCTTAGGATTTGGGAGCCACAGGCATGGTACGCCCCATTCCTTAGGTTAGGGAGCCCCAGGCCAGGGGCTCCCCAGCCCTTAGGCTTTGAGAGCCCCAGGCCTGGGGCGCCCCAGCCCTTAGGCTTTGGGAGCCCCAGGCATGGTACGCCCCAACCCTTAGGCTTAGGGAGCCCCTGGCTTGGGGCGCCACAGCCCTTAGGCTTTGGGAGCCCCAGGCCTGGGGCGCCCCAGGACTTAGGTTTGGGAGCCCCTGGCCTGGGGCGCCCCAGCCCTTCGGCTTAGGGAGCCTATCATGGGGCGGCCCAGCCTTAGGCTTGGGGAGCCCCAGGCCTGGGGCACCCCAGCCCTTAGGCTTTGGGAGCCCAAGGCCTGGGGCGCCCCAGCCCTTAGGCTTTGGAGGCCCCAGGCCTGGGGCGCTCCAGCCATTAGGCTTAGGGAGCCCCAGGCCTGGGGCGTCCCACCCTTTAGGCTTAGCGAGCCCATGGACTGGGACGCCCCAGCCCTCCGGCTAGGGTGCGCCAGGCCTAGTGCGCCCCAGCCCTTGGGCTTTGGGAGCCCCAGGCCTGGGGCGCTCCAGCCCTAAGGCTTAGGGAGCCCCAGGCCTGGGGCGTCCCAGCCCTTAAGCTTAGGGAGCCCAAGACTTGCGACTCCCCAGCCTTCGGCTTAAGGAGCCCCTGGCATGGGGCGTCCCAGCCTTAGAATTGGGAGCCCCAGGCCTGGGGTGCCCCAGCCCTTAGGCTTTGGGAGCCCAAGGCCTGGGGCGCCCCAGCCCTTAGGCTTTGGGTGCCCCAGGCCTGGGCCGCCCCAGCCCTTAAGCTTAGGGAGTCCCTGGCCTGGGGCGCCCCAGCCCTTAGGCTTTGGGAGCCCAAGGCCTGGGGCGTCCCAGCCCTTAGGCTTAGGGAGCCCCAGGCATGGGGCGCCCCAGCCCTTAGGCTTACGGAACCCATGGTCTGGGACGCCCAAGCCCTTCAGCTAGGGCGCGCCAGGCCTAGGGCGCCCCAGCCCTTAGGCTTTGGGAGCCCAAGGCGTGGGGTGACCCAGCCCTTAGGTTTTGGGAGCCCCAGACCTGGAGCGCTCCAGCCCTAAGGCTTAGGGAGCTCCAGGCCTTGGGCGCCCCAGCCCTTAGGCTCTGGGAGCCCAAGGCTTGCGACTCCCCAGCCCTTCAGCTTAGGGAGCCCCACGCCTGAAGCTCCCCAGCCCTTAGGGTTAGGGAGCCCGAGGCCTGGGCCGCCCCAGGCCTTAGGCTTAGGGATCCCTGGCC
Organism: Tenrec ecaudatus; assembly: GCF_050624435.1. Lineage (NCBI taxonomy): Eukaryota > Metazoa > Chordata > Mammalia > Afrosoricida > Tenrecidae > Tenrec > Tenrec ecaudatus. The sequence continues at coordinate 123,827,537 of NC_134540.1, forward strand.
TCTGGCGCCCCACCCCTTAGGCTTAGGGAGCCCCAGGCATGGGGCGCCCCACCCCTTAAGCTTTGGGAGATCCAAGCTTGGGGCGCCACAGCCTTTAGGCTTGGGAGCCCCAGGCCTGTGGCCCCCCATCCCTTTGGCTTTGGGAGCCCCAGGCCTGGGGCGCTCCAGCCCTTAGGCTTAGGGAGCCCCAGGCCTGGGGCGCACCATCCCTTAGGCTTAGGGAGCCCATGGCCTGGGACGCCCCAGCCCTTCGGCTTACGGCGCGCCAGGCCTAGGGCGCCCCAGTCTTAGGCTTTGGGAGCCCCAGGCCTGGGTCGCCCCAGCCTTTAGGCTTTTGGAGCTCCATCCCTGGGGCACCCCAGCCCTTGGGCTTTGGGAGCCCCAGGCCTGGGGCGCTCCATCCCTAAGGCTTATGGAGCCCCAGGCCTGGGGCGCCCCAGTCCTTAGGCTCTGGGAGCCCAAGGCTTGCGACTCCCCAGACCTTCGGCTTAGGGAGCCCCAGGCTTGAAGCCCCCCAGCCCTTAGGGTTAGGGAGCCCCAGGCCTGGAGCGCCACAGACCTTAGGCTTTGGGCGCCCCAGCCCTACGGTTTCCCAGGCCTTAGGCTTTGGGTGCCCCAGGCCTGGGGCGCCCCAGCCCTTAGGCTTAGGGAGTCCCTGGCCTGGGGCGCCCCAGCCCTTAGGCTTTGGGAGCCCAAGGCCTGGGGCGCCCCAGCCCTTAGGCTTAGGGATCCCTGGCCTGGGGCGCCCCAGCCCTTAGGCTTAGGGAGCCCCAGGCATGGGGCGCCCCACCCCTTAGGATTTGGGAGCTCCAGGCTTGGGGCGCCACAGCCTTTAGGCTTGGGAGCCCCAGGCCTGTGGATCCCCAGCCCTTAGGCTTAGGGTGCCCCAGGCCTGGGTCGCCCCAGCCTTTAGGCTTTTGGAGCTCCAGCCCTCGGGCACCCCAGCCCTTGAGCTTTGGGAGTCCCGGCCTGGGGGACCCCAGCCCTTAGGCTTGGGGAGGCCCAGGCATGGTACACCCCAGCCCTTAGGCTTTGGGAGACCAAGGCCTTGGGCGTCCCAGCCCTTAGGCTTTGGGAGCCCCAGGCCTGGGGCGCTCCAGCCCTTAGGCTTAGGGAGCCCCGGGCTTGGGGCGCACCAGCCCTTAGGCTTAGGGAGCCCATGGCCTGGGACGCCGCAGCCCGTCAGCTTAGGGCGCGCCAGGCCTAGGGGGCCCAGCCCTTAGGCTTTGGGAGCCCCAGGCCTGGGTCGCCCCAGCCTTTAGGCATTTGGAGCTCCATCCCTGGGGCACCCCAGCCTTGGGCTTTGGGAGCCCCAGGCCTGGGGCACCCCAGCCGTAAGTCTTTGGGAGCCCCAGGCATGGTACGCCCCAGCCCTTAGGCTTTGGGAGCCCCAGGCCTGGGGCGCCCTAGTCCTTAGGCTTAGGGTGCCCCAGACCGGGGCGCCCCAGCCCTTAGGCTTTGGGAGCCCCAGGCATGGGGCGCCCTAGCCCTTAGGCTTAGGGAGCCCAAGGGTTGCGAAGCCCCTGTCCTTAGGCTTGGGAGCCCCAGGCCAGATGCGCCCCAGTCCTTAGGCTTAGGGAGCCCAGGCTCTGAGCGCCACAGCCCTTAGGCTTAGGGAACCCATGGCCTGGGGCGCCCCAGCCATAGGCTTAGGGAACCCATGGTTTGGGACTCCCCAGCCCTTCGGCTTAGGGAGCCCCAGTCCTGGAGTTCACAGCCCTTAGGCTTTGGGAGCCCCAGGCATGGTACGCCCCAGCCCTTAGGCTTAGGGAACCCCTGGCCTGGGGCGCCCCTGCCCTTAGGCTTTGGGAGCCCCAGGCCTGGGTCGCCCCAGCCTTTAGGCATTTGGAGATCCATCCCTGGGGCACCCCAGCCCTTGGGCTTTGGGAGCCCCAGGCCTGGGGCACCCCAGCCCTAAGGTTTAGGGAGCCCCAGGCATGGTACGCCCCAGCCCTTAGGCTTTGGGAGCCCCAGGCCTGGGGCGCCCCAGCCCTTAGGCTTAGGGTGCCCCAGACCGGGGCGCCCCAGCTCTTAGGCTTTGGGAGCCCCAGGCCTGGGGCGCCCTAGCCCTTAGGCTTAGGGAGCCCAAGGGTTGCGACGCCCCTGCCCTTAGGCTTGGGAGCCCCAGGCCAGATGCGCCCCAGTCCTTAGGCTTAGGGAGCCCCAGGCTCTGAGCGCCACAGCCCTTAGGTTTAGGGAGCCCATGGCCTGGGGCGCCCCAGCCATAGGCTTAGGGAACCCATGGCTTCTGACGCCCCAGCCCTTCGGCTTAGGGAGCCCCAGTCCTGGGGCGCCCCAGACTTAGGTTTGGGAGCCCCTGGCCTGGGGCGCCCCAGCCCTTCGGCTTAGGGAGCCCCTCATGGGGCGGCCCAGCCTTAGGCTTTGGGAGCCCCAGGCCTGGGGCACCCCAGCCCTTAGGCTTTGGGAGCCCAATGCCTGGGGCGCCCCAGCCCTTAGGCTTTGGGTGCCCCAGGCCTGGGGCGCTCCAGCCCTAAGGCTTAGGGAGCCCCAGGCCTGGGGCGCCCCAGCCCTTAGTCTTAGGGAGCCCAAGGCTTGCGACTCCCCAGCCCTTCGGCTTAGGGAGCCCCTGGCATGGGGCGTCCCAGCCTTAGAATTGGGAGCCCCAGGCCTGGGGCGCCCCAGCCCTTAGGCTTTGGGAGCCCAAGGCCTGGGGCGCCCCAGCCCTTAGGCTTTGGGTGCCCCAGGCCTGGGGCGCCCCAGCGCTTAGGCTTAGGGAGTCCCTGGCCTGGGGCGCCCCAGCCCTTAGCCTTTGGAAGCCCAAGGCCTGGGGCGCCCCAGCCCTTAGGCTTTGGGAACCCCAGGCCTGGGGCGTCCCAGCCCTTAGGCTTAGGGAGCCCCAGGCATGGGGCGCCCCAGCCCTTAGGCTTAGGGAACCCATGGCCTGGGACGCCCAAGCCCTTCGGCTAGGGCGCGCCAGGCCTAGGGCGCCCCAGCCCTTAGGCTTTGGGAACCCAAGGCGTGGGGTGACCCAGCCCTTAGGCTTTGGGAGCCCCAGACCTGGGTTGCTCCAGCCCTAAGGTTTAGGGAGCCCCAGGCCTCCGGCGCCCCAGCCCTTAGGCTCTGGGAGCCCAAGGCTTGCGACTCCCCAGCCCTTCGGCTTAGGGAGCCCCAGGCCTGAAGCCCCCCAGCCCTTAGGGTTAGGTTGCCCGAGGCCTGGGGCGCCCCAGCCCTTAGGCTCAGGGATCCCTGGCCTCTGGCGCCCCATCCCTTAGGCTTAGGGAGCCCCAGGCATGGGGCGCCCCACCCCTTAGGCTTTGGGACCTCCAGGCTTGGGGCGCCACAGCCTTTAGGCTTGGGAGCCCCAGGCCTGTGGCCCCACAGCCCTTTGGCTTTGGGAGCCCCAGGCCTGGGGCGCTCCAGCCCTTAGGCTTAGGGAGCCCCAGGCCTGGGGCGCACCATCCCTTAGGCTTAGGGAGCCCATGGCCTGGGACGCCCAGCCCTTCGGCTTACGGCGCGCCAGGCCTAGGGCGCCCCAGCCCTTGGGCTTTGGGAGCCCCAGGCCTGGGGCACCCCAGCCCTTGGGCTTTGGGAGCCCCAGACCTGGGGCGCTCCTGCCCTAAGGCTTATGGAGCCCCAGGCCTGGGGCACCCCAGCCCTTAGGCTCTGGGAGCCCAAGGCTTGCGACTCCCCAGACCTTCGGCTTAGGGAGCCCCAGGCCTGAAGCCCCCCAGCCCTTAGGGTTAGGGAGCCCCAGGCCTGGGGCGCCACAGCCCTTAGGCTTTGGGTGCCCCAGGCCTACGGGGTCCCAACCCTTCGGCTTAGGGAGCCCGAAGCCTGGGGTGCCCCAGCCCTTAGGCTCTGGGAGCCCAAGGCTTGCGACTCCCTGGACCTTCGGCTTAGGGAGCCCCAGGCCTGTGGCTCCCCAGCCCTTAGGCTTAGGGAGCACCAGGCCTGGGTCGCCCCAGCCTTTAGGGTTTTGGAGCTCCAGCGCTGGGGCACCCCAGCCCTTGATCTTTGGGAGTCCTGGCCTGGGGGACCCCAGCCCTTAGGCTTGGGGAGGCCCAGGCATGGTACAGCCCAGCCCTAAGGCTTTGGGAGACCAAGGCCTTGGGCGCCCCAGCCCTTAGGCTTTCGGAGCCCCAGGCCTGGGGTGCCCCAGCCCTTAGGCTTAGGGTGCCCCAGACCAGGGCGCCCCAGCCCTTAGGCTTTGGGAGCGCCTGGCCTGGGGCGCCCTAGCCCTTAGGCTTAGGGAGCCCCTGGACTGGGGCGCCCCTGCCCTTAGGCTTTGGGAGCCCCAGGCCTGGGCCGCCCCAGCACTTAGGCTTTGGGATCCCCTGGCATGGGGCGCTCCAGCCCTTCGGCTTAGGGAGCCCCTGGCATGGGGCGTCCCAGCCTTAGGCTTTGGGAGCCACAGGCCTGGGGCACCCCAGCCCTTAGGCTTTGGGAGCCCAAGGCCTGGGGCGCAAGGCCCTTAGGCTTTCGGTGCCCCAGGCCTGGGGCGCCCCAGCACTTAGGCTTTGGGAGCCCCTGGTATGGGGCACCCCAGCCCTTCGGCTTAGGGAGCCCCTGGCATGGGGCGTCCCAGCCTTAGGCTTAGGGAGCCCCAGTGCTGGGGCGCACCAGCCCTTAGGCTAGGGGAGCCCATGGCCTGGGATGCCCCAGCCCTTAGCCTTAGGGAGCCCCAGGCCTGCGGGGACCCAGCCCTTCGGGTTTGGGAGCCCCAGGCATTGTACACCCCAGCCCTTAGGCTTAGGGAGCCCCAGGCCTGGCGCGCACCAGCCCTTAGGTTTAGGGAGCCCATAGCCTGGGACGCCCCAGCCCTTCGGTTTAGGGAGCACCAGGCCTGGGACGCCCCAGCCCTTAGGCTTAGGGTGCCCCAGGCCTGGGGAGACCCATCTCTTAGACTTAGGGAAACCAAGGGTTGTGACGCCCCTGCCCTTAGGTTTTGGGAGCCCAAGGCTTTGGGCGCCCCAACCCTTAGGCTTTGGGAGCCCCAGGACTGGGGCGCTGCAGCCCTTAGGCTTAGGGATCCCCAGGCCTGGGGGGCACCAGCCCTTAGGCTTAGGGAGCCCATGGCCTGGGCCACCCCTGCCCTTCGGCTTAGGGCACGCCAGGCCTTGGGCGCCCCATTCCTTAGGCTTAGGGAGCCCCAGGCCTTGGGCGCTCGAGACCTTAGGCTTTGAGAGCCCCAGAAATGGGGCGACACAGCCCTTAGGCTTAGGGAGCCCAAGGGCTGCGACGCCCCTGCCCTTAGGCTTTGGGAGCCCCAGGCCTGATGCGCCCCAGCCCTTAGGCTTAGGGAGCCCCAGGCCCTGGGCCCCACAGCCCTTAGGCTTAGGGAGCCCAGGGCCTCGGACGCCACAGCCCTTAGGCTTAGTGAGCCCCAGGCCTGGGGTGTCCCAGCCCTTAGGCTTAGGGAGCCCCAGGCCTGGGGCGCCCCAGCCCTCAGGCTTAGGGAACCCATGGCCTGGGACGCCCCAGCCCATCGGCTTAGGGAGCCCCAGTCCTGGGGCGCCCCAGCCCTTAGGATTTGGGAGCCACAGGCATGGTACGCCCCAGCTCTTAGGTTAGGGAGCCCCAGGCCTGGGGCTCCCCAGCCCTTAGGGTTTTAGGAGCCCCAGGCCTGGGGCGCCCCAGCCCTTAGGCTTTGGGAGCCCCAGGCATGGTACGCCCCAGCCCTTAGGCTTACGGAGTCCCTGGCCTTGGGCGCCACAACCCTTAGGCTTTGGGAGCCCCAGGCCTGGGGTGCCCCAGGACTTAGGTTTGGGAGCCCCTGGCCTGGGGTGCCCCAGACCTTCGGCTTAGGGAGCCCCTGGCATGGGGCGGCCCAGCCTTAGGCTTTGGGAGCCCCAGGCCTGGGGCGCCCCTGCCCTTAGGCTTAGGGATCGCCAGGCCTGGGGCGCCCCAGCCCTTAGGCTTTGGGTGCCACAAGCCTGGGGCGCTCCAGCCCTTAGGCTTAGGGAGCCCCAGGCTTGTGGCGCCCCAGCCCTTCGGCTAGGGTGCGCCAGGCCTAGGGCGCCCCAGCCCTTAGGCTTTGGCTGTCCAAAGCCTGGGGTGCCTCAGCCTTTAGGCTTAGGGAGCCCATGGCCCGGGACGCCCCAGCCTTCGGCTAGGGTGCGCCAGGCTTAGGGCGCCCCAACACTTAGGCTTTGGCAGCCCCAGGCCTGGGGCGCTCCAGCCCTAAGGCTTAGGGAGCCCCAGGCCTGGGGCACCCCAGCCCTTAGGCTTAGGGAGCCCAAGGCTTGCGACTACCCAGCCGTTCGGCTTAGGGAGCCCCAGGCCTGAAGCCCCCCAGGCATTAGGCTTAGGGAGTCCCTGGCCTGGGGCGCCCCAGCCCTTCGGCTTAGGGAGCCCCTGGCATGGGGCGTCCCAGCCTAGAATTGGGAGCCCCATGCTTGGGGCGCCCAAGCCCTTAGGCTTTGGGAGCCCTAGGCCTGGGGCGCCCCGGCCCTTAGGCTTTGGGTGTCCCAGGCCTGATGCGCCCCAGCCCTTAGACTTAGGGAGCTCCAGGCCCTGGGCGCCACAGCCCTTAGGCTTAGGGAGCCCATTGCCTGGGACGCCCCAGCCCTTCGGCTTAGGACACGCCAGGCCTTGGGCGCCCCATCCCTTAGGTTAGGGAGCCCCAGGCCTGGGGCGCCCGAGCCCTTAGGCTTAGGGTGCCCCAAGCCTGGGGCGCCCGAGCCCTTAGGCTTTGAGAGCCCCAGAAATGGGGCGCCACAGCCCTTAGGCTTAGGGAGCCCAAGGGCTGCGACGCCCCTGCCCTTAGGCTTTGGGAGCCCCAGGCCTGATGCGCCCCAGCCCTTAGGCTTAGGGAGCCCCAGGCCCTGGGCCCCACAGCCCTTAGGCTTAGGGAACCCATGGCCTGGGACGCCCCAGCCCATCGGCTTAGGGAGCCCCAGTCCTGGGGCGCCCCAGCCCTTAGGATTTGGGAGCCACAGGCATGGTACGCCCCAGCCCTTAGGTTAGGGAGCCTGAGGCCTGGGCTCCCCAGCCCTTAGGGTTTTAGGAGCCCCAGGCCTGGGGCGCACCAGCTCTTAGGCTTTGGGAGCCCCAGGCATGGTACGCCCCAACCCTTAGGCTTAGGGAGCCCCTGGCCTTGGGCGCCACAACCCTTAGGCTTTGGGAGCCCCAGGCCTGGGGCGCCCCAGGACGTAGGTTTGGGAGCCCCTGGCCTTGGGTGCCCCAGAGCTTCGGCTTAGGGAGCCCCTGGCATGGGGCGGCCCAGCCTTAGGCTTTGGGAGCCCCAGGCCTGGGGCGCTCCAGCCCTTAGGCTTAGGGAACCCCAGGCTTGTGGCGCCCCAGCCCTTAGGCTTAGGGTTCCCCAGGCTTGTGGCGCCCCAGCCCTTAGGCTTAGGGAGCCCTTGGACTGGGACGCCCCAGCCCTTCGGCTAGGGCGCGCCAGGCCTAGGGCGTCCCAGCCCTTAGGATTTGGGAGCCCCTGGCCTGGGGTGCTCCAAACTTAAGGCTTAGGGATCCGCAGGGCGGGGCGCCCCAGCACTTAGGCTTAGGGAGCCCAAAGCTTGCGACTCCCCATCCCTTCGGCTTAGGGAGCCCCAGGCCGGAAGCCCCCCAGCCCTAAGGCTTAGGGAGCCCCAGGCCTGGGGCGCCCCAGCCCTTCGGCTTAGGGAGCCCCTGGCATGGGGCATCCCAGCCTTAGGCTTTGGGAGCCGCAGGCCTGGGGCGCCCCAGCCCTTAGGCTTTGGGAGCCCAAGGCCTGGGGCGCCCCACCCTTAGGCTATGTGTGCCCCAGGCCTGGGGCGCCCCAGCCCTTAGGCTTAATGAGTCCCTGGCCTGGGGCGCCCCAACCCTTCGGCTATGGTGCGCCAGGCCTAGGGCACCCCAGCCCTTAGTCTTTGGGAGCCCAAAGCCTGGGGTGCCTCAGCCTTTAGGCTGAGGGAGCCCATGGCCCGGGACGCCCCAGCCCTTCGGCTAGGGTGCGCCAGGCCTAGGGCGCCCCAGCCCTTAGGCTTTGGGAGCCCCAGGCCTGGGGCGCTCCAGCCCTAAGGCTTAGGGAGCCCCAGGCCTGGGGCGCCCCAGCCCTTAGGCTTAGGGAGCCCAAGGCTTGCGACTACCCAGCACTTCGGCTTAGAGAGCCCCAGGCTTGAAGCCCCCCAGGCATTAGGCTTAGGTAGCCCCTGGCCTGGGGCGCCCAGCCCTTCAGCTTAGGGAGCCCCTGGCATGGGGCTTCTCAGCTTAGAATTGGGAGCCCGATGCCTGGGGCGCCCAAGCCCTTAGGCTTTGGGAGCCCTAGGCCTGGGGCGCCCCGGCCCTTTTTCTTTGGGTGCCCCAGGCCCAGGGCGCCCTAGCCCTTAGGCTTAGGGAGTCCCTGGCCTGGGGCGCCCAAGCCCTAAGGCTTTGGGAGCCCAAGGCCTGGGGCGCCCCCGCCGTTAGGCTTTGGAAACCCCAGGCTTAGGGCGTCCCAGCCCTTAGGCTTAGGGAGGCCCAGGAATGGGGCGCCCCAGCACTTAGGCTTAGGGAGCCCATGACCTGGGACGCCCCAACGCTTCGGGTAGGTCACGCCAGGCCTAGGGCGCCCCAGACCTTAGGCTTTGGGAGCCCAAGGCCTGGGGTGCCCCAGCCCTTAGGCTTTGGGAGCCCCAGACCTGGGGCGCTCCGGCCCTAAGGCTTAGGGAGCACCAGGCCTGGGGCGCCCCATTCCTTAGATTCTGGGAGCCCAAGGCTTGCGACTCCCCAGCCCTTCGGGTTAGGGAGCCCCAGGCCTGAAGCCCCCCAGCCCTTAGGGTTAGGGAGCCCCAGGCCTGGGCGCTACAGCCCTTAGGCTTTAGGCGCCCCATGCCTAGGGGGTCCCAGCCCTTCGGCTTAGGGAGCCCCAGGCCTGGGGCGCCCCAGCGCTTAGGCTTAGGGATCCCTGGCCTGGTGTGCCCCAGCCTTAGGCTTAGGGAGCCCCAGGCATGGCACGCCCCAGCCCTTAGGCTTTGGGAGCACCAGGCTTGGCGCGCCACAGCCTTTAGGCTTGGGAGCCCCAGCCCTGGGGCACCCCAGCCCTTGGGCTTTGGGAGCCCCAGGCCTGGGGCACCCAAACCCTTAGGCTTTGGGAGCCCCAGGCATGGTATGCCCCAGGCCTTAGGCTTTGGGATCCCCAGGCCTGGAGCGCACCAGCCCTTAGGCTTAGGGAGCCCATGGCCTGGGACGCCCCAGCCCTTCGGCTTAGGGCGCGCCAGGCCTAGGGTGCCCCAGCCCTTAGGCTTAGGGTGCCCCAGACCGGGGCGCAGCAGTCCTTAGGCTTTGGGAGCCCCAGGCTTGGGGCGCCCCAGCCCTTAGGCTTAGGGAGCCCAAGGGTTGCAACGCCCCTGCCCTTATGCTTGGGAGCCCCAGGCCTGATGTGCCCCAGCCCTTAGGCTTAGGGAGCCTCAGGATCTGGGCGCCACAGTCCTTAGGCTTAGGGAGCCCATGGCCTGGGGTAACCCAGCCATAGGCTTAGGGAACCTATGGCTTGGGACACCCCAGCCCTTCAGCTTAGTGAGCCCCAGTCCTGGGGCGTCCCAGCCCTTAGGTTTTGGGAGCCCAAGGCGTGGGGTGACCCAGCCCTTAGCCTTTGGGAGCCCCAGACCTGGGGCGCTCCAGCCCTAAGGCTTAGCGAGCCTCAGGCCTGGGGCGCCCCAGACCTTAGGCTCTGGGAGCCCAAGGCTTGCGACGACCCAGCCCTTCGGCTTAGGGAGCCCCAGGCCTGAAGCCCCCCAGCCCTTAGGGTTAGGGAGCCCAAGGCTTGGGGCGCCCCAGCCCTTAAGCTTAGGGATCCCTGGCCTCTGGCGCCCCAGCCCTTAGGCTTAGGGATCCCTGGCCTCTGGCGCCCCACCCCCTAGGCTTTGGGAGCCCCAGACATGGGGCGCCCCACCCCTTAGGCTTTGGGAGCTCCAGGCTTGGGGCGCCACAGCTTTTAGGCTTGGGAGCCCCATGCCTGTGGCCCCCCAGCCCTTTGGCTTTGGGAGCCCCAGGCCTGGGGCGCTCCAGCCCTTAGGCTTAGGGAGCCCCAGGCCTGGGGCGCACCATCCCTTAGGCTTAGGGAGCCCATGGCCTGGGACGCCCCAGCCCTTCGGCTTACGGCGTGCCAGGCCTAGGGCGCCCCAGCCCTTAGGCTTTGGGAGCCCCAGGCCTGGGTCGCCCCAGCCTTTAGGCTTTTGGAGCTCCATCCCTGGGGCACCCCAGCCCTTACGCTTTGGGAGCCCCAGACCTGGGGCGCTCCAGGCCTAAGGCTTATGGAGCCCCAGGCCTGGGGTGCCCCAGCCCTTAGGCTCTGGGAGCCCAAGGCTTGCGACTCCCCAGACCTTCGGCTTAGGGAGCCCCAGACCTGAAGCCCCCCAGCCCTTAGGGTTAGGGAGCCCCAGGCCTGGGGCGCCACAGACCTTAGGCTTTGGGCGCCCAAGGCCTACGGTTTCCCAGCCCTTAGGCTTTGGGCGCCCCAGGCCTACGGGGTCCCAACCCTTCGGCTTAGGGAGCCCGAAGCCTGGGGCGCCCCAGCCCTTAGGCTTAGGGATCCCTGGCCTGGGGCGCCCCAGCCCTTAGGCTTAGAGAGCCCCAGGCATGGGGTGCCCCATCCCTTAGGCTTTGGGAGCTCCAGGCTTGGGGCGCCACAGCCTTTAGGCTTGGGAGCCCCAGGCCTGTGGCTCCCCAGCCCTTAGGCTTAGGGAGCCCCAGGCCTGGGTCGCCCCAGCCTTTAGGCTTTTGGAGCTCCCGCCCTGGGGCACCCCAGCCCTTGAGCTTTGGGAGTCCCGGCCTGGGGGACCCCAGCCCTTAGGCTTGGGGAGGCCCAGGCATGGTACACACCAGCACTTAGGCTTTGGGAGACCAAGGCCTTGGGCGCCACAGCCCTTAGGCTTTGGGAGCCCCAGGCCTGGGGCGCTCCAGCCCTTAGGCTTAGGGAGCCCCTGGCTTGGGGCGCACCAAACCTTAGGCTTAGGGAGCCCATGGCCTGGGACTCCGCAGCCCGTCGGCTTAGGGCGCGCCAGGCCTAGGGCTCCCCAGCCCTTAGGCTTTGGGAGCCCCAGGCCTGGGTCGCCCCAGCCTTTAGGCATTTGGAGCTCCATCCCTGGGGCACTCCAGCCCTTGGGCTTTGGGAGCCCCAGGCCTGGGGCACCCCAGCCCTAAGGCTTTGGGAGCCCCAGGCATGGTACGCCCCAGCCCTTAGGCTTTGGGAGCCCCAGGCCTGGGGCGCCCCAGCCCTTAGGCTTAGGGTGCCCCAGACCAGGGCGCCCCAGCCCTTAGGCTTTGGGAGCCCCAGGCCTGGGGCGCCCTAGCCCTTAGGCTTAGGGAGCCCAAGGATTGCGACGCCCCTGCCCTTAGGCTTGGGAGCCCCAGGCCAGATGCACCCCAGTCCTTAGGCTTAGGGAGCGCCAGGCTCTCAGCGCCACAGCCCTTAGGCTTAGGGAGCCCATGGCCTGGGGCGCCCCAGGCATAGGCTTAGGGAACCCATGGCTTGGGACGCCCCAGCCCTTCGGCTTAGGGAGCCCCAATCCTGGGGTTCACAGCCCTTAGGCTTTGGCAGCCCCAGGCATGGTACGCCCCAGCCCTTAGGCTTAGGGAGCCCCTGGCCTGGGGCGCCCCTGCCCTTAGGCTTTGGGAGCCCGAGGCCTGGGGCGCCCCAGCACTTAGGCTTTGGGAGCCCCTGGCCTGGGGCGCCCCAGCCCTTCGGCCTTGGGAGCCCAAGGCCTGGGGCGCTCCAGCCCTTAGGTTTAGGGAGCCACAGTGCTGAGGCGCACCAGCCTTAGGCTAGGGGAGCCCATGTCCTGGGACACCCCAGCCCTTAGACTTAGGGAGCCCCAGGCCTGGGGGGACCCAGCCCTTCGGGTTTGGGAGCCCCAGGCATGGTACACCCCAGCCCTTAGGCTTAGGGAGCCCCTGGATTGGCGCGCCCCAGCCCTTAGGCATTGGGAGCCCAAGGCCTGGGGCGCCCCAGCATTTAGGCTTTGGGAGCCCCAGGCCTGGGGCGCTCCAGCCCTTAGGCTTAGGGAGCCCCAGGCCTGGGGCGCAACAGCCTTTAGGTTTAGGGAGCCCATGGCCTGGGATGCCCCAGCCCTTAGGCTTAGGGTGCCCCAGGCCTGCGGAGACCCAGGTCTTAGGCTTTGGGAGCCGCAGGCCTAGGGCACTCCAGCTTTCAGGCTTAGGGAGCCCAAGGGCTGTGACGCCCCTGCCCTTAGGCTTTGGGAACCCAAGGCTTTGGGCGCCCAAACCTTAGGCTTTGGGAGCCCCAGGACTGGGGCTCTCCAGCCCGTAGGCTTAGGAAGACCCAAGCCTCGGGCGCACCAGCCCTTAGACTTAGGGAGCCCATGGCCTGGGATGACCCAGGCCTTTGGTTTAGGGCGCGCCAAGCCTTGGGCGCCCCGGCCCTTAGGTTTTGGGAGCCCCAGGCCTGGGACAACCCAGCCCTTAGGCTTAGGGTGCCCCAAGCCTGGGGCGCCCCAGCACTTAGGCGTTGGGAGCCCCAGATCTGGGGCGCCACAGCCCTTAGGCTTTGGGAGCCCCAGGCCTGGGGCGCCCCAGCCCTTAGGCTTAGGGTGCCCCAGACCGGGGCGCCCCAGCCCTTAGGCTTTGGGAGCCCCAGGCCTGGGGCGCCCCTGCCCTTAGACTTAGGGAGCCCAAGGTTTGCGACGCCCCTGCCCTTAGGCTTGGGAGCCCCAGGCCTGATGCGCCCCAGCCCTTAGGCTTAGGGAGCGCCAGGCTCTGGGCGCCACAGCCCTTAGGCTTAGGGAGCCCATTGCCTGGGGCGCCACAGCCATAGGCTTAGGGAACCCATGGCTTGGGACGCCCCAGCCCTTCGGCTTATGGAGCCCCAGTCCTGGGGCGTCCCAGCCCTTAGGCTTTGGGAGCCCCAGGCATGGTACGCCCCAGCCCTTAGGATTTGGGAGCCACAGGCATGGTACGCCCCAGCCCTTAGGTTAGGGAGCCCCAGGCCAGGGGCTCCCCAGCCCTTAGGCTTTGAGAGCCCCAGGCCTGGGGCGCCCCAGCCCTTAGGCTTTGGGAGCCCCAGGCATGGTACGCCCCAACCTTTAGGCTTAGGGAGCCCCTGGCTTGGGGCGCCACAGCCCTTAGGCTTTGGGACCCCCAGGCCTGGGGCGCCCCAGGACTTAGGTTTGGGAGCCCCTGGCCTGGGGCGCCCCAGCCCTTCGGCTTAGGGAGCCCCTCATGGGGCGGCCCAGCCTTAGGCTTGGGGAGCCCCAGGCCTGGGGCACCCCAGCCCTTAGGCTTTGGGAGCCCAAGGCCTGGGGCGCCCCAGCCATTAGGCTTTGGAGGCCCCAGGCCTGGGGCGCTCCAGCCATTAGGCTTAGGGAGCCCCAGGCCTGGGGCGTCCCACCCTTTAGGCTTAGCGAGCCCATGGACTGGGACGCCCCAGCCCTCCGGCTAGGGTGCGCCAGGCCTAGGGCGCCCCAGCCCTTGGGCTTTGGGAGCCCCAGGCCTGGGGCGCTCCAGCCCTAAGGCTTAGGGAGCCCCAGGCCTGGGGCGCCCCAGCCCTTAGGCTTTGGGTGCCCCAGGCCTGGGGCGCCCCAGCCCTTAGGCTTAGGGAGTCCCTGGCCTGGGGCGCCCCAGCCCTTAGGCTTTGGGAGCCCAAGGCCTGGGGCGCCCCAGCCCTTAGGCTTTGGGAAACCCAGGCCTGGGGCGTCCCAGCACTTAGGCTTAGGGAGCCCCAGGCATGGGGCGCCCCAGCCCTTAGGCTTAGGGAACCCATGGCCTGGGACGCCCAAGCCCTTCGGCTAGGGCGCGCCAGGCCTAGGGCGCCCCATCCCTTAGGCTTTGGGAGCCCAAGGCGTGGGGTACCCCAGCCCTTAGGCTTTGGGAGCCCCAGACATGGGGCGCTGCAGGCCTAAGGCTTAGGGATCCCCAGACCGGATGCGCCCCAGCCCTTAGGCTCTGGGAATCTTAGGCCTGGGTCGCCCCAGCCTTTAGGCTTTTGGAGCTCCCGCCCTGGGGCACCCCAGCCCTTGAGCTTTGGGAGTCCCGGCCTGGGGGACCCCAGCCCTTAGGCTTGGGGAGGCCCAGGCATGGTACACCCCAGCACTTAGGCTTTGGGAGACCAAGGCCTTGGGCGCCACAGCCCTTAGGCTTTGGGAGCCCCTGGCCTGGGGCGCTCCAGCCCTTAGGCTTAGGGAGCCCCTGGCTTGGGGCGCACCAGCCCCTAGGCTTAGGGAGCCCATGGCCTGGGACTCCGCAGCCCGTCGGCTTAGGGCGCGCCAGGCCTAGGGCTCCCCAGCCCTTAGGCTTTGGGAGCCCCAGGCCTGTGTCGCCCCAGCCTTTAGGCATTTGGAGCTCCATCCCTGGGGCACCCCAGCCCTTGGGCTTTGGGAGCCCCAGGCCTGGGGCACCCCAGCCCTAAGGCTTTGGGAGCCCCAGGCATGGTACGCCCCAGCCCTTAGGCTTTGGGAGCCCCAGGCCTGGGGCGCCCCAGCCCTTAGGCTTAGGGTGCCCCAGACCGGGGCGCCCCAGCCCTTAGGCTTTGGGAGCCCCAGGCCTGGGGCGCCCTAGCCCTTAGGCTTAGGGAGCCCAAGGGTTGCGACGCCCCTGCCCTTAGGCTTGGGAGCCCCAGGCCAGATGCACCCCAGTCCTTAGGCTTAGGGAGCGCCAGGCTCTCAGCGCCACAGCCCTTAGGCTTAGGGAGCCCATGGCCTGGGGCGCCCCAGCCATAGGCTTAGGGAACCCATGGCTTGGGACGCCCCAGCCCTTCGGCTTAGGGAGCCCCAATCCTGGGGTTCACAGCCCTTAGGCTTTGGGAGCCCCAGGCATGGTACGCCCCAGCCTTTAGGCTTAGGAGCCCCTGGCCTGTGGCGCCCCTGCCCTTAGGCTTTGGGAGCCCGAGGCCTGGGGCGCCCCAGCACTTAGGCTTTGGGAGCCCCTGGCCTGGCGCGCCCCAGCCCTTCGGCCTTGGGAGCCCAAGGCCTGGGGTGCTCCAGCCCTTAGGTTTAGGGAGCCACAGTGCTGAGGCGCACCAGCCTTAGGCTAGGGGAGCCCATGTCCTGGGACACCCCAGCCCTTAGACTTAGGGAGCCCCAGGCCTGGGGGGACCCAGCCCTTCGGGTTTGGGAGCCCCAGGCATGGTACACCCCAGCCCTTAGGCTTAGGGAGCCCCTGGGCTGGCGCGCCCCAGCCCTTAGGCATTGGGAGCCTAAGGCCTGGTGCGCCCCAGCATTTAGGCTTTGGGAGCCCCAGGCCTGGGGCGCTCCAGCCCTTAGGCTTAGGGAGCCCCAGGCCTGGGGCGCAACAGCCCTTAGGTTTAGGGAGCCCATGGCCTGGGACGCCCCAGCCCTTAGGCTTAGGGTGCCCCAGGCCTGCGGAGACCCAGGTCTTAGGCTTTGGGAGCCGCAGGCCAAGGGCACTCCAGCTTTCAGGCTTAGGGAGCCCAAGGGCTGTGACGCCCCTGCCCTTAGGCTTTGGGAACCCAAGGCTTTGGGCGCCCAAACCTTAGGCTTTGGGAGCCCCAGGACTGGGGCTCTCCAGCCCGTAGGCTTAGGAAGCCCCAAGCCTCGGGCGCACCAGCCCTTAGGCTTAGGGAGCCCATGGCCTGGGATGACCCAGGCCTTCGGTTTAGGGCGCGCCGTTCCTTGGGCGCCCCGGCCCTTAGGTTTTGGGAGCCCCAGGCCTGGGACACCCCAGCCCTTAGGCTTACGGTGCCCCAAGCCTGGGGCGCCCCAGCACTTAGGCGTTGGGAGCCCCAGATCTGGGGCGCCACAGCCCTTAGGCTTTGGGAGACCCAGGCCTGGGGCGACCCAGCCTTAGGCTTAGGGTGCCCCAGACTGGGGCGCCCCAGCCCTTAGGCTTTGGGAGCCCCAGGCCTGGGGCGCCCCTGCCCTTAGACTTAGGGAGCCCAAGGTTTGCGACGCCTCTGCCCTTAGGCTTAGGGAGCCCCAGGCCTGGGGCGTCCCACCCTTTAGGCTTAGCGAGCCCATGGACTGGGACGCCCCAGCCCTCCGGCTAGGGTGCGCCAGGCCTAGGGCGCCCCAGCCCTTGGGCTTTGGGAGCCCCAGGCCTGGGGCGCTCCAGCCCTAAGGCTTAGGGAGCCCCAGGCCTGGGGCGTCCCAGCCCTTAAGCTTAGGGAGCCCAAGACTTGCGACACCCCAGCCTTCGGCTTAAGGAGCCCCTGGCATGGGGCGTCCCAGCCTTAGAATTGGGAGCCCCAGGCCTGGGGCGCCCCAGCCCTTAGGCTTTGGGAGCCCAAGGCCTGGGGCGCCCCAGCCCTTAGGCTTTGGGTGCCCCAGGCCTGGGGCGCCACAGCCCTTAGGCTTAGGGAGTCCCTGGCCTGGGGCGCCCCAGCCCTTCGGCTTAGGGATCCCCTCATGGGGCGGCCCAGCCTTAGGCTTGGGGAGCCCCAGGCCTGGGGCACCCCAGCCCTTAGGCTTTGGGAGCCCAAGGCCTGGGGCGCCCGAGCCCTTAGGCTTTGGAGGCCCCAGGCCTGGGGCGCTCCAGCCATTAGGCTTAGGGAGCCCCAGGCCTGGGGCGTCCCACCCTTTAGGCTTAGCGAGCCCATGGACTGGGACGCCCCAGCCCTCCGGCTAGGGTGCGCCAGGCCTAGGGCGCCCCAGCCCTTGGGCTTTGGGAGCCCCAGGCCTGGGGCGCTCCAGCCCTAAGGCTTAGGGAGCCCCAGGCCTGGGGCGTCCCAGCCCTTAAGCTTAGGGAGCCCAAGACTTGCGACACCCCAGCCTTCGGCTTAAGGAGCCCCTGGCATGGGGCGTCCCAGCCTTAGAATTGGGAGCCCCAGGCCTGGGGCGCCCCAGTCCTTAGGCTTTGGGAGCCCAAGGCCTGGGGCGCCCCAGCCCTTAGGCTTTGGGTGCCCCAGGCCTGGGGCGCCCCAGCCCTTAGGCTTAGGGAGTCCCTGGCCTGGGGCGCCCCAGCCCTTAGGCTTTGGGAGCCCAAGGCCTGGGGCGCCCCAGCCCTTAGGCTTTGGGAACCCCAGGCCTGGGGCGTCCCAGCCCTTAGGCTTAGGGAGCCCCAGGCATGGGGCGCCCCAGCCCTTAGGCTTAGGGAACCCATGGTCTGGGACGCCCAAGCCCTTCGGCTAGGGCGCGCCAGGCCTAGGGCGCCCCAGCCCTTAGGCTTTGGGAGCCCAAGGCGTGGGGTGACCCAGCCCTTAGGTTTTGGGAGCCCCAGACCTGGAGCGCTCCAGCCCTAAGGCTTAGGGAGCCCCAGGCCTTGGGCGCCCCAGCCCTTAGGCTCTGGGAGCCCAAGGCTTGCGACTCCCCAGCCCTTCAGCTTAGGGAGCCCCACGCCTGAAGCTCCCCAGCCCTTAGGGTTAGGGAGCCCGAGGCCTGGGCCGCCCCAGGCCTTAGGCTTAGGGATCCCTGGCCTCTGGCGCCCCACCCCTTAGGCTTAGGGAGCCCCAGGCATGGGGCGCCCCACCCCTTAGGCTTTGGGAGATCCAGGCTTGGGGCGCCACAGCCTTTAGGCTTGGGAGCCCCAGGCCTGTGGCCCCCCATCCCTTTGGCTTTGGGAGCCCCAGGCCTGGGGCGCTCCATCCTTTAGGCTTAGGGAGCCCCAGGCCTGGGGCGCACCATCCCTTAGGCTTAGGGAGCCCATGGCCTGGGACGCCCCAGCCCTTCCGCTTTAGGCGCGCCAGGCCTAGGGCGCCCCAGTCTTAGGCTTTGGGAGCCCCAGACCTGGGTTGCCCCAGCCTTTAGGCTTTCGGAGCTCCATCCCTGGGGCACCCCAGCCCTTGGGCTTTGGGAGCCCCAGGCCTGGGGCGCTCCATCCCTAAGGCTTATGGAGTCCCTGGCCTGGGGCGCCCCAGCCCTTAGGCTTTGGGAGCCCAAGGCCTGGGGCGCCCCAGCCCTTAGGCTTAGGGATCCCTGGCCTGGGGCGCCCCAGCCCTTGGGCTTTGGGAGCCCCAGGCCTGGGGCGCTCCAGCCCTAAGGCTTAGGGTGCCCCAGGACTGGGGCGCCCCAGCCCTTAGGCTTAGGGAGTCCCTGGCCTGGGGCGCCCCAGCCCTTAGGCTTTGGGAGCCCAAGGCCTGGGGCGCCCCAGCCCTTAGGCTTAGGGATCCCTGGCCTGGGGCGCCCCAGCCCTTAGGCTTAGGGTGCCCCAGGCCTGGGTCGCCCCAGCCTTTAGGCTTTTGGAGCTCCAGCCCTGGGGCACCCCAGCCCTTGAGCTTTGGGAGTCCCGGCCTGGGGGACCCCAGCCCTTAGGCTTGGGGAGGCCCAGGCATGGTACACCCCAGCCCTTAGGCTTTGGGAGACCAAGGCCTTGGGCGTCCCAGCCCTTAGGCTTTGGGAGCCCCAGGCCTGGGGCGCTCCAGCCCTTAGGCTTAGGGAGCCCCGGGCTTGGGGCGCACCAGCCCTTAGGCTTAGGGAGCCCATGGCCTGGGACGCCGCAGCCCGTCAGCTTAGGGCGCGCCAGGCCTAGGGGGCCCAGCCCTTAGGCTTTGGGAGCCCCAGGCCTGGGTCGCCCCAGCCTTTAGGCATTTGGAGCTCCATCCCTGGGGCACCCCAGCCTTGGGCTTTGGGAGCCCCAGGCCTGGGGCACCCCAGCCGTAAGTCTTTGGGAGCCCCAGGCATGGTACGCCCCAGCCCTTAGGCTTTGGGAGCCCCAGGCCTGGGGCGCCCTAGTCCTTAGGCTTAGGGTGCCCCAGACCGGGGCGCCCCAGCCCTTAGGCTTTGGGAGCCCCAGGCATGGGGCGCCCTAGCCCTTAGGCTTAGGGAGCCCAAGGGTTGCGAAGCCCCTGCCCTTAGGCTTGGGAGCCCCAGGCCAGATGCGCCCCAGTCCTTAGGCTTAGGGAGCCCCAGGCTCTGAGCGCCACAGCCCTTAGGCTTAGGGAGCCCATGGCCTGGGGCGCCCCAGCCATAGGCTTAGGGAACCCATGGTTTGGGACTCCCCAGCCCTTCGGCTTAGGGAGCCCCAGTCCTGGGGTTCACAGCCCTTAGGCTTTGGGAGCCCCAGGCATGGTACGCCCCAGCCCTTAGGCTTAGGGAACCCCTGGCCTGGGGCGCCCCTGCCCTTAGGCTTTGGGAGCCCCAGGCCTGGGTCGCCCCAGCCTTTAGGCATTTGGAGATCCATCCCTGGGGCACCCCAGCCCTTGGGCTTTGGGAGCCCCAGGCCTGGGGCACCCCAGCCCTAAGGCTTAGGGAGCCCCAGGCATGGTATGCCCCAGCCTTAGGCTTTGGGAGCCCCAGGCCTGGGGCGCCCCAGCCCTTAGTCTTAGGGAGCCCAAGGCTTGCGACTCCCCAGCCCTTCGGCTTAGGGAGCCCCTGGCATGGGGCGTCCCAGCCTTAGAATTGGGAGCCCCAGGCCTGGGGCGCCCCAGCCCTTAGGCTTTGGGAGCCCAAGGCCTGGGGCGCCTCAGCCCTTAGGCTTTGGGTGCCCCAGGCCTGGGGCTCCCCAGCGCTTAGGCTTAGGGAGTCCCTGGCCTGGGGCGCCCCAGCCCTTAGGCTTTGGAAGCCCAAGGCCTGGGGCGCCCCAGCACTTAGGCTTTGGGAACCCCAGGCCTGGGGCGTCCCAGCCCTTAGGCTTAGGGAGCCCCAGGCATGGGGCGCCCCAGCCCTTAGGCTTAGGGAACCCATGGCCTGGGACGCCCAAGCCCTTCCGCTAGGGCGCGCCAGGCCTAGGGCGCCCCAGCCCTTAGGCTTTGGGAGCCCAAGGCGTGGGGTGACCCAGCCCTTAGGATTTGGGAGCCCCAGACCTGGGTCGCTCCAGCCCTAAGGTTTAGGGAGCCCCAGGCCTCCGGCACCCCAGCCCTTAGGCTCTGGGAGCCCAAGCTTGCGACTCCCCAGCCCTTCGGCTTAGGGAGCCCCAGGCCTGAAGCCCCCCAGCCCTTAGGGTTAGGTTGCCCGAGGCCCTGGGCGCCCCAGCCCTTAGGCTTAGGGATCCCTGGCCTCTGGCGCCCCACCCCTTAGGCTTAGGGAGCCCCAGGCATGGGGCGCCCCACCCCTTAGGCTTTGGGAACTCCAGGCTTGGGGCGCCACAGCCTTTAGGCTTGGGAGCCCCAGGCCTGTGGCCTCCCAGCCCTTTGGCTTTGGGAGCCCCAGGCCTGGGGCGCTCCAGCCCTTAGGCTTAGGGAGCCCCAGGCCTGGGGCGCACCATCCCTTAGGCTTAGGGAGCCCATGGCCTGGGACGCCCAGCCCTTCGGCTTACGGCGCGCCAGGCCTAGGGCGCCCCAGCCCTTGGGCTTTGGGAGCCCCAGGCCTGGGGCACCCCAGCCCTTGGGCTTTGGGAGCCCCAGACCTGGGGCGCTCCTGCCCTAAGGCTTATGGAGCCCCAGGCCTGGGGCGCCCCAGCCCTTAGGCTCTGGGAGCCCAAGGCTTGCGAATCCCCAGACCTTCGGCTTAGGGAGCCCCAGGCCTGAAGCCCCCCAGCCCTTAGGGTTAGGGAGCCCCAGGCCTGGGGCGCCACAGCCCTTAGGCTTTGGGCGCCCCAGGCCTACGGGGTCCCAACCTTCGGCTTAGGGAGCCCGAAGCCTGGGGCGCCCCAGCCCTTAGGCTCTGGGAGCCCAAGGCTTGCGACTCCCCAGACTTTCGGCTTAGGGAGCCCCAGGCCTGTGGCTCCCCAGCCCTTAGGCTTAGGGAGCCCCAGACCTGGGTCGCCCCAGCCTTTAGGGTTTTGGAGCTCCAGCGCTGGGGCACCCTAGCCCTTGAGCTTTGGGAGTCCCGGCCTGGGGGACCCCAGCCCTTAGGCTTGGGGAGGCCCAGGCATGGTACAGCCCAGCCCTAAGGCTTTGGGAGACCAAGGCCTTGGGCACCCCAGCCCTTAGGCTTTCGGAGCCCCAGGCCTGGGGTGCCCCAGCCCTTAGGCTTAGGGTGCCCCAGACCAGGGCGCCCCAGCCCTTAGGCTTTGGGAGCGCCTGGCCTGGGGCGCCCTAGCTCTTAGGCTTAGGGAGCCCCTGGACTGGGGCGCCCCTGCCCTTAGGCTTTGGGAGCCCCAGGCCTGGGCCGCCCCAGCACTTAGGCTTTGGGAGCCCCTGGCATGGGGCGCTCCAGCCCTTCGGCTTAGGGAGCCCCTGGCATGGGGCGTCCCAGCCTTAGGCTTTGGGAGCCACAGGCCTGGGGCACCCCAGCCCTTAGGCTTTGGGAGCCCAAGGCCTGGGGCGCAAGGCCCTTAGGCTTTCGGTGCCCCAGGCCTGGGGCGCCCCAGCACTTAGGCTTTGGGAGCCCCTGGTATGGGGCACCCCAGCCCTTCGGCTTAGGGAGCCCCTGGCATGGGGCGTCCCAGCCTTAGGCTTAGGGAGCCCCAGTGCTGGGGCGCACCAGCCCTTAGGCTAGGGGAGCCCATGGCCTGGGATGCCCCAGCCCTTAGCCTTAGGGAGCCCCAGGCCTGCGGGGACCCAGCCCTTCGGGTTTGGGAGCCCCAGGCATTGTACACCCCAGCCCTTAGGCTTAGGGAGCCCCAGGCCTGGCGCGCACCAGCCCTTAGGCTTAGGGAGCCCATAGCCTGGGACGCCCCAGCCCTTCGGTTTAGGGAGCACCAGGCCTGGGACGCCCCAGCCCTTAGGCTTAGGGTGCCCCAGGCCTGGGGAGACCCATCTCTTAGACTTAGGGAAACCAAGGGTTGTGACGCCCCTGCCCTTAGGCTTTGGGAGCCCAAGGCTTTGTGCGCCCCAACCCTTAGGCTTTGGGAGCCCCAGGACTGGGGCGCTGCAGCCCTTAGGCTTAGGGATCCCCAGGCCTGGGGGGCACCAGCCCTTAGGCTTAGGGAGCCCATGGCCTGGGCCACCCCTGCCCTTCGGCTTAGGGCACGCCAGGCCTTGGGCGCCCCATTCCTTAGGCTTAGGGAGCCCCAGGCCTTGGGCGCCCGAGACCTTAGGCTTTGAGAGCCCCAGAAATGGGGCGACACAGCCCTTAGGCTTAGGGAGCCACAGGCATGGTACGCCCCAGCCCTTAGGTTAGGGAGCCCCAGGCCTGGGGCACCCCAGCCCTTAGGGTTTTAGGAGCCCCAGGCCTGGGGCGCCCCAGCCCTTAGGCTTTGGGAGCCCCAGGCATGGTACGCCCCAGCCCTTAGGCTTAGGGATTCCCTGGCCTGGGGCGCCACAACCCTTAGGCTTTGGGAGCCCCAGGCCTGGGGCGCCCCAGGACTTAGGTTTGGGAGCCCCTGGCATGGGGTGCCCCAGACCTTCGGCTTAGGGAGCCCCTGGCATGGGGCGGCCCAGCCTTAGGCTTTGGGAGCCCCAGGCCTGGGGCGCCCCTGCCCTTAGGCTTTGGGAGCCCAAGGCCTGGGGCGACCCAGCCCTTAGGCTTTGGGTGCACCAGGCCTGATGCGCCCCAGCCCTTAGACTTAGGGAGCCCCAGGCCCTGGGTGCCACAACCCTTAGGCTTAGGGAGCCCATGGCCTGGGACTCCCCAGCCCTTCGGCTTAGGGCACGCCAGGCCTTGGGCGCCCCATCCCTTAGGCTTAGGGAGCGCCAGGCCTGGGGCGCCCGAGCCCTTAGGCTTAGGGTGCCCCAAGCCTGGGGCGCCCCAGCCCTTAGGCTTTGGGTGCCACAGGCCTGGGGCGCTCCAGCCCTTAGGCTTAGGGAGCCCCAGGCTTGTGGCGCCCCAGCCCTTCGGCTAGGGTGCGCCAGGCCTAGGGCGCCCCAGCCCTTAGGCTTTGGCTGTCCAAAGCCTGGGGTGCCTCAGCCTTTAGGCTTAGGGAGCCCATGGCCCGGGACGCCCCAGCCTTCGGCTAGGGTGCGCCAGGCTTAGGGCGCCCCAACCCTTAGGCTTTGGCAGCCCCAGGCCTGGGGCGCTCCAGCCCTAAGGCTTAGGGAGCCCCAGGCCTGGGGCACCCCAGCCCTTAGGCTTAGGGAGCCCAAGGCTTGCGACTACCCAGCCGTTCGGCTTAGGGAGCCCCAGGCCTGAAGCCCCCCAGGCATTAGGCTTAGGGAGCCCCTGGCCTGGGGCGCCCCAGCCCTTCGGCTTAGGGAGCCCCTGGCATGGGGCGTCCCAGCCTAGGATTGGGAGCCCCATGCTTGGGGCGCCCAAGCCCTTAGGCTTTGGGAGCCCTAGGCCTGGGGCGCCCCGGCCCTTAGGTTTTGGGTGTCCCAGGCCTGATGCGCCCCAGCCCTTAGACTTAGGGAGCTCCAGGCCCTGGGCGCCACAGCCCTTAGGCTTAGGGAGCCCATGGCCTGGGACGCCCCAGCCCTTCGGCTTAGGACACGCCAGGCCTTTGGCGCCCCATCCCTTAGGTTAGGGAGCCCCAGGCCTGGGGCGCCCGAGCCCTTAGGCTTAGGGTGCCCCAAGCCTGGGGCGCCCGAGCCCTTAGGCTTTGAGAGCCCCAGAAATGGGGCGCCACAGCCCTTAGGCTTAGGGAGCCCAAGGGCTGCGACGCCCCTACCCTTAGGCTTTGGGAGCCCCAGGCCCTGGGCCCCACAGCCCTTAGGCTTAGGGAACCCATGGCCTGGGACGCCCCAGCCCATCGGCTTAGGGAGCCCCAGTCCTGGGGCGCCCCAGCCCTTAGGATTTGGGAGCCACAGGCATGGTACGCCCCAGCCCTTAGGTTAGGGAGCCTGAGGCCTGGGCTCCCCAGCCCTTAGGGTTTTAGGAGCCCCAGGCCTGGGGCGCCCCAGCTCTTAGGCTTTGGGAGCCCCAGGCATGGTACGCCCCAACCCTTAGGCTTAGGGAGCCCCTGGCCTTGGGCGCCACAACCCTTAGGCTTTGGGAGCCCCAGGCCTGGGGCGCCCCAGGACGTAGGTTTGGGAGCCCCTGGCCTTGGGTGCCCCAGAGCTTCGGCTTAGGGAGCCCCTGGCATGGGGCGGCCCAGCCTTAGGCTTTGGGAGCCCCAGGCCTGGGGCGCTCCAGCCCTTAGGCTTAGGGAACCCCAGGCTTGTGGCGCCCCAGCCCTTAGGCTTAGGGTTCCCCAGGCTTGTGGCGCCCAACCCCTTAGGCTTAGGGAGCCCTTGGACTGGGACGCCCCAGCCCTTCGGCTAGGGCGCGCCAGGCCTAGGGCGTCCCAGCCCTTAGGATTTGGGAGCCCCTGGCCTGGGGTGCTCCAAACCTAAGGCTTAGGGATCCGCAGGGCGGGGCGCCCCAGCACTTAGGCTTAGGGAGCCCAAAGCTTGCGACTCCCCATCCCTTCGGCTTAGGGAGCCCCAGGCCGGAAGCCCCCCAGCCCTAAGGCTTAGGGAGCCCCAGGCCTGGGGCGCCCCAGCCCTTCGGCTTAGGGAGCCCCTGGCATGGGGCATCCCAGCCTTAGGCTTTGGGAGCCGCAGGCCTGGGGCGCCCCAGCCCTTAGGCTTTGGGAGCCCAAGGCCTGGGGCGCCCCACCCTTAGGCTATGTGTGCCCCAGGCCTGGGGCGCCCCAGCCCTTAGGCTTAATGAGTCCCTGTCCTGGGGCGCCCCAACCCTTCGGCTAGGGTGCGCCAGGCCTAGGGCACCCCAGCCCTTAGTCTTTGGGAGCCCAAAGCCTGGGGTGCCTCAGCCTTTAGGCTGAGGGAGCCCATGGCCCGGGACGCCCCAGCCCTTCGGCTAGGGTGCGCCAGGCCTAGGGCGCCCCAGCCCTTAGGCTTTGGGAGCCCCAGGCCTGGGGCGCTCCAGCCCTAAGGCTTAGGGAGCCCCAGGCCTGGGGCGCCCCAGCCCTTAGGCTTAGGTAGCCCAAGGCTTGCGACTACCCATCCCTTCGGCTTAGGGAGCCCCAGGCTTGAAGCCCCCCAGGCATTAGGCTTAGGGAGCCCCTGGCCTGGGGCGCCCAGCCCTTCAGCTTAGGGAGCCCCTGGCATGGGGCTTCTCAGCTTAGAATTGGGAGCCCCATGCCTGGGGCGCCCAAGCCCTTAGGCTTTGGGAGCCCTAGGCCTGGGGCGCCCCGGCCCTTTTTCTTTGGGTGCCCCAGGCCCAGGGCGCCCTAGCCCTTAGGCTTAGGGAGTCCCTGGCCTGGGGCGCCCAAGCCCTAAGGCTTTGGGAGCCCAAGGCCTGGGGCGCCCCAGCCGTTAGGCTTTGGAAACCCCAGGCTTAGGGCGTCCCAGCCCTTAGGCTTAGGGAGGCCCAGGAATGGGGCGCCCCAGCACTTAGGCTTAGGGAGCCCATGACCTGGGACGCCCCAACGCTTCGGGTAGGTCACGCCAGGCCTAGGGCGCCCCAGACCTTAGGCTTTGGGAGCCCAAGGCCTGGGGTGCCCCAGCCCTTAGGCTTTGGGAGCCCCAGACCTGGGGCGCTCCGGCCCTAAGGCTTAGGGAGCACCAGGCCTGGGGCGCCCCATTCCTTAGGTTCTGGGAGCCCAAGGCTTGCGACTCCCCAGCCCTTCGGGTTAGGGAGCCCCAGGCCTGAAGCCCCCCAGCCTTTAGGGTTAGGGAGCCCCAGGCCTGGGGCGCTACAGCCCTTAGGCTTTGGGCGCCCCAGGCCTAGGGGGTCCCAGCCCTTCGGCTTAGGGAGCCCCAGGCCTGGGGCGCCCCAGCGCTTAGGCTTAGGGATCCCTGGCCTGGTGCGCCCCAGCCCTTAGGCTTAGGGAGCCCCAGGCATGGCACGCCCCAGCCCTTAGGCTTTGGGAGCACCAAGCTTGGCGCGCCACAGCTTTTAGGCTTGGGAGCCCCAGCCCTGGGGCACCCCAGCCCTTGGGCTTTGGGAGCCCCAGGCCTAGGGTGCCCCAGCCCTTAGGCTTAGGGTGCCCCAGACCGGGGCGCAGCAGTCCTTAGGCTTTGGGAGCCCCAGGCTTGGGGCGCCCCAGCCCTTAGGCTTAGGGAGCCCAAGGGTTGCAACGCCCCTGCCCTTATGCTTGGGAGCCCCAGGCCTGATGTGCCCCAGCCCTTAGGCTTAGGGAGCCTCAGGATCTGGGCGCCACAGTCCTTAGGCTTAGGGAGCCCATGGCCTGGGGTAACCCAGCCATAGGCTTAGGGAACCTATGGCTTGGGACACCCCAGCCCTTCAGCTTAGTGAGCCCCAGTCCTGGGGCGTCCCAGCCCTTAGGCATTGGGAGCCCAAGGCCTGGGGCGCCCCAGCCCTTAGGCTTTGGGTGCCCCAGGCCTGGGGCGCTCCAGCCCTTAGGCTTAGGGAGCCCCAGTGCTGGGGCACATCAGCCCTTATGCTAGGGGAGCACATGGCCTGGGACGCCCCAGCCCTTACACTTAGGGAGCCCCAGGCCGGTGGGGACCCAGCCCTTCGGGTTTGGGAGCCCCAGGCATGGTACACCCCAGCCTTTAGGCTTAGGGAGCCCCTGGTCTGGCGCGCCCCAGCCCTTAGGCTTTGGGAGCCCAAGGCCTGGGGCACCCCAGCCCTTAGTCTTTGAGAGCCCAAGGCCTGGGGCGCACCAGCCTTTAGGCTTAGGGAGCCCAAGGCCTGCGACGCCCCAGCCCTTCACCTTAGGGAGTGCCAGGCCTAGCGTGCCTCAGCCTTTAGGCTTTGGGAGCCTCAGGCCTGGGGCGCCCAGCCCTTAGGCTTAGGGTGGCCCAGGCCTGGGGAGAACCAGCTCTTAGGCTTTGGGAGCCCCAGGCCTAGGGCACTCCAGCGTTTAGGCTTAGGGAGCCCAAGGGCTGTGATGCCCCTGCCCTTAGGCTTTGGGAGCCCCAGGCCGGATGCGCCCCAGCACTTCGGCTTAGGGAGCCCCAGGCCTGGGGCGCACCAGCCCTTAGGCTTAGGGAGCCCATGGCCTGGGACGCCCCAGCCCTTCGACTTAGGGCGCGCCAGGCCTTGGGCACCCTAGCCCTTAGGCTTTGGGTGCCCAAGGCCACGGGCGCCCCAGCCCTTAGGCTTTGGGAGCACCAGGCCTTGGGCGCTCCAGCCCTTAGGTTTAGGGAGCCCAAGGCCTGGGGCGCCCCAGCCTTTAGGCTTTGGAAGCCCCAGGCCTGGGGCGCCCCAGCCCTTAGGCTGTGGGAGGCCCAGGCCGGGGGGCCCCAGCCCTTAGTCTTAGGTAGCCCCTGGCCTGGGGCGCCCCAGCCTTAATCTATGGTAGCCCCAGGCCGGGCTCCCCAGCCCTTAGGCTTTGGGATCCCTGGCCTGGGGCGCACAAGCCCTTAGGCTTTGCGAGCCCCAGGCCGGGTCGCCCCTGCCCTTAGACTCTGGGAGCCCGAGGCCTGGAGGGACCCAGCCCTAAGGCTTTGGGAGCCCCAGGCCTGGGGCGCCCCAGCCCTTAGGCTTAGGAAGCCCCAGGACTTTGGCACCACAGCCCTTGGCGTTTGGGGGCCCCAGGCCTAGGGTGCCCCAGCATTTCGGATTAGGGAGCCCCAGGTCGGGGCGCCCCAGCCCATAGGCTTAGGAAGCCCCAGGCTTGGGACGCCTGAGTCCTTATGTCTAGGGAGCCCCAGGCCTGTGGCGCCCCAGCCCTTAGGCTTTGGGAACTCCAGGCCTGGGGCGCCCCAGCCCTTAGGCTTTGGGGGCCCCAGGCCTGGCGCGCCCCAACCTTTTAACTTTGGGAGTCCCAAGCCTGGGACGCCCCAGCCCTTAGGCTTTGGGAGCCCCTGGCCTGTGGCGCCCCAGCCCTTCGGCTTAGGGAGCCCCTGGCGTGGGGCGTCCCAGCCTTAGGCTTTGGGAGCCCCAGGCCAGGGCGCCCCAGCCCTTAGGCTTTGGGAGCCCAGGCCTGGGGCGCCCCAGCCCTTAGGCTTGGGAGCACAAGACCTTGGGCACTCCAGCCCTTAGGCTTAGGGAGCCGCAGGCCTGGGGCGCACCAGAATTAGGTTTAGGGAGCCCATGGCCTGGGACGCCCCAGCCCTTCGGCATAGGGAGCTCCAGGCCTATGGCGCCCCAGCCCTTAGGCTTTGGGAGCCGCAGGCCTGGGGCGCCAAGCCCTTAGGCTTTGGTAGCCCCACGCAAGGGGCGCCACAGCCTTTTGGCTTAGGGAGCCCATGGCCTGGGGCGCCCCAGCCCTTCGGCAAGAGCGCGCCAGGCCTAGGGCGCCCCAGCCCTTAGGCTTTGGGAGCCCAAGGCCAGGGGTGCCCCAGACCTTAGGCTTTGGGAGCCCCAGATCTGGGGTGCTCCAGCCCTAAGGCTTAGGGAGCCCCAGGACTGGGGCGCCCCAGCCCTTAGGCTTAGGGAGCCGAAGGCTTACGAATCCCCAGCCCTTCGGCTTAGGGAGCTCCAGGCCTGAAGCCCCCCAGTCCTTAGGCTTAGGGAGCCCCAGGCCTGGGGCGTCCGTGCCCTTAGGCTTACGGAGCCCCAGGCCTGGAGCAACCCAGCCCTTCTGCTTAGGGATCCCCAGGCCTGGGGCGTCCGAGCCCTTAGGCTTAGGGAGCCCCAGGCCTAGGCCACCCTAGCCCTTAGGCTTTGGGATCCACAGGCATGGGGCGCGCAGCGCTTAGGCTTAGGGTGCCCCAGTTCTGGGGCGCCCCAGCCCTTAAGCTTAGATAGCCCATGGCCAGGGACGCCCCAGCCCTTAGTCTTTGGTAGCCCCAGGCCTGGGGTGCCCCAGCCTTTAGGCTTTGGGAGCCCAAGGCCAGGGGCGCTCCAGCCCTTCGGCTTAGGGAGCCCCAGGCCTGGGGCGCCACAGCCCTTAGGCTTAGGGAGACCATGGCCTGGGACGCTCCAGCCCTTCGGCTTAGGGAGCCCCAGGCCTGGGGCGCCACAGCCTTTTGGCTTAGGGAGCTCATGGCCTGGGACGCCCCAACCCTTCGGCTAGGGCGCGCCAGGCCTATGGCGCCCCAGCCCTTCGGCTTAGGGAGCCCCAGGCCTGGGGCGCCCCAGCCCTTAGGCTTAGGGAGTCCAAGGCTTGCGACGCCCCAGCCCTTCGGCTTAGGGAGCTTCTGGCCTGGGGCGCCACAGACTTTAGGCTTGGGAGCCTGAGGCCTGTGACCCCCCAGCCCTTCGGCTTGGGAACCCCAGGCCTGGGGCGCCCCAGCTCTTAGGCATTGGGAGCCCCAGGCATGGTACGCCCCAGCCCTTAGGCTTTGGGAGCCCCAGTCCTGGGGCACCCCAGCACTTCGGCTTTGGGAGCTTCTGGCCTGGGGCGCCACAGCCCTTAGGCTTAGGGAGCGCCAGGCCTAGGCCGCCCTAGCCCTTAGGCTTTGGGATCCACAGGCATGAGGCACGCAGCCCTTAGGCTTAGGGTGGCCCAGGTCTGGGGCGCCCCAGCCCTTAAGCTTAGGGAGCCTATGGCCAGGGACGCTCCAGCCCTTAGGCTTAGGGAGCCCCAGGGCTGGGGCGTCCCAGTACTTAGGCTTAGGGAGCCCCAGGCCTGCGACGCCCCCGCCCGTCGGCTTACGGCGCGCCAGGCCTAGGGCGCCCAAGCCCTTAGGCTTTGGGAGCCCCAGGCCTGGGGCACTCCAGCCCTTAGGCTTAGGGAGCCCCAGGCCTGGGGCGCAACAGCCCTTAGGCTTAGGGAGCGCAAGGCCTGGGACGCCCCAGCCCTTCGGCTAAGGGCGCGCCAGGCCTTGGGCGCCCCAGCCCTTAGGCTTTGGGAGCCCCAGGCATGGGGCGCCCCCGCCCGTTGGCTTAGGGTGCCCCACGTCTGGGGCCCCCCAGCCCTTAAGCTTAGGGAGCACATGGCCTAGGGCGCCCAAGCCCTTAGGCTTTGGGAGCCCAAGGCTTTGGGCGCCCCAACCCTTAGGCTTTGGGAGCCCCAGGCCTGGGGCGCTCCTGCCCTTAGGCTTAGGGAGCCCCAGGCCTGGGGCGCACCAGCCCTTAGGCTTAGGGAGCCCATGGCCTGGGACGCCCCAGCCCTTCGGCTTAGGGCGCGCCAGGCCTTGGGCGCCCCAGCCCTTAGGCTTTGGGAGCCCCAGGCCTGGGGCTAACCAGCCTTTAGGCATAGAGTGCCCCAGGCCTGGGGCGCCCTAGCCCTTAGGCTTTGGGAGCCCCAGGCCTGGGGCACTCCAGCCCTTAGGCTTAGGGAGCCCCAGGCCTGGGGCGCCCCAGCACTTAGGCTTTGGGAGCCCCAGGCCTGGGGCGCCCCAGCCCTTAGGCTTAGGGAACCCATGGCTTGGGATGCCCCAGCCCTTCGGCTTAGGGAGCCCCAGTCCTGGGGCGCCCCAGCCCTTAGGATTTGGGAGCCACAGGCATGGTACGCCCCAGCCCTTAGGTTAGGGAGCCCCAGGCCTGGGGCTCCCCAGCCCTTAGGCTTTGGGAGCCCCAGGCGTGGGGCGCCCCAGCCCTTAGGCTCTGGGAGCCCCAGGCATGGTACGCCCCAACACTTAGGCTTAGGGAGCCCCTGGCCTTAGGCTTTGGCAGCCCCAGGCCTGGGGCGCTCCAGCCGTAAGGCTTAGGGAGCCCCAGGCCTGGGGCGCCCCAGCCCTTAGGCTTAGGGAGCCCAAGGCTTGCGACTACCCAGCCGTTCGGCTTAGGGAGCCCCAGGACTGAAGCCCCCCAGGCATTAGGCTTAGGGAGCCCCTGGCCTGGGGCGCCCCAGCCCTTCGGCTTAGGGAGCCCCTGGCATGGGGCGTCCCAGCCTAGAATTGGGAGCCCCATGCTTGGGGCGCCCAAGCCCTTAGGCTTTGGGAGCCCTAGGCCTGGGGCGCCCCGGCCCTTAGGCTTTGGGTGTCCCAGGCCTGATGCGCCCCAGCCCTTAGACTTAGGGAGCTCCAGGCCCTGGGCGCCACAGCCCTTAGGCTTAGGGAGCCCATGGCCTGGGACGCCCCAGCCCTTCGGCTTAGGACACGCCAGGCCTTGGGCGCCCCATCCCTTAGGTTAGGGAGCCCCAGGCCTGGGGCGCCCGAGCCCTTAGGCTTAGGGTGCCCCAAGCCTGGGGCGCCCGAGCCCTTAGGCTTTGAGAGCCCCAGAATTGGGGCGCCACAGCCCTTAGGCTTAGGGAGCCCAAGGGCTGCGACGCCCCTGCCCTTAGGCTTTGGGAGCCCCAGGCCTGATGCGCCCCAGCCCTTAGGCTTAGGGAGCCCCAGGCCCTGGGCCCCACAGCCCTTAGGCTTATGGAGCCCAGGGCCTCGGACGCCACAGCCCTTCGGCTTAGTGAGCCCCAGGCCTGGGGTGTCCCAGCCCTTAGGCTTAGGGAGCCCCAGGCCTGATGCGCCCCAGCCCTTAGGCTTAGGGAACACATGGCCTGGGACGCCCCAGCCCATCGGCTTAGGGAGCCCCAGTCCTGGGGCGCCCCAGCCCTTAGGTTAGGGAGCCTGAGGCCTGGGGCTCCCCAGCCCTTAGGGTTTTAGGAGCCCCAGGCCTGGGGCGCCCCAGCTCTTAGGCTTTGGGAGCCACAGGCATGGTACGCTCCAGCCCTTAGGTTAGGGAGCCTGAGGCCTGGGGCTCCCCAGCCCTTAGGGTTTTAGGAGCCCCAGGCCCGGGGAGCCCCAGCTCTTAGGCTTTGGGAGCCCCAGGCATGGTACGCCCCAGCCCTTAGGCTTAGGGAGCCCCTGGCCTGGGGCGCCACAACCCTTAGGCTTTGGGAGCCCCAGGCCTGGGGCGCCCCAGGACTTAGGTTTGGGAGCCCCTGGCCTTGGGTGCCCCAGACCTTCGGCTTAGGGAGCCCCTGGCATGGGGCGGCCCAGCCTTAGGCTTTGGGAGCCCCAGGCCTGTGGCACCCCAGCCCTTAGGCTTTGGAGCCCAAGGTCTGGTGCGCCCCAGCCCTTAGGCTTTGGGTGCCCCACGCCTGGGGCGCTCCAGCCCTTAGGCTTAGGGAACCCCAGGCTTGTGGCGCCCCATCCCTTAGGCTTAGGGAGCCCCAGGCTTGTGGCGCCCCAGCCCTTAGGCTTAGGGAGCCCTTGGACTGGGACGCCCCAGCCCTTCGGCTAGGGCACGCCAGGCCTAGGGCGCCCCAGCCCTTAGGCTTTGGTAACCCCAGGCCTGGGGCGCCCCAGCCCTTAGGCTTAGGGTGCCCCAGACCGGGGCGCCCCAGCCCTTAGGCTTTGGGAGCCCCAGTCCTGGGGCGCCCCAGCCCTTAGACTTAGGGAGCCCAAGGTTTGCGACTCCCCTGCCCTTAGGCTTGGGAGCCCCAATCCTGATGCTCCCCAGCCCTTAGGCTTAGGGAGCGCCAGGCTCTGGGCGCCACAGCCCTTAGGCTTAGGGAGCCCATGGCCTGGGGCGCCACAGCCCTTAGGATTTGGGAGCCACAGGCATGGTACGCCCCAGCCCTTAGGTTAGGGAGCCCCAGGCCTGGGGCTCCCCAGCCCTTAGGCTTTGAGAGCCCCAGGCCTGGGGCGCCCCAGCCCTTAGGGTTTGGGAGCCCCAGGCATGGTACGCCCCAGCCCTTAGGCTTAGGGAGCCCCTGGCCTGGGGCGCCACAGCCCTTAGGCTTTGTGAGCCCCAGGCCTGGGGCGCCCCAGGACTTAGGTTTGGGAGCCCCTGGCCTGGGGCGCCCCAGCCCTTCGGCTTAGGGAGCCCCTCATGGGGCGGCCCAGCCTTAGGCTTTGGGAGCCCCAGGCCTGGGGCACCCCAGCCCTTAGGCTTTGGGAGCCCAAGGCCTGGGGCGCCCCAGCCCTTAGGCTTTGGGTTCCCCAGGCCTGGGGCGCTCCAGCCATTAGGCTTAGGGAGCCCCAGGCCTGGGGCTTCCCACCCCTTAGGCTTAGCGAGCCCATGGACTGGGACGCCCCAACCCTCCGGCTAGGGTGCGCCAGGCCTAGGGCGCCCCAGCCCTTGGGCTTTGGGAGCCCCAGGCCTGGGGCGCTCCAGCCCTCAGGCTTAGGGAGCCCCAGGCCTGGGGCGCCCCAGCCCTTAGGCTTAGGGAGCCCAAGGCTTGCGACTCCGCAGGCCTTCGGCTTAGGGAGCCCCTGGCATGGGGCGTCCCAGCCTTAGAATTGGGAGCCCCATGCCTGGGGCGCCCCAGCCCTTAGGCTTTGGGTGCCCCAGGCCTGGGGCGCCCCAGCCCTTAGGCTTAGGGAGTCCCTGGCCTGGGGCGCCCCAGCCCTTAGGCTTTGGGAGCCCAAGGCCTGGGGCGCCCCAGCCCTTAGGCTTTGGGAACCCCAGGCCTGGGGCGTCCCAGCCCTTAGTCTTAGGTAGCCCCTGGCCTGGGGCGCCCAAGTCTTA
Organism: Tenrec ecaudatus; assembly: GCF_050624435.1. Taxonomy (NCBI): domain Eukaryota; kingdom Metazoa; phylum Chordata; class Mammalia; order Afrosoricida; family Tenrecidae; genus Tenrec; species Tenrec ecaudatus. Next base: position 123,860,218 of record NC_134540.1, read on the forward strand.
ATCTATGGTAGCCCCAGGCCGGGCTCCCCAGCCCTTAGGCTTTGGGATCCCTGGCCTGGGGCGCACAAGCCCTTAGGCTTTGTGAGCCCCAGGCCGGGTCGCCCCTGCCCTTAGACTCTGGGAGCCCGAGGCCTGGAGGGACCCAGCCCTAAGGCTTTGGGAGCCCCAGGCCTGGGGCGCCCCAGCCCTTAGGCTTAGGAAGCCCCAGGACTTTGGCACCACAGCCCTTGGGGTTTGGGGGCCCCAGGCCTAGGGTGCCCCAGCATTTCGGATTAGGGAGCCCCAGGTCGGGGCGCCCCAGCCCATAGGCTTAGGAAGCCCCAGGCTTGGGACGCCTGAGTCCTTATGTCTAGGGAGCCCCAGGCCTGTGGCACCCCAGCCCTTAGGCTTTGGGAACTCCAGGCCTGGGGCGCCCCAGCCCTTAGGCTTTGGGGGCCCCAGGCCTGGCGCGCCCCAACCTTTTAACTTTGGGAGTCCCAAGCCTGGGGCGCCCCAGCCCTTAGGCTTTGGGAGCCCCTGGCCTGTGGCGCCCCAGCCCTTCGGCTTAGGGAGCCCCTGGCGTGGGGCGTCCCAGCCTTAGGCTTTGGGAGCCCCAGGCCAGGGCGCCCCAGCCCTTAGGCTTTGGGAGCCCAGGCCTGGGGCGCCCCAGCCCTTAGGCTTGGGAGCACAAGACCTGGGGCACTCCAGCCCTTAGGCTTAGGGAGCCGCAGGCCTGGGGCGCACCAGAATTAGGTTTAGGGAGCCCATGGCCTGGGACGCCCCAGCCCTTCGGCATAGGGAGCTCCAGGCCTAGGGCGCCCCAGCCCTTAGACTTTGGGAGCCGCAGGCCTGGTGCGCCAAGCCCTTAGGCTTTGGTAGCCCCACGCAAGGGGCGCCACAGCCTTTTGGCTTAGGGAGCCCATGGCCTGGGGCGCCCCAGCCCTTCGGCAAGAGCGCGCCAGGCCTAGGGCGCCCCAGCCCTTAGGCTTTGGGAGCCCAAGGCCAGGGGTGCCCCAGACCTTAGGCTTTGGGAGCCCCAGATCTGGGGTGCTCCAGCCCTAAGGCTTAGGGAGCCCCAGGACTGGGGCGCCCCAGCCCTTAGGCTTAGGGAGCCCAAGGCTTACGAATCCCCAGCCCTTCGGCTTAGGGAGCTCCAGGCCTGAAGCCCCCCAGTCCTTAGGCTTAGGGAGCCCCAGGCCTGGGGCGTCCGTGCCCTTAGGCTTACGGAGCCCCAGGCCTGGAGCAACCCAGCCCTTCTGCTTAGGGATCCCCAGGCCTGGGGCGTCCGAGCCCTTAGGCTTAGGGAGCACCAGGCCTAGGCCACCCTAGCCCTTAGGCTTTGGGATCCACAGGCATGGGGCGCGCAGCGCTTAGGCTTAGGGTGCCCCAGTTCTGGGGCGCCCCAGCCCTTAAGCTTAGATAGCCCATGGCCAGGGACGCCCCAGCCCTTAGTCTTTGGTAGCCCCAGGCCTGGGGTGCCCCAGCCTTTAGGCTTTGGGAGCCCAAGGCCAGGGGCGCTCCAGCCCTTAGGCTTAGGGAGCCCCAGGCCTGGGGCGCCACAGCCCTTAGGCTTAGGGAGACCATGGCCTGGGACGCTCCAGCCCTTCGGCTTAGGGAGCCCCAGGCCTGGGGCGCCACAGCCTTTTGGCTTAGGGAGCTCATGGCCTGGGACGCCCCAACCCTTCGGCTAGGGCGCGCCAGGCCTATGGCGCCCCAGCCCTTCGGCTTAGGGAGCCCCAGGCCTGGGGCGCCCCAGCCCTTAGGCTTAGGGAGTCCAAGGCTTGCGACGCCCCAGCCCTTCGGCTTAGGGAGCCCCAGGCCTGAAGCCCCCCAGTCCTTATGCTTAGGCAGCCCCAGGCCTGGGGCGCCACAGACTTTAGGCTTGGGAGCCTGAGGCCTGTGACCCCCCAGCCCTTCGGCTTGGGAACCCCAGGCCTGGGGCGCCCCAGCTCTTAGGCATTGGGAGCCCCAGGCATGGTACGCCCCAGCCCTTAGGCTTTGGGAGCCCCAGTCCTGGGGCACCCCAGCACTTCGGCTTTGGGAGCTTCTGGCCTGGGGCGCCACAGCCCTTAGGCTTAGGGAGCGCCAGGCCTAGGCCGCCCTAGCACTTAGGCTTTGGGATCCACAGGCATGAGGCACGCAGCCCTTAGGCTTAGGGTGTCCCAGGTCTGGGGCGCCCCAGCCCTTAAGCTTAGGGAGCCTATGGCCAGGGACGCTCCAGCCCTTAGGCTTAGGGAGCCCCAGGGCTGGGGCGTCCCAGTACTTAGGCTTAGGGAGCCCCAGGCCTGCGACGCCCCCGCCCGTCGGCTTACGGCGCGCCAGGCCTAGGGCGCCCAAGCCCTTAGGCTTTGGGAGCCCCAGGCCTGGGGCACTCCAGCCCTTAGGCTTAGGGAGCCCCAGGCCTGGGGCGCAACAGCCCTTAGGCTTAGGGAGCGCAAGGCCTGGGACGCCCCAGCCCTTCGGCTAAGGGCGCGCCAGGCCTTGGGCGCCCCAGCCCTTAGGCTTTGGGAGCCCCAGGCATGGGGCGCCCCCGCCCGTTGGCTTAGGGTGCCCCACGTCTGAGGCCCCCCAGCCCTTAAGCTTAGGGAGCACATGGCCTAGGGCGCCCAAGCCCTTAGGCTTTGGGAGCCCAAGGCTTTGGGCGCCCCAACCCTTAGGCTTTGGGAGCCCCAGGCCTGGGGCGCTCCTGCCCTTAGGCTTAGGGAGCCCCAGGCCTGGGGCGCACCAGCCCTTAGGCTTAGGGAGCCCATGGCCTGGGACGCCCCAGCCCTTCGGCTTAGGGCGCGCCAGGCCTTGGGCGCCCCAGCCCTTAGGCTTTGGGAGCCCCAGGCCTGGGGCTAACCAGCCTTTAGGCATAGAGTGCCCCAGGCCTGGGGCGCCCGAGCCCTTAGGCTTTGGGAGCCCCAGGCCTGGGGCACTCCAGCCCTTAGGCTTAGGGAGCCCCAGGCCTGGGGCGCCCCAGCACTTAGGCTTTGGGAGCCCCAGGCCTGGGGCGCCCCAGCCCTTAGGCTTAGGGAACCCATGGCTTGGGATGCCCCAGCCCTTCGGCTTTGGGAGCCCCAGTCCTGGGGCGCCCCAGCCCTTAGGATTTGGGAGCCACAGGCATGGTACGCCCCAGCCCTTAGGTTAGGGAGCCCCAGGCCTGGGGCTCCCCAGCCCTTAGGCTTTGGGAGCCCCAGGCGTGGGGCGTCCCAGCCCTTAGGCTCTGGGAGCCCCAGGCATGGTACGCCCCAACACTTAGGCTTAGGGAGCCCCTGGCCTTAGGCTTTGGCAGCCCCAGGCCTGGGGCTCTCCAGCCGTAAGGCTTAGGGAGCCCCAGGCCTGGGGCGCCCCAGCCCTTAGGCTTAGGGAGCCCAAGGCTTGCGACTACCCAGCCGTTCGGCTTAGGGAGCCTCAGGACTGAAGCCCCCCAGGCATTAGGCTTAGGGAGCCCCTGGCCTGGGGCGCCCCAGCCCTTCGGCTTAGGGAGCCCCTGGCATGGGGCGTCCCAGCCTAGAATTGGGAGCCCCATGCTTGGGGCGCCCAAGCCCTTAGGCTTTGGGAGCCCTAGGCCTGGGGCGCCCCGGCCCTTAGGCTTTGGGTGTCCCAGGCCTGATGCGCCCCAGCACTTAGACTTAGGGAGCTCCAGGCCCTGGTCGCCACAGCCCTTAGGCTTAGGGAGCCCATGGCCTGGGACGCCCCAGCCCTTCGGCTTAGGACACGCCAGGCCTTGGGCGCCCCATCCCTTAGGTTAGGGAGCCCCAGGTCTGGGGCGCCCGAGCCCTTAGGCTTAGGGTGCCCCAAGCCTGGGGCGCCCGAGCCCTTTGGCTTTGAGAGCCCCAGAATTGGGGCGCCACAGCCCTTAGGCTTAGGGAGCCCAAGGGCTGCGACGCCCCTGCCCTTAGGCTTTGGGAGCCCCAGGCCTGATGCGCCCCAGCCCTTAGGCTTAGGGAGCCCCAGGCCCTGGGCCCCACAGCCCTTAGGCTTATGGAGCCCAGGGCCTCGGACGCCACAGCCCTTCGGCTTAGTGAGCCCCAGGCCTGGGGTGTCCCAGCCCTTAGGCTTAGGGAGCCCCAGGCCTGATGCGCCCCAGCCCTTAGGCTTAGGGAGCCCCAGGCCCTGGGCACCACAGCCCTTAGGCTTAGGGAACACATGGCCTGGGACGCCCCAGCCCATCGGCTTAGGGAGCCCCAGTGCTGGGGCGCCCCAGCCCTTAGGTTAGGGAGCCTGAGGCCTGGGGCTCCCCAGCCCTTAGGGTTTTAGGAGCCCCAGGCCTGGGGCGCCCCAGCTCTTAGGCTTTGGGAGCCACAGGCATGGTACGCTCCAGCCCTTAGGTTAGGGAGCCTGAGGCCTGGGGCTCCCCAGCCCTTAGGGTTTTAGGAGCCCCAGGCCTGGGGAGCCCCAGCTCTTAGGCTTTGGGAGCCCCAGGCATGGTACGCCCCAGCCCTTAGGCTTAGGGAGCCCCTGGCCTGGGGCGCCACAACCCTTAGGCTTTGGGAGCCCCAGGCCTGGGGCGCCCCAGGACTTAGGTTTGGGAGCCCCTGGCCTTGGGTGCCCCAGACCTTCGGCTTAGGGAGCCCCTGGCATGGGGCAGCCCAGCCTTAGGCTTTGGGAGCCCCAGGCCTGTGGCACCCCAGCCCTTAGGCTTTGGAGCCCAAGGTCTGGTGCGCCCCAGCCCTTAGGCTTTGGGTGCCCCACGCCTGGGGCGCTCCAGCCCTTAGGCTTAGGGAACCCCAGGCTTGTGGCGCCCCAGCCCTTAGGCTTAAGGAGCCCCAGGCTTGTGGCGCCCCAGCCCTTAGGCTTAGGGAGCCCTTGGACTGGGACGCCCCAGCCCTTCGGCTAGGGCGCACCAGGCCTAGGGCGCCCCAGCCCTTAGGCTTTGGTAGCCCCAGGCCTGGGGCGCCCCAGCCCTTAGGCTTAGGGTGCCCCAGACCGGGGCGCCCCAGCCCTTAGGCTTTGGGAGCCCCAGTCCTGGGGCGCCCCAGCCCTTAGACTTAGGGAGCCCAAGGTTTGCGACTCCCCTGCCCTTAGGCTTGGGAGCCCCAATCCTGATGCTGCCCAGCCCTTAGGCTTAGGGAGCGCCAGGCTCTGGGCGCCACAGCCCTTAGGCTTAGGGAGCCCATGGCCTGGGGCGCCACAGCCCTTAGGATTTGGGAGCCACAGGCATGGTACGCCCCAGCCCTTAGGTTAGGGAGCCCCAGGCCTGGGGCTCCCCAGCCCTTAGGCTTTGAGAGCCCCAGGCCTGGGGCGCCCCAGCCCTTAGGGTTTGGGAGCCCCAGGCATGGTACGCCCCAGCCCTTAGGCTTAGGGAGCCCCTGGCCTGGGGCGCCACAGCCCTTAGGCTTTGTGAGCCCCAGGCCTGGGGCGCCCCAGGACTTAGGTTTGGGAGCCCCTGGCCTGGGGCGCCCCAGCCCTTCGGCTTAGGGAGCCCCTCATGGGGCGGCCCAGCCTTAGGCTTTGGGAGCCCCAGGCCTGGGGCACCCCAGCCCTTAGGCTTTGGGAGCCCAAGGCCTGGGGCGCCCCAGCCCTTAGGCTTTGGGTTCCCCAGGCCTGGGGCGCTCCAGCCATTAGGCTTAGGGAGCCCCAGGCCTGGGGCTTCCCACCCCTTAGGCTTAGCGAGCCCATGGACTGGGACGCCCCAACCCTCCGGCTAGGGTGCGCCAGGCCTAGGGCGCCCCAGCCCTTGGGCTTTGGGAGCCCCAGGCCTGGGGCGCTCCAGCCCTCAGGCTTAGGGAGCCCCAGGCCTGGGGCGCCCCAGCCCTTAGGCTTAGGGAGCCCAAGGCTTGCGACTCCGCAGGCCTTCGGCTTAGGGAGCCCCTGGCATGGGGCGTCCCAGCCTTAGAATTGGGAGCCCCATGCCTGGGGCGCCCCAGCCCTTAGGCTTTGGGTGCCCCAGGCCTGGGGCGCCCCAGCCCTTAGGCTTAGGGAGTCCCTGGCCTGGGGCGCCCCAGCCCTTAGGCTTTGGGAGCCCAAGGCCTGGGGCGCCCCAGCCCTTAGGCTTTGGGAACCCCAGGCCTGGGGCGTCCCAGCCCTTAGGCTGTGGGAGGCCCAGGCCGGGGGGCCCCAGCCCTTAGTCTTAGGTAGCCCCTGGCCTGGGGCGCCCAAGTCTTAATCTATGGTAGCCCCAGGCCGGGCTCCCCAGCCCTTAGGCTTTGGGATCCCTGGCCTGGGGCGCACAAGCCCTTAGGCTTTGCGAGCCCCAGGCCGGGTCGCCCCTGCCCTTAGACTCTGGGAGCCCGAGGCCTGGAGGGACCCAGCCCTAAGGCTTTGGGAGCCCCAGGCCTGGGGCGCCCCAGCCCTTAGGCTTAGGAAGCCCCAGGACTTTGGCACCACAGCCCTTGGGGTTTGGGGGCCCCAGGCCTAGGGTGCCCCAGCATTTCGGATTAGGGAGCCCCAGGTCGGGGCGCCCCAGCCCATAGGCTTAGGAAGCCCCAGGCTTGGGACGCCTGAGTCCTTATGTCTAGGGAGCCCCAGGCCTGTGGCGCCCCAGCCCTTAGGCTTTGGGAACTCCAGGCCTGGGGCGCCCCAGCCCTTAGGCTTTGGGGGCCCCAGGCCTGGTGCGCCCCAACCTTTTAACTTTGGGAGTCCCAAGCCTGGGGCGCCCCAGCCCTTAGGCTTTGGGAGCCCCTGGCCTGTGGCGCCCCAGCCCTTCGGCTTAGGGAGCCCCTGGCGTGGGGCGTCCCAGCCTTAGGCTTTGGGAGCCCCAGGCCAGGGCGCCCCAGCCCTTAGGCTTTGGGAGCCCAGGCCTGGGGCGCCCCAGCCCTTAGGCTTGGGAGCACAAGACCTGGGGCACTCCAGCCCTTAGGCTTAGGGAGCCGCAGGCCTGGGGCGCACCAGAATTAGGTTTAGGGAGCCCATGGCCTGGGACGCCCCAGCCCTTCGGCATAGGGAGCTCCAGGCCTAGGGCGCCCCAGCCCTTAGGCTTTGGGAGCCGCAGGCCTGGGGCGCCAAGCCCTTAGGCTTTGGTAGCCCCACGCAAGGGGCGCCACAGCCTTTTGGCTTAGGGAGCCCATGGCCTGGGGCGCCCCAGCCCTTCGGCAAGAGCGCGCCAGGCCTAGGGCGCCCCAGCCCTTAGGCTTAGGGAGCCCAAGGCTTACGAATCCCCAGCCCTTCGGCTTAGGGAGCTCCAGGCCTGAAGCCCCCCAGTCCTTAGGCTTAGGGAGCCCCAGGCCTGGGGCGTCCGTGCCCTTAGGCTTACGGAGCCCCAGGCCTGGAGCAACCCAGCCCTTCTGCTTAGGGATCCCCAGGCCTGGGGCGTCCGAGCCCTTAGGCTTAGGGAGCCCCAGGCCTAGGCCACCCTAGCCCTTAGGCTTTGGGATCCACAGGCATGGGGCGCGCAGCGCTTAGGCTTAGGGTGCCCCAGTTCTGGGGCGCCCCAGCCCTTAAGCTTAGATAGCCCATGGCCAGGGACGCCCCAGCCCTTAGTCTTTGGTAGCCCCAGGCCTGGGGTGCCCCAGCCTTTAGGCTTTGGGAGCCCAAGGCCAGGGGCGCTCCAGCCCTTAGGCTTAGGGAGCCCCAGGCCTGGGGCGCCACAGCCCTTAGGCTTAGGGAGACCATGGCCTGGGACGCTCCAGCCCTTCGGCTTAGGGAGCCCCAGGCCTGGGGCGCCACAGCCTTTTGGCTTAGGGAGCTCATGGCCTGGGACGCCCCAACCCTTCGGCTAGGGCGCGCCAGGCCTATGGCGCCCCAGCCCTTCGGTTTAGGGAGCCCCAGGCCTGGGGCGCCCCAGCCCTTAGGCTTAGGGAGTCCAAGGCTTGCGACGCCCCAGCCCTTCGGCTTAGGGAGCCCCAGGCCTGGGGCGCCCCAGCTCTTAGGCATTGGGAGCCCCAGGCATGGTACGCCCCAGCCCTTAGGCTTTGGGAGCCCCAGTCCTGGGGCACTCCAGCACTTCGGCTTTGGGAGCTTCTGGCCTGGGGCGCCACAGCCCTTAGGCTTAGGGAGCGCCAGGCCTAGGCCGCCCTAGCACTTAGGCTTTGGGATCCACAGGCATGAGGCACGCAGCCCTTAGGCTTAGGGTGTCCCAGGTCTGGGGCGCCCCAGCACTTAAGCTTAGGGAGCCTATGGCCAGGGACGCTCCAGCCCTTAGGCTTAGGGAGCCCCAGGGCTGGGGCGTCCCAGTACTTAGGCTTAGGGAGCCCCAGGCCTGCGACGCCCCCGCCCGTCGGCTTACGGCGCGCCAGGCCTAGGGCGCCCAAGCCCTTAGGCTTTGGGAGCCCCAGGCCTGGGGCACTCCAGCCCTTAGGCTTAGGGAGCCCCAGGCCTGGGGCGCAACAGCCCTTAGGCTTAGGGAGCGCAAGGCCTGGGACGCCCCAGCCCTTCGGCTAAGGGCGCGCCAGGCCTTGGGCGCCCCAGCCCTTAGGCTTTGGGAGCCCCAGGCATGGGGCGCCCCCGCCCGTTGGCTTAGGGTGCCCCACGTCTGGGGCCCCCCAGCCCTTAAGCTTAGGGAGCACATGGCCTAGGGCGCCCAAGCCCTTAGGCTTTGGGAGCCCAAGGCTTTGGGCGCCCCAACCCTTAGGCTTTGGGAGCCCCAGGCCTGGGGCGCTCCTGCCCTTAGGCTTAGGGAGCCCCAGGCCTGGGGCGCACCAGCCCTTAGGCTTAGGGAGCCCATGGCCTGGGACGCCCCAGCCCTTCGGCTTAGGGCGCGCCAGGCCTTGGGCGCCCCAGCCCTTAGGCTTTGGGAGCCCCAGGCCTGGGGCTAACCAGCCTTTAGGCATAGAGTGCCCCAGGCCTGGGGCGCCCAAGCCCTTAGGCTTTGGGAGCCCCAGGCCTGGGGCACTCCAGCCCTTAGGCTTAGGGAGCCCCAGGCCTGGGGCGCCCCAGCACTTGGCTTTGGGAGCCCCAAGCCTGGGGCGCCCCAGCCCTTAGGCTTAGGGAACCCATGGCTTGGGATGCCCCAGCCCTTCGGCTTAGGGAGCCCCAGTCCTGGGGCGCCCCAGCCCTTAGGATTTGGGAGCCACAGGCATGGTACGCCCCAGCCCTTAGGTTAGGGAGCCCCAGGCCTGGGGCTCCCCCGCCCTTAGGCTTTGGGAGCCCCAGGCGTGGGGCGCCCCAGCCCTTAGGCTCTGGGAGCCCCAGGCATGGTACGCCCCAACACTTAGGCTTAGGGAGCCCCTGGCCTTAGGCTTTGGCAGCCCCAGGCCTGGGGCGCTCCAGCCGTAAGGCTTAGGGAGCCCCAGGCCTGGGGCGCCCCAGCCCTTAGGCTTAGGGAGCCCAAGGCTTGCGACTACCCAGCCGTTCGGCTTAGGGAGCCCCAGGACTGAAGCCCCCCAGGCATTAGGCTTAGGGAGCCCCTGGCCTGGGGTGCCCCAGCCCTTCGGCTTAGGGAGCCCCTGGCATGGGGCGTCCCAGCCTAGTATTGGGAGCCCCATGCTTGGGGCGCCCAAGCCCTTAGGCTTTGGGAGCCCTAGGCCTGGGGCGCCCCGGCCCTTAGGCTTTGGGTGTCCCAGGCCTGATGCGCCCCAGCCCTTAGACTTAGGGAGCTCCAGGCCCTTGGCGCCACAGCCCTTAGGCTTAGGGAGCCCATGTCCTGGGACGCCCCAGCCCTTCGGCATAGGACACGCCAGGCCTTGGGCGCCCCATCCCTTAGGTTAGGGAGCCCCAGGCCTGGGGCGCCCGAGCCCTTAGGCTTAGGGTGCCCCAAGCCTGGGGCGCCCGAGCCCTTAGGCTTTGAGAGCCCCAGAATTGGGGCGCCACAGCCCTTAGGCTTAGGGAGCCCAAGGGCTGCGACGCCCCTGCCCTTAGGCTTTGGGAGCCCCAGGCCTGATGCGCCCCAGCCCTTAGGCTTAGGGAGCCCCAGGCCCTGGGCCCCACAGCCCTTAGGCTTATGGAGCCCAGGGCCTCGGACGCCACAGCCCTTCGGCTTAGTGAGCCCCAGGCCTGGGGTGTCCCAGCCCTTAGGCTTAGGGAGCCCCAGGCCTGATGCGCCCCAGCCCTTAGGCTTAGGGAGCCCCAGGCCCTGGGCACCACAGCCCTTAGGCTTAGGGAACACATGGCCTGGGACGCCCCAGCCCATCGGCTTAGGGAGCCCCAGTCCTGGGGCGCCCCAGCCCTTAGGTTAGGGAGCCTGAGGCCTGGGGCTCCCCAGCCCTTAGGGTTTTAGGAGCCCCAGGCCTGGGGCGCCCCAGCTCTTAGGCTTTGGGAGCCACAGGCATGGTACGCTCCAGCCCTTAGGTTAGGGAGCCTGAGGCCTGGGGCTCCCCAGCCCTTAGGGTTTTAGGAGCCCCAGGCCTGGGGAGCCCCAGCTCTTAGGCTTTGGGAGCCCCAGGCATGGTACGCCCCAGCCCTTAGGCTTAGGGAGCCCCTGGCCTGGGGAGCCACAACCCTTAGGCTTTGGGAGCCCCAGGCCTGGGGCGCCCCAGGACTTAGGTTTGGGAGCCCCTGGCCTTGGGTGCCCCAGACCTTCGGCTTAGGGAGCCCCTGGCATGGGGCGGCACAGCCTTCGGCTTTGGGAGCCCCAGGCCTGTGGCACCCCAGCCCTTAGGCTTTGGAGCCCAAGGTCTGGTGCGCCCCAGCCCTTAGGCTTTGGGTGCCCCAAGCCTGGGGCGCTCCAGCCCTTAGGCTTAGGGAACCCCAGGCTTGTGGCGCCCCAGCCCTTAGGCTTAGGGAGTCCCAGGCTTGTGGCGCCCCAGCCCTTAGGCTTAGGGAGCCCTTGGACTGGGACGCCCCAGCCCTTCGGCTAGGGCGCGCCAGGCCTAGGGCGCCCCAGCCCTTAGGCTTTGGTAGCCCCAGGCCTGGGGCGCCCCAGCCCTTAGGCTTAGGGTGCCCCAGACCGGGGCGCCCCAGCCCTTAGGCTTTGGGAGCCCCAGTCCTGGGGCGCCCCAGCCCTTAGACTTAGGGAGCCCAAGGTTTGCGACTCCCCTGCCCTTAGGCTTGGGAGCCCCAATCCTGATGCTCCCCAGCCCTTAGGCTTAGGGAGCGCCAGGCTCTGGGCGCCACAGCCCTTAGGCTTAGGGAGCCCATGGCCTGGGGCGCCACAGCCCTTAGGATTTGGGAGCCACAGGCATGGTACGCCCCAGCCCTTAGGTTAGGGAGCCCCAGGCCTGGAGCTCCCCAGCCCTTAGGCTTTGAGAGCCCCAGGCCTGGGGCGCCCCAGCCCTTAGGGTTTGGGAGCCCCAGGCATGGTACGCCCCAGCCCTTAGGCTTAGGGAGCCCCTGGCCTGGGGCGCCACAGCCCTTAGGCTTTGTGAGCCCCAGGCCTGGGGCGCCCCAGGACTTAGGTTTGGGAGCCCCTGGCCTGGGGCGCCCCAGCCCTTCGGCTTAGGGAGCCCCTCATGGGGCGGCCCAGCCTTAGGCTTTGGGAGCCCCAGGCCTGGGGCACCCCAGCCCTTAGGCTTTGGGAGCCCAAGGCCTGGGGCGCCCCAGCCCTTAGGCTTTGGGTTCCCCAGGCCTGGGGCGCTCCAGCCATTAGGCTTAGGGAGCCCCAGGCCTGGGGCTTCCCACCCCTTAGGCTTAGCGAGCCCATGGACTGGGACGCCCCAACCCTCCGGCTAGGGTGCGCCAGGCCTAGGGCGCCCCAGCCCTTGGGCTTTGGGAGCCCCAGGCCTGGGGCGCTCCAGCCCTCAGGCTTAGGGAGCCCCAGGCCTGGGGCGCCCCAGCCCTTAGGCTTAGGGAGCCCAAGGCTTGCGACTCCGCAGGCCTTCGGCTTAGGGAGCCCCTGGCATGGGGCGTCCCAGCCTTAGAATTGGGAGCCCCATGCCTGGGGCGCCCCAGCCCTTAGGCTTTGGGTGCCCCAGGCCTGGGCCGCCCCAGCCCTTAGGCTTAGGGAGTCCCTGGCCTGGGGCGCCCCAGCCCTTAGGCTTTGGGAGCCCAAGGCCTGGGGCGCCCCAGCCCTTAGGCTTTGGGAACCCCAGGCCTGGGGCTTCCCAGCCCTTAGGCTTAGGGAGCCCCAGGCATGGGGCGCCCCAGCCCTTAGGCTTAGGGAACCCATGGTCTGGGACGCCCAAGCCCTTCGGCTAGGGCGCGCCAGGGCTAGGGCGCCCCAGCCCTTAGGCTTTGGGAGCCCAAGGCGTGGGGTGACCCAGCCCTTAGGCTTTGGGAGCCCCAGACCTGGGGCGCTCCAGCCCTAAGGCTTAGCGAGCCCCAGGCCTGGGGCGCCCCAGCCCTTAGGCTCTGGGAGCCCAAGGCTTGCGACTCCCCAGCCCTTCGGCTTAGGGAGCCCCAGGCCTGAAGCCCCCCAGCCCTTAGGGTTAGGGAGCCCGAGGCCTGGGGCGCCCCAGCCCTTAGGCTTAGGGATCCCTGGCCCCTGGCGCCCCACCCCTTAGGCTTTGGGAGCCCCAGGCATGGGGCGCCCCACCCCTTAGGCTTTGGGAGCTCCAGGCTTGGGGCGCCACAGCCTTTAGGCTTGGGAGCCCCAGGCCTGTGGCACCCCAGCCCTTTGGCTTTGGGAGCCCCAGGCCTGGGGCGCTCCAGCCCTTAGGCTTAGGGAGCCCCAGGCCTGGGGCGCACCATCCCTTTGGCTTAGGGAGCCCATGGCCTGGGACGCCCCAGCCCTTCGGCGTACGGCGCGCCAGGCCTAGGGCGCCCCAGCCCTTAGGCTTTGGGAGCCCCAGGCCTGGGTCGCCCCAGCCTTTAGGCTTTTGGATCTCCATCCCTGGGGCACCCCAGCCCTTGGGCTTTGGGAGCCCCAGGCCTCGGGCACCCCAGCCCTTACGCTTTGGGAGCCCCAGACCTGGGGCGCTCCAGCCCTAAGCCTTATGGAGCCCCAGACCTGGGGCTCCCCAGCCCTTAAGCTCTGGGAGCCCAAGGCTTGCGACTCCCCAGACCTTCGGCTTAGGGAGCCCCAGGCCTGAAGCCCCCCAGCCCTTAGGGTTAGGGAGCCCCAGGCCTGGGGCGCCACAGACCTTAGGCTTTGGGTGCCCCAGGCCTACGGTTTCCAAGCCCTTAGGTTTTGGGCGCCCCAGGCCTACGGGGTCCCAACCCTTCGGCTTAGGGAGCCCGAAGCCTGGGGCGCCCCAGCCCTTAGGCTTAGGGATCCCTGGCCTGGGGCGCCCCAGCCCTTAGGCTTAGGGAGCCCCAGGCATGGGGTGCCGCATCCCTTAGGCTTTGGGAGCTCCAGGCTTGGGGCGCCAAAGCCTTTAGGCTTTGGAGCCCCAGGCCTGTGGCTCCCCAGCCCTTAGGCTTAGGGAGCCCCAGGCCTGGGTCGCCCCAGCCTTTAGGCTTTTGGAGCTCCAGCCCTGGGGCACCCCAGCCCTTGAGCTTTGGGAGTCCCGGCCTGGGGGACCCCAGCCCTTAGGCTTGGGGAGGCCCAGGCATGGTACACCCCAGCACTTAGGCTTTGGGAGACCAAGGCCTTGGGCGCCACAGCCCTTAGGCTTTGGGAGCCCCTGGCCTGGGGCGCTCCAGCCCTTAGGCTTAGGGAGCCCCTGGCTTGGGGCGCACCAACCCTTAGGCTTAGGGAGCCCATGGCCTGGTACTCCGCAGCCCGTCGGCTTAGGGCGCGCCAGGCCTAGGGCTCCCCAGCCCTTAGGCTTTGGGAGCCCCAGGCCTGGGTCGCCCCAGCCTTTAGGCATTTGGAGCTCCATCCCTGGGGCACCACAGCCCTTGGGCTTTGGGAGCCCCAGGCCTGGGGCACCCCAGCCCTAAGGCTTTGGGAGCCCCAGGCCTGGGGCGCCCCAGCCCTTAGGCTTAGGGTGCCCCAGACCGGGGCGCCCCAGCCCTTAGGCTTTGGGAGCCCCAGGCCTGGGGCGCCCTAGCCCTTAGGCTTAGGGAGCCCAAGGGTTGCGATGCCCCTGCCCTTAGGCTTGGGAGCCCCAGGCCAGATGCACCCCAGTCCTTAGGCTTAGGGAGCGCCAGGCTCTCAGCGCCACAGCCCTTAGGCTTAGGGAGCCCATGGCCTGGGGCGCCCCAGCCATAGGCTTAGGGAACCCATGGCTTGGGACGCCCCAGCCCTTCGGCTTAGGGAGCCCCAGTCCTGGGGTTCACAGCCCTTAGGCTTTGGGAGCCCCAGGCATGGTACGCCCCAGCCCTTAGGCTTAGGGAGCCCCTGGCCTGGGGCGCCCCTGCCCTTAGGCTTTGGGAGCCCGAGGCCTGGGGCGCCCCAGCACTTAGGCTTTGGGAGCCCCTGGCCTGGGGCGCCCCAGCCCTTCGGCCTTGGGAGCCCAAGGCCTGGGGCGCTCCAGCCCTTAGGTTTAGGGAGCCACAGTGCTGAGGCGCACCAGCCTTTGGCTAGGGGAGCCCATGTCCTGGGACACCCCAGCCCTTAGACTTAGGGAGCCCCAGGCCTGGGGGGACCCAGCCCTTAGGCTTTGGGAGCCCCAGGCATGGTACGCCCCAGCCCTTAGGCTTAGGGAGCCCCTGGCCTGGGGCGCCACAGCCCTTAGGCTTTGGGAGCCCCAGGCCTGGGGCGCCCCAGGACTTAGGTTTGGGAGCCCCTGGCCTGGGGCGCCCCAGCCCTTCGGCTTAGGGAGCCCCTCATGGGGCGGCCCAGCCTTAGGCTTGGGGAGCCCCAGGCCTGGGGCACCCCAGCCCTTAAGCTTTGGGAGCCCAAGGCCTGGGGCGCCCCAGCCCTTAGGCTTTGGAGGCCCCAGGCCTGGGGCGCTGCAGCCATTAGGCTTTGGGAGCACCAGGCCTGTCGCGCTCCAGCCCTAAGGCTTAGGGAGCCCCAGGCCTGGGGCGTCCCAGCCCTTAGGCTTAGGGAGCCCAAGGCTTGTGACTCCCCAGCCTTCGGCTTAGGGAGCCCCTGTCATGGGGCGTCCCAGCCTTAGAATTGGGAGCCCCAGGCCTGGGGCGCCCCAGCCCTTAGGCTTTTGGAGCCCAAGGCCTGGGGCGCCCCAGCCCTTAGACTTTGGGTGCCCCAGGCCTGGGGCGCCCCAGCCCTTAGGCTTAGGGAGTCCCTGGCCTGGGGCGCCCCAGCCCTTAGGCTTTGGGAGCCCAAGGCCTGGGGCGCCCCAGCCCTTAGGCTTTGGGAACCCCAGGCCTGGGGCGTCCCAGCCCTTAGGCTTAGGGAACCCCAGGCATGGGGCGCTCCAGCCCTTAGGCTTAGGGAACCCATGGCCTGGGACGCCCAAGCCCTTCGGCTAGGGCGCGCCAGGCCTAGGACGCCCCAGCCCTTAGGCTTTGGGAGCCCAAGGCGTGGGGTGACCCAGCCCTTAGGTTTTGGGAGCCCCAGAATTGGGGCACTCCAGCCCTTAGGCTTAGGGAGCCCCAGGCCTTGGGCGCCCCAGCCCTTAGGCTCTGGGAGCCCAAGGCTTGCGACTCCCCAGCCCTTCAGCTTAGGGAGCCCCACGCCTGAAGCCCCCCAGCTCTTAGGGTTAGGGAGCCCGAGGCCTGGGGCGCCCCAGCCCTTAGGCTTAGGGATCCCTGGCCTCTGGCGCCCCACCCCTTAGGCTTTGGGAGATCCAGGCTTGGGGCGCCACAGCCTTTAGGCTTGGGAGCCCCAGGCCTGTGGCCCCCCATCCCTTTGGCTTTGGGAGCCCCAGGCCTGGGGCGCTCCAGCCCTTAGGCTTAGGGAGCCCCAGGCCTGGGGCGCACCATCCCTTAGGCTTAGGGAGCCCATGACCTTGGACGCCCCAGCCCTTCGGCTTACGGCGCGCTGGCCTAGGGCGCCCCAGTCTTAGGATTTGGGAGCCCCAGGCCTGGGTCGCCCCCGCCTTTAGGCTTTTGGAGCTCCATCCCTGGGGCACCCCAGCCCTTGGGCTTTGGGAGCCCCAGGCCTGGGGCGCTCCATCCCTAAGGCTTATGGAGCCCCAGGCCTGGGGCGCCCCAGCCCTTAGGCTCTGGGAGCCCAAGGCTTGCGACTCCCCAGACCTTCGGCTTAGGGAGCCCCAGGCTTGAAGCCCCCCAGCCCTTAGGGTTAGGGAGCCCCAGGCCTGGGGCGCCACAGACCTTAGGCTTTGGGCGCCCCAGGCCTACGGTTTCCCAGCCCTTAGGCTTTGGGTGCCCCAGGCCTGGGGAGCCCCAGCCCTTAGGCTTAGGGATCCCTGGCCTGGGGCGCCCCAGCCTTTAGGCTTAGGGAGCCCCAGACATGGGGCGCCCACCCCTTAGGCTTTGGGAGCTCCAGGTTTGGGGCGCCACAGCCTTTAGGCTTGGGAGCCCCAGGCCTGTGGCTCCCCAGCCCTTAGGCTTAGGGAGCCCCAGGCCTGGGTCGCCCCAGCCTTTAGGCTTTTGGAGCTCCAGCCCTGGGGCACCCCAGCCCTTGAGCTTTGGGAGTCCCGGCCTGGGGGACCCCAGCCCTTAAGCTTGGGGAGGCCCAGGCATGGTACACCCCAGCCCTTAGGCTTTGGGAGACCAAGGCCTTGGGCGCCCCAGCCCTTAGGCTTTGGTAGCCCCAGGCCTGGGGCGCTCCAGCCCTTAGGCTTAGGGAGCCCCTGGCTTGGGGCGCACCAGCCCTTAGGCTTAGGGAGCCCATGGCCTGGGACGCCGCAGCCCGTCGGCTTAGGGCGCGCCAGGCCTACGGGGCCCAGCCCTTAGGCTTTGGGAGCCCCAGGCCTGGGTCGCCCCAGCCTTTAGGCATTTGGAGCTCCATCCCTGGGGCACCCCAGCCCTTGGGCTTTGGGAGCCCCAGGTCTGGGGCACCCCAGCCCTAAGTCTTTGGGAACCCCAGGCATGGTACGCCCCAGCCCTTAGGCTTTGGGAGCCCCAGGCCTGGGGCGCCCTAGCCCTTAGGCTTAGGGTGCCCCAGACCGGGGCGCCCCAGCCCTTAGGCTTTGGGAGCCCCAGGCCTGGGGCGCCCTAGCCCTTAGGCTTAGGGAGCCCAAGGGTTGCGACGCCCCTGCCCTTAGGCTTGGGAGCCCCAGGCCAGATGCGCCCCAGTCCTTAGGCTTAGGGAGCCCCAGGCTCTGAGCGCCACAGCCCTTAGGCTTAGGGAGCCCATGGCCTGGGGCGCCCCAGCCATAGGCTTAGGGAACCCATGGCTTGGGACTCCCCAGCCCTTCGGCTTAGGGAGCCCCAGTCCTGGGGTTCACAGCCCTTAGGCTTTGGGAGCCCCAGGCATGGTACGCCCCAGCCCTTAGGCTTAGGGAACCCCTGGCCTGGGGCGCCCCTGCCCTTAGGCTTTGGGAGCCCCAGGCCTGGGTCGCCCCAGCCTTTAGGCATTTGGAGCTCCATCCCTGGGGCACCCCAGCCCTTGGGTTTTGGGAGCCCCAGGCCTGGGGCACCCCAGCCCTAAGGCTTAGGGAGCCCCAGGCATGGTACGCCCCAGCCCTTAGGCTTAGGGTGCCCCAGACCGGGGCACCCCAGCTCTTAGGTATTGGGAGCCCCAGGCCTGGGGCGCCCTAGCCCTTAGGCTTAGGGAGCCCAAGGGTTGCGACGCCCTTGCCCTTAGGCTTGGGAGCCCCAGGCCTGATGCGCCCCAGTCCTTAGGCTTAGGGAGCCCCAGGCTCTGAGCGCCACAGCCCTTAGGCTTAGGGAGCCCATGGCCTGGTGCGCCCCAGCCATAGGCTTAGGGAACCCATGGCTTGGGACGCCCCAGCCCTTCGGCTTAGGGAGCCCCAGTCCTGGGGTTCACAGCCCTTAGGCTTTGGGAGACCCAGGCATGGTACGCCCCAGCCCTTAGGCTTAGGGAACCCCTGGCCTGGGGCGCCCCTGCCCTTAGGCTTAGCGAGCCCCTGGCCTGGGGCGCCACAGCCCTTAGGCTAGGGCGCGCCAGGGCTAGGGCGCCCCAGCCCTTAGGCTTTGGGAGCCCAAGGCGTGGGGTGACCCAGCCCTTAGGCTTTGGGAGCCCCAGACCTGGGGCGCTCCAGCCCTAAGGCTTAGCGAGCCCCAGGCCTGGGGCGCCCCAGCCCTTAGGCTCTGGGAGCCCAAGGCTTGCGACTCCCCAGCCCTTCGGCTTAGGGAGCCCCAGGCCTGAAGCCCCCCAGCCCTTAGGGTTAGGGAGCCCGAGGCCTGGGGCGCCCCAGCCCTTAGGCTTAGGGATCCCTGGCCCCTGGCGCCCCACCCCTTAGGCTTTGGGAGCCCCAGGCATGGGGCGCCCCACCCCTTAGGCTTTGGGAGCTCCAGGCTTGGGGCGCCACAGCCTTTAGGCTTGGGAGCCCCAGGCCTGTGGCACCCCAGCCCTTTGGCTTTGGGAGCCCCAGGCCTGGGGCGCTCCAGCCCTTAGGCTTAGGGAGCCCCAGGCCTGGGGCGCACCATCCCTTTGGCTTAGGGAGCCCATGGCCTGGGACGCCCCAGCCCTTCGGCGTACGGCGCGCCAGGCCTAGGGCGCCCCAGCCCTTAGGCTTTGGGAGCCCCAGGCCTGGGTCGCCCCAGCCTTTAGGCTTTTGGAGCTCCATCCCTGGGGCACCCCAGCCCTTGGGCTTTGGGAGCCCCAGGCCTCGGGCACCCCAGCCCTTACGCTTTGGGAGCCCCAGACCTGGGGCGCTCCAGCCCTAAGCCTTATGGAGCCCCAGACCTGGGGCTCCCCAGCCCTTAAGCTCTGGGAGCCCAAGGCTTGCGACTCCCCAGACCTTCGGCTTAGGGAGCCCCAGGCCTGAAGCCCCCCAGCCCTTAGGGTTAGGGAGCCCCAGGCCTGGGGCGCCACAGACCTTAGGCTTTGGGTGCCCCAGGCCTACGGTTTCCAAGCCCTTAGGTTTTGGGCGCCCCAGGCCTACGGGGTCCCAACCCTTCGGCTTAGGGAGCCCGAAGCCTGGGGCGCCCCAGCCCTTAGGCTTAGGGATCCCTGGCCTGGGGCGCCCCAGCCCTTAGGCTTAGGGAGCCCCAGGCATGGGGTGCCGCATCCCTTAGGCTTTGGGAGCTCCAGGCTTGGGGCGCCAAAGCCTTTAGGCTTTGGAGCCCCAGGCCTGTGGCTCCCCAGCCCTTAGGCTTAGGGAGCCCCAGGCCTGGGTCGCCCCAGCCTTTAGGCTTTTGGAGCTCCAGCCCTGGGGCACCCCAGCCCTTGAGCTTTGGGAGTCCCGGCCTGGGGGACCCCAGCCCTTAGGCTTGGGGAGGCCCAGGCATGGTACACCCCAGCACTTAGGCTTTGGGAGACCAAGGCCTTGGGCGCCACAGCCCTTAGGCTTTGGGAGCCCCTGGCCTGGGGCGCTCCAGCCCTTAGGCTTAGGGAGCCCCTGGCTTGGGGCGCACCAACCCTTAGGCTTAGGGAGCCCATGGCCTGGTACTCCGCAGCCCGTCGGCTTAGGGCGCGCCAGGCCTAGGGCTCCCCAGCCCTTAGGCTTTGGGAGCCCCAGGCCTGGGTCGCCCCAGCCTTTAGGCATTTGGAGCTCCATCCCTGGGGCACCACAGCCCTTGGGCTTTGGGAGCCCCAGGCCTGGGGCACCCCAGCCCTAAGGCTTTGGGAGCCCCAGGCCTGGGGCGCCCCAGCCCTTAGGCTTAGGGTGCCCCAGACCGGGGCGCCCCAGCCCTTAGGCTTTGGGAGCCCCAGGCCTGGGGCGCCCTAGCCCTTAGGCTTAGGGAGCCCAAGGGTTGCGATGCCCCTGCCCTTAGGCTTGGGATCCCCAGGCCAGATGCACCCCAGTCCTTAGGCTTAGGGAGCGCCAGGCTCTCAGCGCCACAGCCCTTAGGCTTAGGGAGCCCATGGCCTGGGGCGCCCCAGCCATAGGCTTAGGGAACCCATGGCTTGGGACGCCCCAGCCCTTCGGCTTAGGGAGCCCCAGTCCTGGGGTTCACAGCCCTTAGGCTTTGGGAGCCCCAGGCATGGTACGCCCCAGCCCTTAGGCTTAGGGAGCCCCTGGCCTGGGGCGCCCCTGCCCTTAGGCTTTGGGAGCCCGAGGCCTGGGGCGCCCCAGCACTTAGGCTTTGGGAGCCCCTGGCCTGGGGCGCCCCAGCCCTTCGGCCTTGGGAGCCCAAGGCCTGGGGCGCTCCAGCCCTTAGGTTTAGGGAGCCACAGTGCTGAGGCGCACCAGCCTTTGGCTAGGGGAGCCCATGTCCTGGGACACCCCAGCCCTTAGACTTAGGGAGCCCCAGGCCTGGGGGGACCCAGCCCTTAGGCTTTGGGAGCCCCAGGCATGGTACGCCCCAGCCCTTAGGCTTAGGGAGCCCCTGGCCTGGGGCGCCACAGCCCTTAGGCTTTGGGAGCCCCAGGCCTGGGGCGCCCCAGGACTTAGGTTTGGGAGCCCCTGGCCTGGGGCGCCCCAGCCCTTCGGCTTAGGGAGCCCCTCATGGGGCGGCCCAGCCTTAGGCTTGGGGAGCCCCAGGCCTGGGGCACCCCAGCCCTTAAGCTTTGGGAGCCCAAGGCCTGGGGCGCCCCAGCCCTTAGGCTTTGGAGGCCCCAGGCCTGGGGCGCTGCAGCCATTAGGCTTTGGGAGCACCAGGCCTGTCGCGCTCCAGCCCTAAGGCTTAGGGAGCCCCAGGCCTGGGGCGTCCCAGCCCTTAGGCTTAGGGAGCCCAAGGCTTGTGACTCCCCAGCCTTCGGCTTAGGGAGCCCCTGTCATGGGGCGTCCCAGCCTTAGAATTGGGAGCCCCAGGCCTGGGGCGCCCCAGCCCTTAGGCTTTTGGAGCCCAAGGCCTGGGGCGCCCCAGCCCTTAGACTTTGGGTGCCCCAGGCCTGGGGCGCCCCAGCCCTTAGGCTTAGGGAGTCCCTGGCCTGGGGCGCCCCAGCCCTTAGGCTTTGGGAGCCCAAGGCCTGGGGCGCCCCAGCCCTTAGGCTTTGGGAACCCCAGGCCTGGGGCGTCCCAGCCCTTAGGCTTAGGGAACCCCAGGCATGGGGCGCTCCAGCCCTTAGGCTTAGGGAACCCATGGCCTGGGACGCCCAAGCCCTTCGGCTAGGGCGCGCCAGGCCTAGGACGCCCCAGCCCTTAGGCTTTGGGAGCCCAAGGCGTGGGGTGACCCAGCCCTTAGGTTTTGGGAGCCCCAGAATTGGGGCACTCCAGCCCTTAGGCTTAGGGAGCCCCAGGCCTTGGGCGCCCCAGCCCTTAGGCTCTGGGAGCCCAAGGCTTGCGACTCCCCAGCCCTTCAGCTTAGGGAGCCCCACGCCTGAAGCCCCCCAGCTCTTAGGGTTAGGGAGCCCGAGGCCTGGGGCGCCCCAGCCCTTAGGCTTAGGGATCCCTGGCCTCTGGCGCCCCACCCCTTAGGCTTTGGGAGATCCAGGCTTGGGGCGCCACAGCCTTTAGGCTTGGGAGCCCCAGGCCTGTGGCCCCCCATCCCTTTGGCTTTGGGAGCCCCAGGCCTGGGGCGCTCCAGCCCTTAGGCTTAGGGAGCCCCAGGCCTGGGGCGCACCATCCCTTAGGCTTAGGGAGCCCATGGCCTTGGACGCCCCAGCCCTTCGGCTTACGGCGCGCTGGCCTAGGGCGCCCCAGTCTTAGGATTTGGGAGCCCCAGGCCTGGGTCGCCCCCGCCTTTAGGCTTTTGGAGCTCCATCCCTGGGGCACCCCAGCCCTTGGGCTTTGGGAGCCCCAGGCCTGGGGCGCTCCATCCCTAAGGCTTATGGAGCCCCAGGCCTGGGGCGCCCCAGCCCTTAGGCTCTGGGAGCCCAAGGCTTGCGACTCCCCAGACCTTCGGCTTAGGGAGCCCCAGGCTTGAAGCCCCCCAGCCCTTAGGGTTAGGGAGCCCCAGGCCTGGGGCGCCACAGACCTTAGGCTTTGGGCGCCCCAGGCCTACGGTTTCCCAGCCCTTAGGCTTTGGGTGCCCCAGGCCTGGGGAGCCCCAGCCCTTAGGCTTAGGGATCCCTGGCCTGGGGCGCCCCAGCCTTTAGGCTTAGGGAGCCCCAGACATGGGGCGCCCACCCCTTAGGCTTTGGGAGCTCCAGGTTTGGGGCGCCACAGCCTTTAGGCTTGGGAGCCCCAGGCCTGTGGCTCCCCAGCCCTTAGGCTTAGGGAGCCCCAGGCCTGGGTCGCCCCAGCCTTTAGGCTTTTGGAGCTCCAGCCCTGGGGCACCCCAGCCCTTGAGCTTTGGGAGTCCCGGCCTGGGGGACCCCAGCCCTTAAGCTTGGGGAGGCCCAGGCATGGTACACCCCAGCCCTTAGGCTTTGGGAGACCAAGGCCTTGGGCGCCCCAGCCCTTAGGCTTTGGTAGCCCCAGGCCTGGGGCGCTCCAGCCCTTAGGCTTAGGGAGCCCCTGGCTTGGGGCGCACCAGCCCTTAGGCTTAGGGAGCCCATGGCCTGGGACGCCGCAGCCCGTCGGCTTAGGGCGCGCCAGGCCTACGGGGCCCAGCCCTTAGGCTTTGGGAGCCCCAGGCCTGGGTCGCCCCAGCCTTTAGGCATTTGGAGCTCCATCCCTGGGGCACCCCAGCCCTTGGGCTTTGGGAGCCCCAGGTCTGGGGCACCCCAGCCCTAAGTCTTTGGGAACCCCAGGCATGGTACGCCCCAGCCCTTAGGCTTTGGGAGCCCCAGGCCTGGGGCGCCCTAGCCCTTAGGCTTAGGGTGCCCCAGACCGGGGCGCCCCAGCCCTTAGGCTTTGGGAGCCCCAGGCCTGGGGCGCCCTAGCCCTTAGGCTTAGGGAGCCCAAGGGTTGCGACGCCCCTGCCCTTAGGCTTGGGAGCCCCAGGCCAGATGCGCCCCAGTCCTTAGGCTTAGGGAGCCCCAGGCTCTGAGCGCCACAGCCCTTAGGCTTAGGGAGCCCATGGCCTGGGGCGCCCCAGCCATAGGCTTAGGGAACCCATGGCTTGGGACTCCCCAGCCCTTCGGCTTAGGGAGCCCCAGTCCTGGGGTTCACAGCCCTTAGGCTTTGGGAGCCCCAGGCATGGTACGCCCCAGCCCTTAGGCTTAGGGAACCCCTGGCCTGGGGCGCCCCTGCCCTTAGGCTTTGGGAGCCCCAGGCCTGGGTCGCCCCAGCCTTTAGGCATTTGGAGCTCCATCCCTGGGGCACCCCAGCCCTTGGGTTTTGGGAGCCCCAGGCCTGGGGCACCCCAGCCCTAAGGCTTAGGGAGCCCCAGGCATGGTACGCCCCAGCCCTTAGGCTTAGGGTGCCCCAGACCGGGGCACCCCAGCTCTTAGGTATTGGGAGCCCCAGGCCTGGGGCGCCCTAGCCCTTAGGCTTAGGGAGCCCAAGGGTTGCGACGCCCTTGCCCTTAGGCTTGGGAGCCCCAGGCCTGATGCGCCCCAGTCCTTAGGCTTAGGGAGCCCCAGGCTCTGAGCGCCACAGCCCTTAGGCTTAGGGAGCCCATGGCCTGGTGCGCCCCAGCCATAGGCTTAGGGAACCCATGGCTTGGGACGCCCCAGCCCTTCGGCTTAGGGAGCCCCAGTCCTGGGGTTCACAGCCCTTAGGCTTTGGGAGACCCAGGCATGGTACGCCCCAGCCCTTAGGCTTAGGGAACCCCTGGCCTGGGGCGCCCCTGCCCTTAGGCTTAGCGAGCCCCTGGCCTGGGGCGCCACAGCCCTTAGGCTTTGGGAGCCCCAGGCCTGGGGCGCCCCATGACGTAGGTTTGGGAGCCCCTGGCCTGGGGCGCCCCAGCCCTTCGGCTTAGGGAACCCCTCATGGGGCGGCCCAGCCTTAGGCTTTGGGAGCCCCAGGCCTGGGGCAACCCAGCCCTTAGGCTTTGGGAGCCCAAGGACTGGGGCGCCCCAGCCCTTTGGCTTTGGGTGCCCCAGGCCTGGGGCGCTCCAGCCATTAGGCTTAGGGAGCCCCAGGCCTGGGGCGTCCCACCCTTTAGGCTTAGCGAGCCGATGGACTGGGACGCCTCAGCCCTCCGGCTAGGGTGCGCCAGGTCTAGGGCGCCCCAGCCCTTGGTCTTTGGGAGCCCCAGGCCTGGGGCGCCCCAGCCCTTAGGCTTTGGGAAACCCAGGCCTGGGGCGTTCCAGCCCTTAGGCTTAGGGAGCCCCAGGCATGGGGAGCCCCAGCCCTTAGGCTTAGGGAACCCATGGCCTGGAACGCCGAAGCCCTTCGGCTAGGGTGCGCCAGGCCTACGGCGCCCCAGCCCTTAGGCTTTGTGAGCCCAAGGCGTGGGGTGACCCAGCCCTAAGGCTTTGGGAGCCCCAGACCTGGGGCGCTCCAGCCCTAAGGTTTAGGGAGCCCCAGGCCTGGGGCGCCCCAGCCCTTAGGCTCTGGGAGCCGAAGGCTTGCGACTCCCCAACCCTTCGGCTTAGGGAGCCCCAGGCCTGAAGCCCCCCAGCCCTTAGGGTTAGGTTGCCCGAGGCCTGGGGCGCCCCAGCCCTTAGGCTTAGGGATCCCTGGCCTCTGGCGCCCCACCCCTTAGGCTTAGGGAGCCCCAGGCATGGGGCGCCCCACCCCTTAGGCTTTGGGAGCTCCAGGCTTGGGGCGCCACAGCCTTTAGGCTTGGGAGCCCCAGGCCTGTGGCCCCCCAGCCCTTTGGCTTTGGGAGCCCCAGGCCTGGGGCGCTCCAGCCCGTAGGCTTAGGGAGCCCCAGGCCTGGGGCGCACCATCCCTTAGGCTTAGGGAGCCCATGGCCTGGGACGCCCAGCCCTTCGGCTTGCGGCGCGCCAGGCCTAGGGCGCCCCAGCCCTTAGGCTTTGGGAGCCCCAGGCCTGGGTCGCCCCAGCCTTTAGGCTTTTGGAGCTCCATCCCTGGGGCACCCCAGCCCTTGGGCTTTGGGAGCCCCAGACCTGGGGCGCTCCTGCCCTAAGGCTTATGGAGCCCCAGGCCTTGGGCGCCCCAACCCTTAGGCTCTGGGAGCCCAAGGCTTGGGACTCCCCAGACCTTCGGCTTAGGGAGCCCCAGGCCTGAAGCCCCCCAGCCCTTAGGGTTAGGGAGCCCCAGGCCTGGGGCACCACAGCCCTTAGGCTTTGGGCGCCCAAGGCCTACGAGGTCCCAACCCTTTGGCTTAGGGAGCCCGAAGCCTGGGGCGCCCCAGCCCTTAGGCTTAGGGAGCTCCAGGCTTGGGGTGCCACAGCCTTTAGGCTTGGGAGACCCAGGCCTGTGGCTCCCCAGCCCTTAGGCTTAGGGAGCCCCAGGCCTGGGTCGCCCCAGCCTTTAGGGTTTTGGAGCTCCAGCGCTGGGGCACCCCAGCCCTTGAGTTTTGGGAGTCCCGGCCTGGGGGACCCCAGCCCTTAGGCTTGGGGAGGCCCAGGCATGGTACACCCCAGCCCTAAGGCTTTGGGAGACCAAGGCCTTGGGCGCCCCAGCCCTTAGGCTTTGGGAGCCCCAGGCCTGGGGCGCCCCAGCCCTTAGGCTTAGGGTGCCCCAGACCAGGGCGCCCCAGCACTTAGGCTTTGGGAGCGCCTGGCCTGGGGCGCCCTAGCCCTTAGGCTTAGGGAGCCCCTGGACTGGGGCGCCCCTGCCCTTAGGCTTTGTGAGCCCCAGGCCTGGGGCGCCCCAGCACTTAGGCTTTGGGAGCCCCTGGCATGGGGCGCCCCAGCCCTTCGGCTTAGGGAGCCCCTGGCATGGGGCGTCCCAGCCTTAGGCTTTGGGAGCCACAGGCCTGGGGCACCCCAGCCCTTAGGCTTTGGGAGCCCAAGGCCTGGGGCGCAAGGCCCTTAGGCTTTCGGTGCCCCAGGCCTGGGGCGCCCCAGCACTTAGGCTTTGGGAGCCCCTGGCATGGAGCGACCCAGCCCTTCGGCTTAGGGAGCCCCTGGCATGGGGCGTCCCAGCCTTAGGCTTAGGGAGCCCCAGTGCTGGGGCGCACCAGCCCTTAGGCTAGGGGAGCCCATGGCCTGGGATGCCCCAGCCCTTAGCCTTAGGGAGCCCCAGGCCTGGGTGGACCCAGCCCTTCGGGTTTGGGAGCCCCAGGCATTGTACACCCCAGCCCTTAGGCTTAGGGAGCCCCAGGCCTGGCGCGCACCAGCCCTTAGGCTTAGGGAGCCCATAGCCTGGGACGCCCCAGCACTTCGGTTTAGGGAGCACCAGGCCTGGGACGCCCCAGCCCTTAGGCTTAGGGTGCCCCAGGCCTGGGGAGACCCATCTCTTAGACTTAGGGAAACCAAGGGTTGTGACGCCCCTGCCCTTAGGCTTTGGGAGCCCAAGGCTTTGGGCGCCCCAACGCTTAGGCTTTGGGAACCCCAGGACTGGGGCGCTGCAGCCCTTAGGCTTAGGGATCCCCAGGCCTGTGGGGCACCAGCCCTTAGGCTTAGGGAGCCCATGGCCTGGGCCACTCCTGCCCTTCGGCTTAGGGCACGCGAGGCCTTGGGCGCCCCATTCCTTAGGCTTAGGGAGCCCCAGGCCTTGGGCGCCCGAGACCTTAGGCTTTGAGAGCCCCAGAAATGGGGCGACACAGCCCTTAGGCTTAGGGAGCCCAAGGGCTGCGACGCCCCTGCCCTTAGGCTTTGGGAGCCCCATGCCTGATGCGCACCAGCCCTTAGGCTTAGGGAGGCCCAGGCCCTGGGCCCCACAGCCCTTAGGCTTAGGGAGCCCAGGGCCTCGGACGCCACAGCCCTTCGGCTTAGTGAGCCCCAGGCCTGGGGTGTCCCAGCCCTTATGCTTAGGGAGCCCCAGGCCTGGGGCGCCCCAGCCCTCAGGCTTAGGGAACCCATGGCCTGGGACGCCCCAGCCCATCGGCTTAGGGAGCCCCAGTCCTGGGGCGCCCCAGCCCTTAGGATTTGGGAGCCACAGGCATGGTACGCCCCAGCCCTTAGGTTAGGGAGCCCCAGGCCTGGGGCTCCCCAGCCCTTAGGGTTTTAGGAGCCCCAGGCCTGGGGCGCCCCAGCCCTTAGGCTTTGGGAGCCCCAGGCATGGTACGCCCCAGCCCTTAGGCTTAGGGAGTCCCTGGCCTGGGGCGCCACAACCCTTAGGCTTTGGGAGCCCCAGGCCTGGGGCGCCCCAGGACATAGGTTTGGGAGCCCCTGGCCTGGGGTGCCCTAGACCTTTGGCTTAGGGAGCCCCTGGCATGGGGCGGCCCAGCCTTAGGCTTTGGGAGCCCCAGGCCTGGGGCGCCCCTGCCCTTAGGCTTTGGGAGCCCAAGGCCTGGGGCGCCCCAGCCCTTAGGCTTTGGGTGAACCAGGCCTGATGCGCCCCAGCCCTTAGACTTAGGGAGCCCCAGGCCCTGGGTGCCACAGCCCTTAGGCTTAGGGAGCCCCAGGCCTGGGGCGCCCCAGCCCTTAGGGTTTGGGAGCCCCAGGCATGGTACGCCCCAGCCCTTAGGCTTAGGGAGCCCCTGGCCTGGGGCGCCACAGCCCTTAGGCTTTGTGAGCCCCAGGCCTGGGGCGCCCCAGGACTTAGGTTTGGGAGCCCCTGGCCTGGGGCGCCCCAGCCCTTCGGCTTAGGGAGCCCCTCATGGGGCGGCCCAGCCTTAGGCTTTGGGAGCCCCAGGCCTGGGGCACCCCAGCCCTTAGGCTTTGGGAGCCCAAGGCCTGGGGCGCCCCAGCCCTTAGGCTTTAGGTTCCCCAGGCCTGGGGCGCTCCAGCCATTAGGCTTAGGGAGCCCCAGGCCTGGGGCTTCCCACCCCTTAGGCTTAGCGAGCCCATGGACTGGGACGCCCCAACCCTCCGGCTAGGGTGCGCCAGGCCTAGGGCGCCCCAGCCCTTGGGCTTTGGGAGCCCCAGGCCTGGGGCGCTCCAGCCCTCAGGCTTAGGGAGCCCCAGGCCTGGGGCGCCCCAGCCCTTAGGCTTAGGGAGCCCAAGGCTTGCGACTCCGCAGGCCTTCGGCTTAGGGAGCCCCTGGCATGGGGCGTCCCAGCCTTAGAATTGGGAGCCCCATGCCTGGGGCGCCCCAGCCCTTAGGCTTTGGGTGCCCCAGGCCTGGGCCGCCCCAGCCCTTAGGCTTAGGGAGTCCCTGGCCTGGGGCGCCCCAGCCCTTAGGCTTTGGGAGCCCAAGGCCTGGGGCGCCCCAGCCCTTAGGCTTTGGGAACCCCAGGCCTGGGGCGTCCCAGCCCTTAGGCTTAGGGAGCCCCAGGCATGGGGCGCCCCAGCCCTTAGGCTTAGGGAACCCATGGCCTGGGACGCCCAAGCCCTTCGGCTAGGGCGCGCCAGGGCTAGGGCGCCCCAGCCCTTAGGCTTTGGGAGCCCAAGGCGTGGGGTGACCCAGCCCTTAGGCTTTGGGAGCCCCAGACCTGGGGCGCTCCAGCCCTAAGGCTTAGCGAGCCCCAGGCCTGGGGCGCCCCAGCCCTTAGGCTCTGGGAGCCCAAGGCTTGCGACTCCCCAGCCCTTCGGCTTAGGGAGCCCCAGGCCTGAAGCCCCCCAGCCCTTAGGGTTAGGGAGCCCGAGGCCTGGGGCGCCCCAGCCCTTAGGCTTAGGGATCCCTGGCCTCTGGCGCCCCACTCCTTAGGCTTTGGGAGCCCCAGGCATGGGGCGCCCCACCCCTTAGGCTTTGGGAGCTCCAGGCTTGGGGCGCCACAGCCTTTAGGCTTGGGAGCCCCAGGCCTGTGGCACCCCAGCCCTTTGGCTTTGGGAGCCCCAGGCCTGGGGCGCTCCAGCCCTTAGGCTTAGGGAGGCCCAGGCCTGGGGCGCACCATCCCTTTGGCTTAGGGAGCCCATGGCCTGGGACGCCCCAGCCCTTCGGCTTACGGCGCGCCAGGCCTAGGGCGCCCCAGCCCTTAGGCTTTGGGAGCCCCAGGCCTGGGTCGCCCCAGCCTTTAGGCTTTTGGAGCTCCATCCCTGGGGCACCCCAGCCCTTGGGCTTTGGGAGCCCCAGGCCTCGGGCACCCCAGCCCTTACGCTTTGGGAGCCCCAGACCTGGGGCGCTCCAGCCCTAAGCCTTATGGAGCCCCAGACCTGGGGCTCCCCAGCCCTTAAGCTCTGGGAGCCCAAGGCTTGCGACTCCCCAGACCTTCGGCTTAGGGAGCCCCAGGCCTGAAGCCCCCCAGCCCTTAGGGTTAGGGAGCCCCAGGCCTGGGGCGCCACAGACCTTAGGCTTTGGGTGCCCCAGGCCTACGGTTTCCAAGCCCTTAGGTTTTGGGCGCCCCAGGCCTACGGGGTCCCAACCCTTCGGCTTAGGGAGCCCGAAGCCTGGGGCGCCCCAGCCCTTAGGCTTAGGGATCCCTGGCCTGGGGCGCCCCAGCCCTTAGGCTTAGGGAGCCCCAGGCATGGGGTGCCGCATCCCTTAGGCTTTGGGAGCTCCAGGCTTGGGGCGCCAAAGCCTTTAGGCTTTGGAGCCCCAGGCCTGTGGCTCCCCAGCCCTTAGGCTTAGGGAGCCCCAGGCCTGGGTCGCCCCAGCCTTTAGGCTTTTGGAGCTCCAGCCCTGGGGCACCCCAGCCCTTGAGCTTTGGGAGTCCCGGCCTGGGGGACCCCAGCCCTTAGGCTTGGGGAGGCCCAGGCATGGTACACCCCAGCACTTAGGCTTTGGGAGACCAAGGCCTTGGGCGCCACAGCCCTTAGGCTTTGGGAGCCCCTGGCCTGGGGCGCTCCAGCCCTTAGGCTTAGGGAGCCCCTGGCTTGGGGCGCACCAGCCCTTAGGCTTAGGGAGCCCATGGCCTGGGACTCCGCAGCCCGTCGGCTTAGGGCGCGCCAGGCCTAGGGCTCCCCAGCCCTTAGGCTTTGGGAGCCCCAGGCCTGGGTCGCCCCAGCCTTTAGGCATTTGGAGCTCCATCCCTGGGGCACCACAGCCCTTGGGATTTGGGAGCCCCAGGCCTGGGGCACCCCAGCCCTAAGGCTTTGGGAGCCCCAGGCCTGGGGCGCCCCAGCCCTTAGGCTTAGGGTGCCCCAGACCGGGGCGCCCCAGCCCTTAGGCTTTGGGAGCCCCAGGCCTGGGGCGCCCTAGCCCTTAGGCTTAGGGAGCCCAAGGGTTGCGATGCCCCTGCCCTTAGGCTTGGGAGCCCCAGGCCAGATGCACCCCAGTCCTTAGGCTTAGGGAGCGCCAGGCTCTCAGCGCCACAGCCCTTAGGCTTAGGGAGCCCATGGCCTGGGGCGCCCCAGCCATAGGCTTAGGGAACCCATGGCTTGGGACGCCCCAGCCCTTCGGCTTAGGGAGCCCCAGTCCTGGGGTTCACAGCCCTTAGGCTTTGGGAGCCCCAGGCATGGTACGCCCCAGCCCTTAGGCTTAGGGAGCCCCTGGCCTGGGGCGCCCCTGCCCTTAGGCTTTGGGAGCCCGAGGCCTGGGGCGCCCCAGCACTTAGGCTTTGGGAGCCCCTGGCCTGGGGCGCCCCAGCCCTTCGGCCTTGGGAGCCCAAGGCCTGGGGCGCTCCAGCCCTTAGGTTTAGGGAGCCACAGTGCTGAGGCGCACCAGCCTTAGGCTAGGGGAGCCCATGTCCTGGGACACCCCAGCCCTTAGACTTAGGGAGCCCCAGGCCTGGGGGGACCCAGCCCTTAGGCTTTGGGAGCCCCAGGCATGGTACGCCCCAGCCCTTAGGCTTAGGGAGCCCCTGGCCTGGGGCGCCACAGCCCTTAGGCTTTGGGAGCCCCAGGCCTGGGGCGCCTCAGGACTTAGGTTTGGGAGCCCCTGGCCTGGGGCGCCCCAGCCCTTCGGCTTAGGGAGCCCCTCATGGGGCGGCCCAGCCTTAGGCTTGGGGAGCCCCAGGCCTGGGGCACCCCAGCCCTTAAGCTTTGGGAGCCCAAGGCCTGGGGCGCCCCAGCCCTTAGGCTTTGGAGGCCCCAGGCCTGGGGCGCTGCAGCCATTAGGCTTTGGGAGCCCCAGGCCTGTCGCGCTCCAGCCCTAAGGCTTAGGGAGCCCCAGGCCTGGGGCGTCCCAGCCCTTAGGCTTAGGGAGCCCAAGGCTTGTGACTCCCCAGCCTTCGGCTTAGGGAGCCCCTGTCATGGGGCGTCCCAGCCTTAGAATTGGGAGCCCCAGGCCTGGGGCGCCCCAGCCCTTAGGCTTTTGGAGCCCAAGGCCTGGGGCGCCCCAGCCCTTAGACTTTGGGTGCCCCAGGCCTGGGGCGCCCCAGCCCTTAGGCTTAGGGAGTCCCTGGCCTGGGGCGCCCCAGCCCTTAGGCTTTGGGAGCCCAAGGCCTGGGGCGCCCCAGCCCTTAGGCTTTGGGAACCCCAGGCCTGGGGCGTCCCAGCCCTTAGGCTTAGGGAACCCCAGGCATGGGGCGATCCAGCCCTTAGGCTTAGGGAACCCATGGCCTGGGACGCCCAAGCCCTTCGGCTAGGGCGCGCCAGGCCTAGGACGCCCCAGCCCTTAGGCTTTGGGAGCCCAAGGCGTGGGGTGACCCAGCCCTTAGGTTTTGGGAGCCCCAGAATTGGGGCACTCCAGCCCTAAGGCTTAGGGAGCCCCAGGCCTTGGGCGCCCCAGCCCTTAGGCTCTGGGAGCCCAAGGCTTGCGACTCCCCAGCCCTTCAGCTTAGGGAGCCCCACGCCTGAAGCCCCCCAGCTCTTAGGGTTAGGGAGCCCGAGGCCTGGGGCGCCCCAGCCCTTAGGCTTAGGGATCCCTGGCCTCTGGCGCCCCACCCCTTAGGCTTTGGGAGATCCAGGCTTGGGGCGCCACAGCCTTTAGGCTTGGGAGCCCCAGGCCTGTGGCCCCCCATCCCTTTGGCTTTGGGAGCCCCAGGCCTGGGACGCTCCAGCCCTTAGGCTTAGGGAGCCCCAGGCCTGGGGCGCACCATCCCTTAGGCTTAGGGAGCCCATGGCCTTGGACGCCCCAGCCCTTCGGCTTACGGCGCGCTGGCCTAGGGCGCCCCAGTCTTAGGATTTGGGAGCCCCAGGCCTGGGTCGCCCCAGCCTTTAGGCTTTTGGAGCTCCATCCCTGGGGCACCCCAGCCCTTGGGCTTTGGGAGCCCCAGGCCTGGGGCGCTCCATCCCTCAGGCTTATGGAGCCCCAGGCCTGGGGCGCCCCAGCCCTTAGGCTCTGGGAGCCCAAGGCTTGCGACTCCCCAGACCTTCGGCTTAGGGAGCCCCAGGCTTGAAGCCCCCCAGCCCTTAGGGTTAGGGAGCCCCAGGCCTGGGGCGCCACAGACCTTAGGCTTTGGGCGCCCCAGGCCTACGGTTTCCCAGCCCTTAGGCTTTGGGTGCCCCAGGCCTGGGGAGCCCCAGCCCTTAGGCTTAGGGATCCCTGGCCTGGGGCGCCCCAGCCTTTAGGCTTAGGGAGCCCCAGACATGGGGCGCCCACCCCTTAGGCTTTGGGAGCTCCAGGTTTGGGGCGCCACAGCCTTTAGGCTTGGGAGCCCCAGGCCTGTGGCTCCCCAGCCCTTAGGCTTAGGGAGCCCCAGGCCTGGGTCGCCCCAGCCTTTAGGCTTTTGGAGCTCCAGCCCTGGGGCACCCCAGCCCTTGAGCTTTGGGAGTCCCGGCCTGGGGGACCCCAGCCCTTAAGCTTGGGGAGGCCCAGGCATGGTACACCCCAGCCCTTAGGCTTTGGGAGACCAAGGCCTTGGGCGCACCAGCCCTTAGGCTTTGGTAGCCCCAGGCCTGGGGCGCTCCAGCCCTTAGGCTTAGGGAGCCCCTGGCTTGGGGCGCACCAGCCCTTAGGCTTAGGGAGCCCATGGCCTGGGACGCCGCAGCCCGTCGGCTTAGGGCGCGCCAGGCCTACGGGGCCCAGCCCTTAGGCTTTGGGAGCCCCAGGCCTGGGTCGCCCCAGCCTTTAGGCATTTGGAGCGCCATCCCTGGGGCACCCCAGCCCTTGGGTTTGGGAGCCCCAGGTCTGGGGCACCCCAGCCCTAAGTCTTTGGGAACCCCAGGCATGGTACGCCCCAGCCCTTAGGCTTTGGGAGCCCCAGGCCTGGGGCGCCCTAGCCCTTAGGCTTAGGGTGCCCCAGACCGGGGCGCCCCAGCCCTTAGGCTTTGGGAGCCCCAGGCCTGGGGCGCCCTAGCCCTTAGGCTTAGGGAGCCCAAGGGTTGCGACGCCCCTGCCCTTAGGCTTGGGAGCCCCAGGCCAGATGCGCCCCAGTCCTTAGGCTTAGGTAGCCCCAGGCTCTGAGCGCCACAGCCCTTAGGCTTAGGGAGCCCATGGCCTGGGGCGCCCCAGCCATAGGCTTAGGGAACCCATGGCTTGGGACTCCCCAGCCCTTCGGCTTAGGGAGCCCCAGTCCTGGGGTTCACAGCCCTTAGGCTTTGGGAGCCCCAGGCATGGTACGCCCCAGCCCTTAGGCTTAGGGAACCCCTGGCCTGGGGCGCCCCTGCCCTTAGGCTTAGGGAGCCCCTGGCCTGGGGCGCCACAGCCCTTAGGCTTTGGGAGCCCCAGGCCTGGGTCGCCCCAGCCTTTAGGCATTTGGAGCTCCATCCCTGGGGCACCCCAGCCCTTGGGGTTTGGGAGCCCCAGGCCTGGGGCACCCCAGCCCTAAGGCTTAGGGAGCCCCAGGCATGGTACGCCCCAGCCCTTAGGCTTAGGGTGCCCCAGACCGGGGCACCCCAGCTCTTAGGTATTGGGAGCCCCAGGCCTGGGGCGCCCTAGCCCTTAGGCTTAGGGAGCCCAAGGGTTGCGACGCCCTTGCCCTTAGGCTTGGGAGCCCCAGGCCTGATGCGCCCCAGTCCTTAGGCTTAGGGAGCCCCAGGCTCTGAGCGCCACAGCCCTTAGGCTTAGGGAGCCCATGGCCTGGTGCGCCCCAGCCATAGGCTTAGGGAACCCATGGCTTGGGACGCCCCAGCCCTTCGGCTTAGGGAGCCCCAGTCCTGGGGTTCACAGCCCTTAGGCTTTGGGAGACCCAGGCATGGTACGCCCCAGCCCTTAGGCTTAGGGAACCCCTGGCCTGGGGCGCCCCTGCCCTTAGGCTTAGCGAGCCCCTGGCCTGGGGCGCCACAGCCCTTAGGCTTTGGGAGCCCCAGGCCTGGGGCGCCCCATGACGTAGGTTTGGGAGCCCCTGGCCTGGGGCGCCCCAGCCCTTCGGCTTAGGGAACCCCTCATGGGGCGGCCCAGCCTTAGGCTTTGGGAGCCCCAGGCCTGGGGCAACCCAGCCCTTAGGCTTTGGGAGCCCAAGGACTGGGGCGCCCCAGCCCTTTGGCTTTGGGTGCCCCAGGCCTGGGGCGCTCCAGCCATTAGGCTTAGGGAGCCCCAGGCCTGGGGCGTCCCACCCTTTAGGCTTAGCGAGCCCATGGACTGGGACGCCTCAGCCCTCCGGCTAGGGTGCGCCAGGTCTAGGGCGCCCCAGCCCTTGGTCTTTGGGAGCCCCAGGCCTGGGGCGCCCCAGCCCTTAGGCTTTGGGAAACCCAGGCCTGGGGCGTTCCAGCCCTTAGGCTTAGGGAGCCCCAGGCATGGGGAGCCCCAGCCCTTAGGCTTAGGGAACCCATGGCCTGGAACGCCGAAGCCCTTCGGCTAGGGTGCGCCAGGCCTACGGCGCCCCAGCCCTTAGGCTTTGGGAGCCCAAGGCGTGGGGTGACCCAGCCCTAAGGCTTTGGGAGCCCCAGACCTGGGGCGCTCCAGCCCTAAGGTTTAGGGAGCCCCAGGCCTGGGGCGCCCCAGCCCTTAGGCTCTGGGAGCCCAAGGCTTGCGACTCCCCAACCCTTCGGCTTAGGGAGCCACAGGCCTGAAGCCCCCCAGCCCTTAGGGTTAGGTTGCCCGAGGCCTGGGGCGCCCCAGCCCTTAGGCTTAGGGATCCCTGGCCTCTGGCGCCCCACCCCTTAGGCTTAGGGAGCCCCAGGCATGGGGCGCCCCACCCCTTAGGCTTTGGGAGCTCCAGGCTTGGGGCGCCACAGCCTTTAGGCTTGGGAGCCCCAGGCCTGTGGCCCCCCAGCCCTTTGGCTTTGGGAGCCCCAGGCCTGGGGCGCTCCAGCCCGTAGGCTTAGGGAGCCCCAGGCCTGGGGCGCACCATCCCTTAGGCTTAGGGAGCCCATGGCCTGGGACGCCCAGCCCTTCGGCTTGCGGCGCGCCAGGCCTAGGGCGCCCCAGCCCTTAGGCTTTGGGAGCCCCAGGCCTGGGTCGCCCCAGCCTTTAGGCTTTTGGAGCTCCATCCCTGGGGCACCCCAGCCCTTGGGCTTTGGGAGCCCCAGACCTGGGGCGCTCCTGCCCTAAGGCTTATGGAGCCCCAGGCCTTGGGCGCCCCAACCCTTAGGCTCTGGGAGCCCAAGGCTTGCGACTCCCCAGACCTTCGGCTTAGGGAGCCCCAGGCCTGAAGCCCCCTAGCCCTTAGGGTTAGGGAGCCCCAGGCCTGGGGCACCACAGCCCTTAGGCTTTGGGCGCCCAAGGCCTACGAGGTCCCAACCCTTCGGCTTAGGGAGCCCGAAGCCTGGGGCGCCCCAGCCCTTAGGCTTAGGGAGCTCCAGGCTTGGGGTGCCACAGCCTTTAGGCTTGGGAGACCCAGGCCTGTGGCTCCCCAGCCCTTAGGCTTAGGGAGCCCCAGGCCTGGGTCGCCCCAGCCTTTAGGGTTTTGGAGCTCCAGCGCTGGGGCACCCCAGCCCTTGAGTTTTGGGAGTCCCGGCCTGGGGGACCCCAGCCCTTAGGCTTGGGGAGGCCCAGGCATGGTACACCCCAGCCCTAAGGCTTTGGGAGACCAAGGCCTTGGGCGCCCCAGCCCTTAGGCTTTGGGAGCCCCAGGCCTGGGGCGCCCCAGCCCTTAGGCTTAGGGTGCCCCAGATCAGGGCGCCCCAGCACTTAGGCTTTGGGAGCGCCTGGCCTGGGGCGCCCTAGCCCTTAGGCTTAGGGAGCCCCTGGACTGGGGCGGTCCTGCCCTTAGGCTTTGTGAGCCCCAGGCCTGGGGCGCCCCAGCACTTAGGCTTTGGGAGCCCCTGGCATGGGGCGCCCCAGCCCTTCGGCTTAGGGAGCCCCTGGCATGGGTCGTCCCAGCCTTAGGCTTTGGGAGCCACAGGCCTGGGGCACCCCAGCCCTTAGGCTTTGGGAGCCCAAGGCCTGGGGCGCAAGGCCCTTAGGCTTTCGGTGCCCCAGGCCTGGGGCGCCCCAGCACTTAGGCTTTGGGAGCCCCTGGCATAGAGCGCCCCAGCCCTTCGGCTTAGGGAGCCCCTGGCATGGGGCGTCCCAGCCTTAGGCTTAGGGAGCCCCAGTGCTGGGGCGCACCAGCCCTTAGGCTAGGGGAGCCCATGGCCTGGGATGCCCCAGCCCTTAGCCTTAGGGAGCCCCAGGCCTGGGTGGACCCAGCCCTTCGGGTTTGGGAGCCCCAGGCATTGTACACCCCAGCCCTTAGGCTTAGGGAGCCCCAGGCCTGGCGCGCACCAGCCCTTAGGCTTAGGGAGTCCCTGGCCTGGGGCGCCCCAGCCCTTAGGCTTTGGGAGCCCAAGGCCTGGGGCGCCCCAGCCCTTAGGCTTTGGGAACCCCAGGCCTGGGGCGTCCCAGCCCTTAGGCTTAGGGAGCCCCAGGCATGGGGCGCCCCAGCCCTTAGGCTTAGGGAACCCATGGCCTGGGACGCCCAAGCCCTTCGGCTAGGGCGCGCCAGGGCTAGGGCGCCCCAGCCCTTAGGCTTTGGGAGCCCAAGGCGTGGGGTGACCCAGCCCTTAGGCTTTGGGAGCCCCAGACCTGGGGCGCTCCAGCCCTAAGGCTTAGCGAGCCCCAGGCCTGGGGCGCCCCAGCCCTTAGGCTCTGGGAGCCCAAGGCTTGCGACTCCCCAGCCCTTCGGCTTAGGGAGCCCCAGGCCTGAAGCCCCCCAGCCCTTAGGGTTAGGGAGCCCGAGGCCTGGGGCGCCCCAGCCCTTAGGCTTAGGGATCCCTGGCCTCTGGCGCCCCACTCCTTAGGCTTTGGGAGCCCCAGGCATGGGGCGCCCCACCCCTTAGGCTTTGGGAGCTCCAGGCTTGGGGCGCCACAGCCTTTAGGCTTGGGAGCCCCAGGCCTGTGGCACCCCAGCCCTTTGGCTTTGGGAGCCCCAGGCCTGGGGCGCTCCAGCCCTTAGGCTTAGGGAGGCCCAGGCCTGGGGCGCACCATCCCTTTGGCTTAGGGAGCCCATGGCCTGGGACGCCCCAGCCCTTCGGCTTACGGCGCGCCAGGCCTAGGGCGCCCCAGCCCTTAGGCTTTGGGAGCCCCAGGCCTGGGTCGCCCCAGCCTTTAGGCTTTTGGAGCTCCATCCCTGGGGCACCCCAGCCCTTGGGCTTTGGGAGCCCCAGGCCTCGGGCACCCCAGCCCTTACGCTTTGGGAGCCCCAGACCTGGGGCGCTCCAGCCCTAAGCCTTATGGAGCCCCAGACCTGGGGCTCCCCAGCCCTTAAGCTCTGGGAGCCCAAGGCTTGCGACTCCCCAGACCTTCGGCTTAGGGAGCCCCAGGCCTGAAGCCCCCCAGCCCTTAGGGTTAGGGAGCCCCAGGCCTGGGGCGCCACAGACCTTAGGCTTTGGGTGCCCCAGGCCTACGGTTTCCAAGCCCTTAGGTTTTGGGCGCCCCAGGCCTACGGGGTCCCAACCCTTCGGCTTAGGGAGCCCGAAGCCTGGGGCGCCCCAGCCCTTAGGCTTAGGGATCCCTGGCCTGGGGCGCCCCAGCCCTTAGGCTTAGGGAGCCCCAGGCATGGGGTGCCGCATCCCTTAGGCTTTGGGAGCTCCAGGCTTGGGGCGCCAAAGCCTTTAGGCTTTGGAGCCCCAGGCCTGTGGCTCCCCAGCCCTTAGGCTTAGGGAGCCCCAGGCCTGGGTCGCCCCAGCCTTTAGGCTTTTGGAGCTCCAGCCCTGGGGCACCCCAGCCCTTGAGCTTTGGGAGTCCCGGCCTGGGGGACCCCAGCCCTTAGGCTTGGGGAGGCCCAGGCATGGTACACCCCAGCACTTAGGCTTTGGGAGACCAAGGCCTTGGGCGCCACAGCCCTTAGGCTTTGGGAGCCCCTGGCCTGGGGCGCTCCAGCCCTTAGGCTTAGGGAGCCCCTGGCTTGGGGCGCACCAGCCCTTAGGCTTAGGGAGCCCATGGCCTGGGACTCCGCAGCCCGTCGGCTTAGGGCGCGCCAGGCCTAGGGCTCCCCAGCCCTTAGGCTTTGGGAGCCCCAGGCCTGGGTCGCCCCAGCCTTTAGGCATTTGGAGCTCCATCCCTGGGGCACCACAGCCCTTGGGATTTGGGAGCCCCAGGCCTGGGGCACCCCAGCCCTAAGGCTTTGGGAGCCCCAGGCCTGGGGCGCCCCAGCCCTTAGGCTTAGGGTGCCCCAGACCGGGGCGCCCCAGCCCTTAGGCTTTGGGAGCCCCAGGCCTGGGGCGCCCTAGCCCTTAGGCTTAGGGAGCCCAAGGGTTGCGATGCCCCTGCCCTTAGGCTTGGGAGCCCCAGGCCAGATGCACCCCAGTCCTTAGGCTTAGGGAGCGCCAGGCTCTCAGCGCCACAGCCCTTAGGCTTAGGGAGCCCATGGCCTGGGGCGCCCCAGCCATAGGCTTAGGGAACCCATGGCTTGGGACGCCCCAGCCCTTCGGCTTAGGGAGCCCCAGTCCTGGGGTTCACAGCCCTTAGGCTTTGGGAGCCCCAGGCATGGTACGCCCCAGCCCTTAGGCTTAGGGAGCCCCTGGCCTGGGGCGCCCCTGCCCTTAGGCTTTGGGAGCCCGAGGCCTGGGGCGCCCCAGCACTTAGGCTTTGGGAGCCCCTGGCCTGGGGCGCCCCAGCCCTTCGGCCTTGGGAGCCCAAGGCCTGGGGCGCTCCAGCCCTTAGGTTTAGGGAGCCACAGTGCTGAGGCGCACCAGCCTTAGGCTAGGGGAGCCCATGTCCTGGGACACCCCAGCCCTTAGACTTAGGGAGCCCCAGGCCTGGGGGGACCCAGCCCTTAGGCTTTGGGAGCCCCAGGCATGGTACGCCCCAGCCCTTAGGCTTAGGGAGCCCCTGGCCTGGGGCGCCACAGCCCTTAGGCTTTGGGAGCCCCAGGCCTGGGGCGCCCCAGGACTTAGGTTTGGGAGCCCCTGGCCTGGGGCGCCCCAGCCCTTTGGCTTAGGGAGCCCCTCATGGGGCGGCCCAGCCTTAGGCTTGGGGAGCCCCAGGCCTGGGGCACCCCAGCCCTTAAGCTTTGGGAGCCCAAGGCCTGGGGCGCCCCAGCCCTTAGGCTTTGGAGGCCCCAGGCCTGGGGCGCTGCAGCCATTAGGCTTTGGGAGCCCCAGGCCTGTCGCGCTCCAGCCCTAAGGCTTAGGGAGCCCCAGGCCTGGGGCGTCCCAGCCCTTAGGCTTAGGGAGCCCAAGGCTTGTGACTCCCCAGCCTTCGGCTTAGGGAGCCCCTGTCATGGGGCGTCCCAGCCTTAGAATTGGGAGCCCCAGGCCTGGGGCGCCCCAGCCCTTAGGCTTTTGGAGCCCAAGGCCTGGGGCGCCCCAGCCCTTAGACTTTGGGTGCCCCAGGCCTGGGGCGCCCCAGCCCTTAGGCTTAGGGAGTCCCTGGCCTGGGGCGCCCCAGCCCTTAGGCTTTGGGAGCCCAAGGCCTGGGGCGCCCCAGCCCTTAGGCTTTGGGAACCCCAGGCCTGGGGCGTCCCAGCCCTTAGGCTTAGGGAACCCCAGGCATGGGGCGATCCAGCCCTTAGGCTTAGGGAACCCATGGCCTGGGACGCCCAAGCCCTTCGGCTAGGGCGCGCCAGGCCTAGGACGCCCCAGCCCTTAGGCTTTGGGAGCCCAAGGCGTGGGGTGACCCAGCCCTTAGGTTTTGGGAGCCCCAGAATTGGGGCACTCCAGCCCTAAGGCTTAGGGAGCCCCAGGCCTTGGGCGCCCCAGCCCTTAGGCTCTGGGAGCCCAAGGCTTGCGACTCCCCAGCCCTTCAGCTTAGGGAGCCCCACGCCTGAAGCCCCCCAGCTCTTAGGGTTAGGGAGCCCGAGGCCTGGGGCGCCCCAGCCCTTAGGCTTAGGGATCCCTGGCCTCTGGCGCCCCACCCCTTAGGCTTTGGGAGATCCAGGCTTGGGGCGCCACAGCCTTTAGGCTTGGGAGCCCCAGGCCTGTGGCCCCCCATCCCTTTGGCTTTGGGAGCCCCAGGCCTGGGACGCTCCAGCCCTTAGGCTTAGGGAGCCCCAGGCCTGGGGCGCACCATCCCTTAGGCTTAGGGAGCCCATGGCCTTGGACGCCCCAGCCCTTCGGCTTACGGCGCGCTGGCCTAGGGCGCCCCAGTCTTAGGATTTGGGAGCCCCAGGCCTGGGTCGCCCCAGCCTTTAGGCTTTTGGAGCTCCATCCCTGGGGCACCCCAGCCCTTGGGCTTTGGGAGCCCCAGGCCTGGGGCGCTCCATCCCTCAGGCTTATGGAGCCCCAGGCCTGGGGCGCCCCAGCCCTTAGGCTCTGGGAGCCCAAGGCTTGCGACTCCCCAGACCTTCGGCTTAGGGAGCCCCAGGCTTGAAGCCCCCCAGCCCTTAGGGTTAGGGAGCCCCAGGCCTGGGGCGCCACAGACCTTAGGCTTTGGGCGCCCCAGGCCTACGGTTTCCCAGCCCTTAGGCTTTGGGTGCCCCAGGCCTGGGGAGCCCCAGCCCTTAGGCTTAGGGATCCCTGGCCTGGGGCGCCCCAGCCTTTAGGCTTAGGGAGCCCCAGACATGGGGCGCCCACCCCTTAGGCTTTGGGAGCTCCAGGTTTGGGGCGCCACAGCCTTTAGGCTTGGGAGCCCCAGGCCTGTGGCTCCCCAGCCCTTAGGCTTAGGGAGCCCCAGGCCTGGGTCGCCCCAGCCTTTAGGCTTTTGGAGCTCCAGCCCTGGGGCACCCCAGCCCTTGAGCTTTGGGAGTCCCGGCCTGGGGGACCCCAGCCCTTAAGCTTGGGGAGGCCCAGGCATGGTACACCCCAGCCCTTAGGCTTTGGGAGACCAAGGCCTTGGGCGCACCAGCCCTTAGGCTTTGGTAGCCCCAGGCCTGGGGCGCTCCAGCCCTTAGGCTTAGGGAGCCCCTGGCTTGGGGCGCACCAGCCCTTAGGCTTAGGGAGCCCATGGCCTGGGACGCCGCAGCCCGTCGGCTTAGGGCGCGCCAGGCCTACGGGGCCCAGCCCTTAGGCTTTGGGAGCCCCAGGCCTGGGTCGCCCCAGCCTTTAGGCATTTGGAGCGCCATCCCTGGGGCACCCCAGCCCTTGGGTTTGGGAGCCCCAGGTCTGGGGCACCCCAGCCCTAAGTCTTTGGGAACCCCAGGCATGGTACGCCCCAGCCCTTAGGCTTTGGGAGCCCCAGGCCTGGGGCGCCCTAGCCCTTAGGCTTAGGGTGCCCCAGACCGGGGCGCCCCAGCCCTTAGGCTTTGGGAGCCCCAGGCCTGGGGCGCCCTAGCCCTTAGGCTTAGGGAGCCCAAGGGTTGCGACGCCCCTGCCCTTAGGCTTGGGAGCCCCAGGCCAGATGCGCCCCAGTCCTTAGGCTTAGGTAGCCCCAGGCTCTGAGCGCCACAGCCCTTAGGCTTAGGGAGCCCATGGCCTGGGGCGCCCCAGCCATAGGCTTAGGGAACCCATGGCTTGGGACTCCCCAGCCCTTCGGCTTAGGGAGCCCCAGTCCTGGGGTTCACAGCCCTTAGGCTTTGGGAGCCCCAGGCATGGTACGCCCCAGCCCTTAGGCTTAGGGAACCCCTGGCCTGGGGCGCCCCTGCCCTTAGGCTTTGGGAGCCCCAGGCCTGGGTCGCCCCAGCCTTTAGGCATTTGGAGCTCCATCCCTGGGGCACCCCAGCCCTTGGGGTTTGGGAGCCCCAGGCCTGGGGCACCCCAGCCCTAAGGCTTAGGGAGCCCCAGGCATGGTACGCCCCAGCCCTTAGGCTTAGGGTGCCCCAGACCGGGGCACCCCAGCTCTTAGGTATTGGGAGCCCCAGGCCTGGGGCGCCCTAGCCCTTAGGCTTAGGGAGCCCAAGGGTTGCGACGCCCTTGCCCTTAGGCTTGGGAGCCCCAGGCCTGATGCGCCCCAGTCCTTAGGCTTAGGGAGCCCCAGGCTCTGAGCGCCACAGCCCTTAGGCTTAGGGAGCCCATGGCCTGGTGCGCCCCAGCCATAGGCTTAGGGAACCCATGGCTTGGGACGCCCCAGCCCTTCGGCTTAGGGAGCCCCAGTCCTGGGGTTCACAGCCCTTAGGCTTTGGGAGACCCAGGCATGGTACGCCCCAGCCCTTAGGCTTAGGGAACCCCTGGCCTGGGGCGCCCCTGCCCTTAGGCTTAGCGAGCCCCTGGCCTGGGGCGCCACAGCCCTTAGGCTTTGGGAGCCCCAGGCCTGGGGCGCCCCATGACGTAGGTTTGGGAGCCCCTGGCCTGGGGCGCCCCAGCCCTTCGGCTTAGGGAACCCCTCATGGGGCGGCCCAGCCTTAGGCTTTGGGAGCCCCAGGCCTGGGGCAACCCAGCCCTTAGGCTTTGGGAGCCCAAGGACTGGGGCGCCCCAGCCCTTTGGCTTTGGGTGCCCCAGGCCTGGGGCGCTCCAGCCATTAGGCTTAGGGAGCCCCAGGCCTGGGGCGTCCCACCCTTTAGGCTTAGCGAGCCCATGGACTGGGACGCCTCAGCCCTCCGGCTAGGGTGCGCCAGGTCTAGGGCGCCCCAGCCCTTGGTCTTTGGGAGCCCCAGGCCTGGGGCGCCCCAGCCCTTAGGCTTTGGGAAACCCAGGCCTGGGGCGTTCCAGCCCTTAGGCTTAGGGAGCCCCAGGCATGGGGAGCCCCAGCCCTTAGGCTTAGGGAACCCATGGCCTGGAACGCCGAAGCCCTTCGGCTAGGGTGCGCCAGGCCTACGGCGCCCCAGCCCTTAGGCTTTGGGAGCCCAAGGCGTGGGGTGACCCAGCCCTAAGGCTTTGGGAGCCCCAGACCTGGGGCGCTCCAGCCCTAAGGTTTAGGGAGCCCCAGGCCTGGGGCGCCCCAGCCCTTAGGCTCTGGGAGCCCAAGGCTTGCGACTCCCCAACCCTTCGGCTTAGGGAGCCACAGGCCTGAAGCCCCCCAGCCCTTAGGGTTAGGTTGCCCGAGGCCTGGGGCGCCCCAGCCCTTAGGCTTAGGGATCCCTGGCCTCTGGCGCCCCACCCCTTAGGCTTAGGGAGCCCCAGGCATGGGGCGCCCCACCCCTTAGGCTTTGGGAGCTCCAGGCTTGGGGCGCCACAGCCTTTAGGCTTGGGAGCCCCAGGCCTGTGGCCCCCCAGCCCTTTGGCTTTGGGAGCCCCAGGCGTGGGGCGCTCCAGCCCGTAGGCTTAGGGAGCCCCAGGCCTGGGGCGCACCATCCCTTAGGCTTAGGGAGCCCATGGCCTGGGACGCCCAGCCCTTCGGCTTGCGGCGCGCCAGGCCTAGGGCGCCCCAGCCCTTAGGCTTTGGGAGCCCCAGGCCTGGGTCGCCCCAGCCTTTAGGCTTTTGGAGCTCCATCCCTGGGGCACCCCAGCCCTTGGGCTTTGGGAGCCCCAGACCTGGGGCGCTCCTGCCCTAAGGCTTATGGAGCCCCAGGCCTTGGGCGCCCCAACCCTTAGGCTCTGGGAGCCCAAGGCTTGCGACTCCCCAGACCTTCGGCTTAGGGA
Source organism: Tenrec ecaudatus (assembly GCF_050624435.1). Taxonomy (NCBI): domain Eukaryota; kingdom Metazoa; phylum Chordata; class Mammalia; order Afrosoricida; family Tenrecidae; genus Tenrec; species Tenrec ecaudatus. The sequence continues at coordinate 123,902,946 of NC_134540.1, forward strand.
GCCCCAGGCCTGAAGCCCCCTAGCCCTTAGGGTTAGGGAGCCCCAGGCCTGGGGCACCACAGCCCTTAGGCTTTGGGCGCCCAAGGCCTACGAGGTCCCAACCCTTCGGCTTAGGGAGCCCGAAGCCTGGGGCGCCCCAGCCCTTAGGCTTAGGGAGCTCCAGGCTTGGGGTGCCACAGCCTTTAGGCTTGGGAGACCCAGGCCTGTGGCTCCCCAGCCCTTAGGCTTAGGGAGCCCCAGGCCTGGGTCGCCCCAGCCTTTAGGGTTTTGGAGCTCCAGCGCTGGGGCACCCCAGCCCTTGAGTTTTGGGAGTCCCGGCCTGGGGGACCCCAGCCCTTAGGCTTGGGGAGGCCCAGGCATGGTACACCCCAGCCCTAAGGCTTTGGGAGACCAAGGCCTTGGGCGCCCCAGCCCTTAGGCTTTGGGAGCCCCAGGCCTGGGGCGCCCCAGCCCTTAGGCTTAGGGTGCCCCAGATCAGGGCGCCCCAGCACTTAGGCTTTGGGAGCGCCTGGCCTGGGGCGCCCTAGCCCTTAGGCTTAGGGAGCCCCTGGACTGGGGCGGTCCTGCCCTTAGGCTTTGTGAGCCCCAGGCCTGGGGCGCCCCAGCACTTAGGCTTTGGGAGCCCCTGGCATGGGGCGCCCCAGCCCTTCGGCTTAGGGAGCCCCTGGCATGGGGCGTCCCAGCCTTAGGCTTTGGGAGCCACAGGCCTGGGGCACCCCAGCCCTTAGGCTTTGGGAGCCCAAGGCCTGGGGCGCAAGGCCCTTAGGCTTTCGGTGCCCCAGGCCTGGGGCGCCCCAGCACTTAGGCTTTGGGAGCCCCTGGCATAGAGCGCCCCAGCCCTTCGGCTTAGGGAGCCCCTGGCATGGGGCGTCCCAGCCTTAGGCTTAGGGAGCCCCAGTGCTGGGGCGCACCAGCCCTTAGGCTAGGGGAGCCCATGGCCTGGGATGCCCCAGCCCTTAGCCTTAGGGAGCCCCAGGCCTGGGTGGACCCAGCCCTTCGGGTTTGGGAGCCCCAGGCATTGTACACCCCAGCCCTTAGGCTTAGGGAGCCCCAGGCCTGGCGCGCACCAGCCCTTAGGCTTAGGGAGCCCATAGCCTGGGACGCCCCAGCCCTTCGGTTTAGGGAGCACCAGGCCTGGGACGCCCCAGCCCTTAGGCTTAGGGTGCCCCAGGCCTGGGGAGACCCATCTCTTAGACTTAGGGAAACCAAGGGTTGTGACGCCCCTGCCCTTAGGCTTTGGGAGCCCAAGGCTTTGGGCGCCCCAACGCTTAGGCTTTGGGAGCCCCAGGACTGGGGCGCTGCAGCCCTTAGGCTTAGGGATCCCCAGGCCTGTGGGGCACCAGCCCTTAGGCTTAGGGAGCCCATGGCCTGGGCCACTCCTGCCCTTCGGCTTAGGGCACGCCAGGCCTTGGGCGCCCCATTCCTTAGGCTTAGGGAGCCCCAGGCCTTGGGCGCCCGAGACCTTAGGCTTTGAGAGCCCCAGAAATGGGGCGACACAGCCCTTAGGCTTAGGGAGCCCAAGGGCTGCGACGCCCCTGCCCTTAGGCTTTGGGAGCCCCATGCCTGATGCGCACCAGCCCTTAGGCTTAGGGAGGCCCAGGCCCTGGGCCCCACAGCCCTTAGGCTTAGGGAGCCCAGGGCCTCGGACGCCACAGCCCTTCGGCTTAGTGAGCCCCAGGCCTGGGGTGTCCCAGCCCTTATGCTTAGGGAGCCCCAGGCCTGGGGCGCCCCAGCCCTCAGGCTTAGGGAACCCATGGCCTGGGACGCCCCAGCCCATCGGCTTAGGGAGCCCCAGTCCTGGGGCGCCCCAGCCCTTAGGATTTGGGAGCCACAGGCATGGTACGCCCCAGCCCTTAGGTTAGGGAGCCCCAGGCCTGGGGCTCCCCAGCCCTTAGGGTTTTAGGAGCCCCAGGCCTGGGGCGCCCCAGCCCTTAGGCTTTGGGAGCCCCAGGCATGGTACGCCCCAGCCCTTAGGCTTAGGGAGTCCCTGGCCTGGGGCGCCACAACCCTTAGGCTTTGGGAGCCCCAGGCCTGGGGCGCCCCAGGACTTAGGTTTGGGAGCCCCTGGCCTGGGGTGCCCCAGACCTTTGGCTTAGGGAGCCCCTGGCATGGGGCGGCCCAGCCTTAGGCTTTGGGAGCCCCAGGCCTGGGGCGCCCCTGCCCTTAGGCTTTGGGAGCCCAAGGCCTGGGGCGCCCCAGCCCTTAGGCTTTGGGTGAACCAGGCCTGATGCGCCCCAGCCCTTAGACTTAGGGAGCCCCAGGCCCTGGGTGCCACAGCCCTTAGGCTTAGGGAGCCCATGGCCTGGGACTCCCCAGCCCTTCGGCTTAGGGCACGCCAGGCCTTGGGCGCCCCATCCCTTAGGCTTAGGGAGCGCCAAGCCTGGGGCGCCCGAGCCCTTAGGCTTAGGGTGCCCCAAGCCTGGGGCGCCCCAGCCCTTAGGCTTTGGGTGCCACAGGCCTGTGGCGCTCCAGCCCTTAGGCTTAGGGAGCCCCAGGCTTGTGGCGCCCCAGCCCTTAGGCGTAGGGAGCCCCAGGCTTGTGGCGCCCCAGCCCTTAGGCTTAGGGAGCCCTTGGACTGGTACGCCCCAGCCCTTCGGCTAGGGCGCGCCAGGCCTAGGGCGCCCCAGCCCTTAGGCTTTGGGAGCCCCAGGCCTGGGGCGCCCCAGCCCTACGGCTTAGGGAGCCCCTGGCATGGGGCATCCCAGCCTTAGGCTTTGGGAGCCGCAGGCCTGGGGCGCCCCAGCACTTAGGCTTTGGGAGCCCAAGGCCTGGGGGCCCCACCCTTAGGCTATGTGTGCCCCAGGCCTGGGGCGCCACAGCCTTTAGGCTTAATGAGTCCCTGGCCTGGGGCGCCCCAGCCCTTCGGCTAGGGTGCGCCAGGCCTAGGGCGCCCCAGCCCTTAGGCTTTGGCTGTCCAAAGCCTGGGGTGCCTCAGCCTTTAGGCTTAGGGAGCCCATGGCCCGGGACGCCCCAGCCCTTCGGCTAGGGTGCGCCAGGCTTAGGGCGCCCCAGCCCTTAGGCTTTGGCAGCCCCAGGCCTGGGGCGCTCCAGCCCTAAGGCTTAGGGAGCCCCAGGCCTGGGGCACCCCAGCCCTTAGGCTTAGGGAGCCCAAGGCTTGCGACTACCCAGCCGTTCGGCTTAGGGAGCCCCAGGCCTGATGCGCCCCAGCCCTTACGCTTAGGGAGCCCCAGGCCCTGGGCCCCACAGCCCTTAGGCTTAGGGAACACATGGCCTGGGACGCCCCAGCCCGAGGCTTAGGGAGCCCCAGTCCTGGGGCGCCCCAGCCCTTAGGTTAGGGAGCCTGAGGCCTGGGGCTCCCCAGCCCTTAGGGTTTTAGGATCCCCAGGCCTGGGGTGCCCCAGCTCTTAGGCTTTGGGAGCCCCAGGCATGGTACGCCCCAGCCCTTAGGCTTAGGGAGCCCCTGGCCTGGGGCGCCACAACCCTTAGGCTTTGGGAGCCCCAGGCCTGGGGCGCCCCAGGACTTAGGTTTGGGAGCCCCTGGCCTTGGGTGCCCCAGACCTTCGGCTTAGGGAGCCCCTGGCATGGGGCGGCCCAGCCTTAGGCTTTGGGAGCCCCAGGCCTGGGGCGCTCCAGCCCTTAGGCTTAGGGAACCCCAGGCTTGTGGCGCCCCAGCCCTTAGGCTTAGGGAGCCCCAGGCTTGTGGCGCCCCAGCCCTTAGGCTTAGGGAGCCCTTGGACTGGGATGCCCCAGCACTTCGGCTAGGGCGCGCCAGGCCTAGGGCGTCCCAACCCTTAGGCTTAGGGAGCCCCAGGCCTGGGGCGCACCATCCCTTAGGCTTAGGGAGCCCATGGCCTTGGACGCCCCAGCCCTTCGGCTTACGGCGCGCCAGGCCTAGGGCGCCCCAGTCTTAGGATTTGGGAGCCCCAGGCCTGGGTCGCCCCAGCCTTTAGGCTTTTGGAGCTCCATCCCTGGGGCACCCCGGCCCTTGGGCTTTGGGAGCCCCAGGCCTGGGACTCTCCATCCCTAAGGCTTATGGAGCCCCAGGCCTGGGGCGCCCCAGCCCTTAGGCTCTGGGAGCCCAAGGCTTGCGACTCCCCAGACCTTCGGCTTAGGGAGCCCCAGGCTTGAAGCCCCCCAGCCCTTAGGGTTAGGGAGCCCCAGGCCTGGGGCGCCACAGACCTTAGGCTTTGGGCGCCCCAGGCCTACGGTTTCCCAGCCCTTAGGCTTTGGGTGCCCCAGGCCTGGGGAGCCCCAGCCCTTAGGCTTAGGGATCCCTGGCCTGGGGCGCCCCAGCCCTTAGGCTTAGGGAGCCCCAGACATGGGGCGCCCACCCCTTAGGCTTTGGGAGCTCCAGGCTTGGGGCGCCACAGCCTTTAGGCTTGGGAGCCCCAGGCCTGTGGCTCCCCAGCCCTTAGGCTTAGGGAGCCCCAGGCCTGGGTCGCCCCAGCCTTTAGGCTTTTGGAGCTCCAGCCTTGGGGCACCCCAGCCCTTGAGCTTTGGGAGTCCCGGCCTGGGGGACCCCAGCCCTTAGGCTTGGGGTGGCCCAGGCATGGTACACCCCAGCCCTTAGGCTTTGGGAGACCAAGGCCTTGGGCGCCCCAGCCCTTAGGCTTTGGTAGCCCCAGGCCTGGGGCGCTCCAGCCCTTAGGCTTAGGGAGCCCCTGGCTTGGGGCGCACCAGCCCTTAGGCTTAGGGAGCCCATGGCCTGGGACGCCGCAGCCCGTCGGCTTAGGGCGCGCCAGGCCTAGGGGGCCCAGCCCTTAGGCTTTGGGAGCCCCAGGCCTGGATCGCCCCAGCCTTTAGGCATTTGGAGCTCCATCCCTGGGGCACCCCAGCACTTGGGCTTTGGGAGCCCCAGGTCTGGGGCACCCCAGCCCTAAGTCTTTGGGAGCCCCAGGCATGGTACGCCCCAGCCCTTAGGCTTTGGGAGCCCCAGGCCTGGGGCGCCCTAGTCCTTAGGCTTAGGGTGCCCCAGACCGGGGCGCCCCAGCCCTTAGGCTTTGGGAGCCCCAGGCCTGGGGCGCCCTAGCCCTTAGGCTTAGGGAGCCCAAGGGTTGCGACGCCCCTGCCCTTAGGCTTGGGAGCCCCAGGCCAGATGCGCCCCAGTCCTTAGGCTTAGGGAGCCACAGGCTCTGTGCGCCACAGCCCTTAGGCTTACGGAGCCCATGGCCTGGGGCGCCCCAGCCATAGGCTTAGGGAACCCATGACTTGGGACTCCCCAGCCCTTCGGCTTAGGGAGCCCCAGTCCTGGGGTTCACAGCCCTTAGGCTTTGGGAGCCCCAGGCATGGTACGCCCCAGCCCTTAGGCTTAGGGAACCCCTGGCCTGGGGCGCCCCTGCCCTTAGGCTTTGGGAGCCCCAGGCCTGGGTCGCCCCAGCCTTTAGGCATTTGGAGCTCCATCCCTGGGGCACCCCAGCCCTTGGGCTTTGGGAGCCCCAGGCCTGGGCCACCCCAGCCTTTAGGCTTTGGGAGCCCCAGGCCTGGGGCGCCCCAGCCCTTAGGCTTAGGGTGCCCCAGACCTGGGCGCCCCAGCTCTTAGGCTTTGGGAGCCCCAGGCCTGGGGCGCCCTAGCCCTTAGGCTTAGGGAGCCCAAGGGTTGCGACGCCCTTGCCCTTAGGCTTAGGGAGCCCCAGGCTCTGAGCGCCACAGCCCTTAGGCTTAGGGAGCCCATGGCCTGGTGCGCCCCAGCCATAGGCTTAGGGAACCCATGGCTTGGGACGCCCTAGCCCTTCGGCTTAGGGAGCCCCAGTCCTGGGGTTCACAGCCCTTAGGCTTTGGGAGCCCCAGGCATGGTACGCCCCAGCCCTTAGGCTTAGGGAACCCCTGGCCTGGGGCGCCCCTGCCCTTAGGCTTAGGGAGCCCCTGGCCTAGGGCGCCACAGCCCTTAGGCTTTGGGAGCCCCAGGCCTGGGGCGCCCCAGGACTTAGGTTTGGGAGCCCCTGGCCTGGGGCGCCCCAGCCCTTCAGCTTAGGGAACCCCTCATGGGGTGGCCCAGCCTTAGGCTTTGGGAGCCCCAGGCCTGGGGCAACCCAGCCTTTAGGCTTTGGGAGCCCAAGGACTGGGGCGCCCCAGCCCTCCGGCTAGGGTGCGCCAGGCCTAGGGCGCCCCAGCCCTTGGTCTTTGGGAGCCCCAGGCCTGGGGCGCCCCAGCCCTTAGGCTTTGGGAACCCCAGGCCTGGGGCGTTCCAGCCCTTAGGCTTAGGGAGCCCCAGGCATGGGGCGCCCCAGCCCTTAGGCTTAGGGAACCCATGGCCTGGGACGCCGAAGCCCTTCGGCTAGGGCGCGCCAGGCCTAGGGCGCCCCAGCCCTTAGGCTTTGGGAGCCCAAGGCGTGGGGTGACCCAGCCCTTAGGCTTTGGGAGCCCCAGACCTGGGGCGCTCCAGCCCTAAGGTTTAGGGAGCCCCAGGCCTGGGGCGCCCCAGCCCTTAGGCTCTGGGAGCCCAAGGCTTGCGACTCCCCAACCCTTCGGCTTAGGGAGCCCCAGGCCTGAAGCCCCCCAGCCCTTAGGGTTAGGTTGCCCGAGGCCTGGGGCGCCCCAGCCCTTAGGCTTAGGGATCCCTGGCCTCTGGCGCCCCACCCCTTAGGCTTAGGGAGCCCCAGGCATGGGGCGCCCCACCCCTTAGGCTTTGGGAGCTCCAGGCTTGGGGCGCCACAGCCTTTAGGCTTGGGAGCCCCAGGCCTGTGGCCCCCCAGCCCTTTGGCTTTGGGAGCCCCAGGCCTGGGGCGCTCCAGCCCTTAGGCTTAGGAAGCCCCAGGCCTGGGGCGCACCATCCCTTAGGCTTAGGGAGCCCATGGCCTGGGACGCCCAGCCCTTCGGCTTACGGCGCGCCAGGCCTAGGGCGCCCGAGCCCTTAGGCTTTGGGAGCCCCAGACCTGGGTCGCCCCAGCCTTTAGGCTTTTGGAGCTCCATCCCTGGGGCACCCCAGCCCTTGGACTTTGAGAGCCCCAGGCCTGGGGCACCCCAGCTCTTAGGCTTTGGGAGCCCCAGACCTGGGGCGCTCCTGCCCTAAGGCTTATGGAGCCCCAGGCCTTGGGCGCCCCAGCCCTTAGGCTCTGGGAGCCCAAGGCTTGCGACTCCCCAGACCTTCGGCTTAGGGAGCCCCAGGCCTGAAGCCCCCCAGCCCTTAGGGTTAGGGAGCCCCAGGCCTGGGGCGCCACAGCCCTTAGGCTTTGGGCGCCCCAGGCCTACGAGGTCCCAACCCCTCGGCTTAGGGAGCCCGAAGCCTGGGGCGCCAGAGCCCTTAGGCTTAGGGAGCTCCAGGCTTGGGGCGCCACAGCCTTTAGGCTTGGGAGCCCCAGGCCTGTGGCTCCCCAGCCCTTAGGCTTAGGGAGCCCCAGGCCTGGGTCGCCCCAGCCTTTAGGGTTTTGGAGCTCCAGCGCTGGGGCACCCCAGCCCTTGAGCTTTGGGAGTCCCGTCCTGGGGGACCCCAGCCCTTAGGCTTGGGGAGGCCCAGGCATGGTACACCCCAGCCCTAAGGCTTTGGGAGACCAAGGCCTTGGGCGCCCCAGCCCTTGGGCTTTTGGAGCCCCAGACCAGGGCGCCCCAGCCCTTAGGCTTTGGGAGCGCCTGGCCTGGGGCGCCCTAACCCTTAGGCTTAGGGAGCCCCTGGACTGGGGCGCCCCTGCCCTTAGGCTTTGTGAGCCCCAGGCCTGGGGCGCCCCAGCACTTCGGCTTGGGAGCCCCTGGCATGGGGCGCCCCAGCCCTTCGGCTTAGGGAGCCCCTGGCATGGGGCGTCCCAGCCTTAGGCTTTGGGAGCCACAGGCCTGGGGCACCCCAGCCCTTAGGCTTTGGGAGCCCAAGGCCTGGGGCGCAAGGCCCTTAGGCTTTCGGTGCCCCAGGCCTGGGGCGCCCCAGCACTTAGGCTTTGGGAGCCCCTGGCATGGGGCGCCCCAGCCCTTCGGCTTAAGGAGCCCCTGGCATGGGGCGTCCCAGCCTTAGGCTTAGGGAGCCCCAGTGCTGGGGCGCACCAGCCCTTAGGCTAGGGGAGCCCATGGCCTGGGATGCCCCAGCCCTTAGCCTTAGGGAGCCCCAGGCCTGGGTGGACCCAGCCCTTCGGGTTTGGGAGCCCCAGGCATTGTACAACCCAGCCCTTAGGCTTAGGGAGCCCCAGGCCTGGCGCGCACCAGCCCTTAGGCTTAGGGAGCCCATAGCCTGGGACGCCCCAGCCCTTCGGTTTAGGGAGCACCAGGCCTGGGACGCCCCAGCCCTTAGGCTTAGGGTGCCCCAGGCCTGGGGAGACCCATCTCTTAGACTTAGGGAAACCAAGGGTTGTGACGCCCCTGCCCTTAGGCTTTGGGAGCCCAAGACTTTGGGCGCCCCAACGCTTAGGCTTTGGGAGCCCCAGGACTGGGGCGCTGCAGCCCTTAGGCTTAGGGATCCCCAGGCCTGGGGGGCACCAGCCCTTAGGCTTAGGGAGCCCATGGCCTGGGCCACCCCTGCCCTTCGGCTTAGGGCACGCCAGGCCTTGGACGCCCCATTCCTTAGGCTTAGGGAGCCCCAGGCCTTGGGCGCCCGAGACCTTAGGCTTTGAGAGCCCCAGAAATGGGGCGACACAGCCCTTAGGCTTAGGGAGCCCAAGGGCTGCGACGCCCCTGCCCTTAGGCTTTGGGAGCCCCATGCCTGATGCGCACCAGCCCTTAGGCTTAGGGAGCCCCAGGCCCTGGGCCCCACAGCCCTTAGGCTTAGGGAGCCCAGGGCCTCAGACGCCACAGCCCTTCGGCTTAGTGAGCCCCAGGCCTGGGGTGTCCCAGCCCTTAGTCTTAGGGAGCCCCAGGCCTGGGGCGCCCCAGCCCTCAGGCTTAGGGAACCCATGGCCTGGGAGGCCCCAGCCCATCGGCTTAGGGAGCCCCAGTCCTGGGGCGCCCCAGCCCTTAGGATTTGGGAGCCACAGGCATGGTACGCCCCAGCCCTTAGGTTAGGGAGCCCCAGGCCTGGGGCTCCCCAGCCCTTAGGATTTTAGGAGCCCCAGGCCTGGGGCGCCCCAGCCCTTAGGCTTTGGGAGCCCCAGGCATGGTACGCCCCAGCCCTTAGGCTTAGGGAGTCCCTGGCCTGGGGCGCCACAACCCTTAGGCTTTGGGAGCCCCAGGCCTGGGGCGCCCCAGGACTTAGGTTTGGGAGCCCCTGGCCTGGGGTGCCCCAGACCTTTGGCTTAGGGAGCCCCTGGCATGGGGCGGCCCAGCCTTAGCCTTTGGGAGCCCCAGGCCTGGGGCGCCCCTGCCCTTAGGCTTTGGGAGCCCAAGGCCTGGGGCGCCCCAGCCCTTAGGCTTTGGGTGCACCAGGCCTGATGCGCCCCAGCCCTTAGACTTAGGGAGCCCCAGGCCCTGGGTGCCACAGCCCTTAGGCTTAGGGCGCCCATGGCCTGGGACTCCCCAGCCCTTCGGCTTAGGGCACGCCAGGCCTTGGGCGCCCCATCCCTTAGGCTTAGGGAGCGCCAGGCCTGGGGCGCCCGAGCCCTTAGGCTTAGGGTGCCCCAAGCCTGGGGCGCCCCAGCCCTTAGGCTTTGGGTGCCACAGGTCTATGGCGCTCCAGCCCTTAGGCTTAGGGAGCCCCAGGCTTGTGGCGCCCCAGCCCTTAGGCTTAGGGAGCCCCAGGCTTGTGGCGCCCCAGCCCTTAGGCTTAGGGAGCCCTTGGACAGGGACGCCCCAGCCCTTCGGCTAGGGCGGGCCAGGCCTAGGGCGCCCCAGCCCTTAGGCTTTGGGAGCCCCAGGCCTGGGGCGCCTCAGCCCTTCGGCTTAGGGAGCCCCTGGCATGGGGCATCCCAGCCTTAGGCTTTGGGAGCCGCAGGCCTGGGGCGCCCCAGCCCTTAGGCTTTGGGAGCCCAAGGCCTACGAGGTCCCAACCCTTCGGCTTAGGGAGCCCGAAGCCTGGGGCGCCCCAGCCCTTAGGCTTAGGGAGCTCCAGGCTTGGGGCGCCACAGCCTTTAGGCTTGGGAGCCCCAGGCCTGTGGCTCCCCAGCCCTTAGGCTTAGGGAGCCCCAGGCCTGGGTCGCCCCAGCCTTTAGGGTTTTGGAGCTCCAGCGCTGGGGCACCCCAGCCCTTGAGCTTTGGGAGTCCCGGCCTGGGGGACCCCAGCCCTTAGGCTTGGGGAGGCCCAGGCATGGTACACCCCAGCCCTAAGGCTTTGGGAGACCAAGGCCTTGGGCGCCCCAGCCCTTAGGCTTTGGGAGCCCCAGGCCTGGGGCGCCCCAGCCCTTAGGCTTAGGGTGCCCCAGACCAGGGCGCCCCAGCCCTTAGGCTTTGGGAGCGCCTGGCCTGGGGCGCCCTAACCCTTAGGCTTAGGGAGCCCCTGGACTGGGGCGCCCCTGCCCTTAGGCTTTGTGAGCCCCAGGCCTGGGGCGCCCCAGCACTTAGGCTTTGGGAGCCCCTGGCATGGGGCGCCCCAGCCCTTCGGCTTAGGGAGCCCCTGGCATGGGGCGTCCCAGCCTTAGGCTTTGGGAGCCACAGGCCTGGGGCACCCCAGCCCTTAGGCTTTGGGAGCCCAAGGCCTGGGGCGCAAGGCCCTTAGGCTTTCGGTGCCCCAGGCCTGGGGCGCCCCAGCACTTAGGCTTTGGGAGCCCCTGGCATGGGGCGCCCCAGCCCTTCGGCTTAGGAGCCCCTGGCATGGGGCGTCCCAGCCTTAGGCTTAGGGAGCCCCAGTGCTGGGGCGCACCAGCCCTTAGGCTAGGGGAGCCCATGGCCTGGGATGCCCCAGCCCTTAGCCTTAGGGAGCCCCAGGCCTGGGTGGACCCAGCCCTTCGGGTTTGGGAGCCCCAGGCATTGTACACCCCAGCCCTTAGGCTTAGGGAGCCCCAGGCCTGGCGCGCACCAGCCCTTAGGCTTAGGGAGCCCATAGCCTGGGACGCCCCAGCCCTTCGGTTTAGGGAGCACCAGGCCTGGGACGCCCCAGCCCTTAGGCTTAGGGTGCCCCAGGCCTGGGGAGACCCATCTCTTAGACTTAGGGAAACCAAGGGTTGTGACGCCCCTGCCCTTAGGCTTTGGGAGCCCAAGGCTTTGGGCGCCCCAACGCTTAGGCTTTGGGAGCCCCAGGACTGGGGCGCTGCAGCCCTTAGGCTTAGGGATCCCCAGGCCTGGGGGGCACCAGCCCTTAGGCTTAGGGAGCCCATGGCCTGGGCCACCCCTGCCCTTCGGCTTAGGGCACGCCAGGCCTTGGGCGCCCCATTCCTTAGGCTTAGGGAGCCCCAGGCCTTGGGCGCCCGAGACCTTAGGCTTTGAGAGCCCCAGAAATGGGGCGACACAGCCCTTAGGCTTAGGGAGCCCAAGGGCTGCGACGCCCCTGCCCTTAGGCTTTGGGAGCCCCATGCCTGATGCGCACCAGCCCTTAGGCTTAGGGAGCCCCAGGCCCTGGGCCCCACAGCTCTTAGGCTTAGGGAGCCCAGGGCCTCAGACGCCACAGCCCTTCGGCTTAGTGAGCCCCAGGCCTGGGGTGTCCCAGCCCTTAGTCTTAGGGAGCCCCAGGCCTGGGGCGCCCCAGCCCTCAGGCTTAGGGAACCCATGGCCTGGGAGGCCCCAGCCCATCGGCTTAGGGAGCCCCAGTCCTGGGGCGCCCCAGCCCTTAGGATTTGGGAGCCACAGGCATGGTACGCCTCAGCCCTTAGGTTAGGGAGCCCCAGGCCTGGGGCTCCCCAGCCCTTAGGATTTTAGGAGCCCCAGGCCTGGGGCGCCCCAGCCCTTAGGATTTTAGGAGCCCCAGGCCTGGGGCGCCCCAGCCCTTAGGCTTTGGGAGCCCCAGGCATGGTACGCCCCAGCCCTTAGGCTTAGGGAGTCCCTGGCCTGGGGCGCCACAACCCTTAGGCTTTGGGAGCCCCAGGCCTGGGGCGCCCCAGGACTTAGGTTTGGGAGCCCCTGGCCTGGGGTGCCCCAGACCTTTGGCTTAGGGAGCCCCTGGCATGGGGCGGCCCACCCTTAGGCTTTGGGAGCCCCAGGCCTGGGGCGCCCCTGCCCTTAGGCTTTGGGAGCCCAAAGCCTGTGGCGCCCCAGCCCTTAGGCTTTGGGTGCACCAGGCCTGATGCGCCCCAGCCCTTAGAATTAGGGAGCCCCAGGCCCTGGGTGCCACAGCCCTTAGGCTTAGGGAGCCCATGGCCTGGGACTCCCCAGCCCTTCGGCTTAGGGCACGCCAGGCCTTGGGCGCCCCATCCCTTAGGCTTAGGGAGCGCCAGGCCTGGGGCGCCCGAGCCCTTAGGCTTAGGGTGCCCCAAGCCTGGGGCGCCCCAGCCCTTAGGCTTTGGGTGCCACAGGTCTATGGCGCTCCAGCCCTTAGGCTTAGGGAGCCCCAGGCTTGTGGCGCCCAAGCCCTTAGGCTTAGGGAGCCCCAGGCTTGTGGCGCCCCAGCCCTTAGGCTTAGGGAGCCCCTGGACTGGGGCGCCCCTGCCCTTAGGCTTTGTGAGCCCCAGGCCTGGGGCGCCCCAGCACTTAGGCTTTGGGAGCCCCTGGCATGGGGCGCCCCAGCCCTTCGGCTTAGGGAGCCCCTGGCATGGGGCGTCCCAGCCTTAGGCTTTGGGAGCCACAGGCCTGGGGCACCCCAGCCCTTAGGCTTTGGGAGCCCAAGGCCTGGGGCGCAAGGCCCTTAGGCTTTCGGTGCCCCAGGCCTGGAGCGCCCCAGCACTTAGGCTTTGGGAGCCCCTGGCATGGGGCGCCCCAGCCCTTCGGCTTAAGGAGCCCCTGGCATGGGGCGTCCCAGCCTTAGGCTTAGGGAGCCCCAGTGCTGTGGCGCACCAGCCCTTAGGCTAGGGGAGCCCATGGCCTGGGATGCCCCAGCCCTTAGCCTTAGGGAGCCCCAGGCCTGGGTGGACCCAGCCCTTCGGGTTTGGGAGCCCCAGGCATTGTACACCCCAGCCCTTAGGCTTAGGGAGCCCCAGGCCTGGCGCGCACCAGCCCTTAGGCTTAGGGAGCCCATAGCCTGGGACGCCCCAGCCCTTCGGTTTAGGGAGCACCAGGCCTGGGACGCCCCAGCCCTTAGGCTTAGGGTGCCCCAGGCCTGGGGAGACCCATCTCTTAGACTTAGGGAAACCAAGGGTTGTGACGCCCCTGCCCTTAGGCTTTGGGAGCCCAAGGCTTTGGGCGCCCCAACGCTTAGGCTTTGGGAGCCCCAGGACTGGGGCGCTGCAGCCCTTAGGCTTAGGGATCCCCAGGCCTGGGGGGCACCAGCCCTTAGGCTTAGGGAGCCCATGGCCTGGGCCGCCCCTGCCCTTCGGCTTAGGGCACGCCAGGCCTTGGGCGCCCCATTCCTTAGGCTTAGGGAGCCCCAGGCCTTGGGCGCCCGAGACCTTAGGCTTTGAGAGCCCCAGAAATGGGGCGACACAGCCCTTAGGCTTAGGGAGCCCAAGGGCTGCGACGCCCCTGCCCTTAGGCTTTGGGAGCCCCATGCCTGATGCGCACCAGCCCTTAGGCTTAGGGAGCCCCAGGCCCTGGGCCCCACAGCCCTTAGGCTTAGGGAGCCCAGGGCCTCAGACGCCACAGCCCTTCGGCTTAGTGAGCCCCAGGCCTGGGGTGTCCCAGCCCTTAGTCTTAGGGAGCCCCAGGCCTGGGGCGCCCCAGCCCTCAGGCTTAGGGAACCCATGGCCTGGGAGGCCCCAGCCCATCGGCTTAGGGAGCCCCAGTCCTGGGGCGCCCCAGCCCTTAGGATTTGGGAGCCACAGGCATGGTACGCCCCAGCCCTTAGGTTAGGGAGCCCCAGGCCTGGGGCTCCCCAGCCCTTAGGATTTTAGGAGCCCCAGGCCTGGGGTGCCCCAGCCCTTAGGCTTTGGGAGCCCCAGGCATGGTACGCCCCAGCCCTTAGGCTTAGGGAGTCCCTGGCCTGGGGAGCCACAACCCTTAGGCTTTGGGAGCCCCAGGCCTGGGGCTCCCCAGGACTTAGGTTTGGGAGCCCCTGGCCTGGGGTGCCCCAGACCTTTGGCTTAGGGAGCCCCTGGCATGGGGCGGCCCAGCCTTAGGCTTTGGGAGCCCCAGGCCTGGGGCGCCCCTGCCCTTAGGCTTTGGGAGCCCAAGGCCTGGGGCGCCCCAGCCCTTAGGCTTTGGGTGCACCAGGCCTGATGCGCCCCAGCCCTTAGAATTAGGGAGCCCCAGGCCCTGGGTGCCACAGCCCTTAGGCTTAGGGAGCCCATGGCCTGGGACTCCCCAGCCCTTCGGCTTAGGGCACGCCAGGCCTTGGGCGCCCCATCCCTTAGGCTTAGGGAGCGCCAGGCCTGGGGCGCCCGAGCCCTTAGGCTTAGGGTGCCCCAAGCCTGGGGCGCCCCAGCCCTTAGGCTTTGGGTGCCACAGGTCTATGGCGCTCCAGCCCTTAGGCTTAGGGAGCCCCAGGCTTGTGGCGCCCCAGCCCTTAGGCTTAGGGAGCCCCAGGCTTGTGGCGCCCCAGCCCTTAGGCTTAGGGAGCCCTTGGACTGGGACGCCCCAGCCCTTCGGCTAGGGCGCGCCAGGCCTAGGGCGCCCCAGCCCTTAGGCTTTGGGAGCCCCAGGCCTGGGGCGCCTCAGCCCTTCGGCTTAGGAAGCCCCTGGCATGGGGCATCCCAGCCTTAGGCTTTGGGAGCCGCAGGCCTGGGGCGCCCCAGCCCTTAGGCTTTGGGAGCCCAAGGCCTGGGGGCCCCACCCTTAGGCTATGTGTGCCCCAGGCCTGGGGCGCCACAGCCTTTAGGCTTAATGAGTCCCTGGCCTGGGGCGCCCCAGCCCTTCGGCTAGGGTGCGCCAGGCCTAGGGCGCCCCAGCCCTTAGGCTTTGGCTGTCCAAAGCCTGGGGTGCCTCAGCCTTTAGGCTTAGGGAGCCCATGACCCGGGACGCCCCAGCCCTTCGGCTAGGGTGCGCCAGGCTTAGGGCGCCCCAGCCCTTAGGCTTTGGCAGCCCCAGGCCTGGGGCGCTCCAGCCCTAAGGCTTAGGGAGCCCCAGGGCTGAAGCCCCCCAGGCATTAGGCTTAGGGAGCCCCTGGCCTGGGGCGCCCCAGCCCTTCGGCTTAGGGAGCCCCTGGCATGGGGCGTCCCAGCCTAGAATTGGGAACCCCATGCTTGGGGCGCCCAAGCCCTTAGGCTTTGGGAGCCCTAGGCCTGGGGCACCCCGGCCCTTAGGCTTTGGGTGTCCCAGGCCTGATGCGCCCCAGCCCTTAGACTTAGGGAGCTCCAGGCCCTGGGCGCCACAGCCCTTAGGCTTAGGGAGCCCATGGCCTGGGACGCACCAGCCCTTCGGCTTAGGACACGCCAGGCCTTGGGCGCTCCATCCCTTAGGTTAGGGAGCCCCAGGCCTGGAGCGCCCGAGCCCTTAGGCTTAGGGTGCCCCAAGCCTGGGGCGCCCGAGCCCTTAGGCTTTGAGAGCCCCAGAAATGGGGCGCCACAGCCCTTAGGCTTAGGGAGCCCAAGGGCTGCGACGCCCCTGCCCTTAGGCTTTGGGAGTCCCAGGCCTGATGCGCCCCAGCCCTTAGGCTTAGGGAGCCCAGGGCCTCGGACGCCACAGCCCTTCGGCTTAGTGAGCCCCAGCCCTGGGGTGTCCCAGCCTTTAGGCTTAGGGAGCCCCAGGCCCTGGGCCCCACAGCCCTTAGGCTTAGGGAACACATGGCCTGGGACGCCCCAGCCCATCGGCTTAGGGAGCCCCAGTCCTGGGGCGCCCCAGCCCTTAGGATTTGGGAGCCACAGGCATGGTACGCCCCCGCCCTTAGGTTAGGGAGCCTGAGGCCTGGGGCTCCCCAGCCCTTAGGGTTTTAGGAGCCCCAGGCCTGGGGTGCCCCAGCTCTTAGGCTTTGGGAGCCCCAGGCATGGTACGCCCCAGCCGTTAGGCTTAGGGAGCCCCTGGCCTGGGGTGCCACAACCCTTAGGCTTTGGGAGCCCCAGGCCTGGGGCGCCCCAGGACTTAGGTTTGGGAGCCCCTGGCCTTGGGTGCCCCAGACCTTCGGCTTAGGGAGCCCCTGGCATGGGGCGGCCCAGCCTTAGGCTTTGGGAGCCCCAGGCCTGGGGCGCTCCAGCCCTTAGGCTTAGGGAACCCCAGGCTTGTTGCGCCCCAGCCCTTAGGCTTAGGGAGCCCGAGGCTTGTGGCGCCCCAGCCCTTAGGCTTAGGGAGCCCTTGGAATGGGACGCCCCAGCACTTCGGCTAGGGCGCGCCAGGCCTAGGGCGCCCCAGTCTTAGGATTTGGGAGCCCCAGGCCTGGGTCGCCCCAGCCTTTAGGCTTTTGGAGCTCCATCCCTGGGGCACCCCAGCCCTTGGGCTTTGGGAGCCCCAGGCCTGGGGCGCTCCATCCCTAAGGCTTATGGAGCCCCAGGCCTGGGGCGCCCCAGCCCTTAGGCTCTGGGAGCCCAAGGCTTGCGACTCCCCAGACCTTCGGCTTAGGGAGCCCCAGGCTTGAAGCCCCCCAGCCCTTAGGGTTAGGGAGCCCCAGGCCTGGGGCGCCACAGACCTTAGGCTTTGGGCGCCCCAGGCCTACGGTTTCCCAGCCCTTAGGCTTTGGGTGCCCCAGGCCTGGGGAGCCCCAGCCCTTAGGCTTAGGGATCCCTGGCCTGGGGCGCCCCAGCCCTTAGGCTTAGGGAGCCCCAGACATGGGGCGCCCACCCCTTAGGCTTTGGGAGCTCCAGGCTTGGGGCGCCACAGCCTTTAGGCTTGGGAGCCCCAGGCCTGTGGCTCCCCAGCCCTTAGGCTTAGGGAGCCCCAGGCCTGGGTCGCCCCAGCCTTTAGGCTTTTGGAGCTCCAGCCCTGGGGCACCCCAGCCCTTGAGCTTTGGGAGTCCCGGCCTGGGGGACCCCAGCCCTTAGGCTTGGGGAGGCCCAGGCATGGTACACCCCAGCCCTTAGGCTTTGGGAGACCAAGGCCTTGGGCGCCCCAGCCCTTAGGCTTTGGTAGCCCCAGGCCTGGAGCGCTCCAGCCCTTAGGCTTAGGGAGCCCATGGCCTGGGACGCCGCAGCCCGTCGGCTTAGGGCGCGCCAGGCCTAGGGGGCCCAGCCCTTAGGCTTTGGGAGCCCCAGGCCTGGGTCGCCCCAGCCTTTAGGCATTTGGAGCTCCATCCCTGGGGCACCCCATCCCTTGGGCTTTGGGAGCCCCAGGTCTGGGGCACCCCGGCCCTAAGTCTTTTGGAGCCCCAGGCATGGTACGCCCCAGCCCTTAGGCTTTGGGAGCCCCAGGCCTGGGGCGCCCTGCCCTTAGGCATAGGGTGCCCCAGACCGGGGCGCCCCAGCCCTTAGGCTTTGGGAGCCCCAGGCCTGGGGCGCCCTAGCCCTTAGGCTTAGGGAGCCCAAGGGTTGCGACGCCCCTGCCCTTAGGCTTGGGAGCCCCAGGCCAGATGCGTCCCAGTCCTTAGGCTTAGGGAGCCCCAGGCTCTGAGCGCCACAGCCCTTAGGCTTAGGGAGCACATGGCCTGGGGCGCCCCAGCCATAGGCTTAGGGAACCCATGGCTTGGGACTCCCCAGCCCTTCGGCTTAGGGAGCCCCAGTCCTGGGGTTCACAGCCCTTAGGCTTTGGGAGCCACAGGCATGGTACGCCCCAGCCCTTAGGCTTAGGGAACCCCTGGCCTGGGGCGCCCCTGCCCTTAGGCTTTGGGAGCCCCAGGCCTGGGTCGCCCCAGCCTTTAGGCATTTGGAGCTCCATCCCTGGGGCACCCCAGCCCTTGGGCTTTGGGAGCCCCAGGCCTGGGGCACCCCAGCCCTAAGGCTTAGGGAGCCCCAGGCATGGTACGCCCCAGCCCTTAGGCTTTGGGAGCCCCAGGCCTGGGGCGCCCCAGCCCTTAGGCTTAGGGTGCCCCACACCGGGTCGCCCCAGCTCTTAGGCTTTGGGAGCCCCAGGCCTGGGGCGCCCTAGCCCTTAGGCTTAGGGAGCCCAAGGGTTGCGACGCCCTTGCCCTTAGGCTTGGGAGCCCCAGGCCTGATGCGCCCCAGTCCTTAGGCTTAGGGAGCCCCAGGCTCTGAGCGCCACAGCCCTTAGGCTTAGGGAGCCCATGGCCTGGTGCGCCCCAGCCATAGGCTTAGGGAACCCATGGCTTGGGACGCCCCAGCCCTTCGGCTTAGGGAGCCCCAGTCCTGGGGTTCACAGCCCTTAGGCTTTGGGAGCCCCAGGCATGGTACGCCCCAGCCCTTAGGCTTAGGGAACCCCTGGCCTGGGGCGCCCCTGCCCTTAGGCTTAGGGAGCCCCTGGCCTGGGGCGCCACAGCCCTTAGGCTTTGGGAGCCCCAGGCCTGGGGCGCCCCAGGACTTAGGTTTGGGAGCCCCTGGCCTGGGGCGCCCCAGCCCTTCGGCTTAGGGAACCCCTCATGGGGCGGCCCAACCTTAGGCTTTGGCAGCCCCAGGCCTGGGGCGCTCCAGCCCTAAGGCTTAGGGAGCCCCAGGGCTGAAGCCCCCCAGGCATTAGGCTTAGGGAGCCCCTGGCCTGGGGCGCCCCATCCCTTCGGCTTAGGGAGCCCCTGGCATGGGGCGTCCCAGCCTAGAATTGGGAACCCCATGCTTGGGGCGCCCAAGTCCTTAGGCTTTGGGAGCCCTAGGCCTGGGGCACCCCGGGCCTTAGGCTTTGGGTGTCCCAGGCCTGATGCGCCCCAGCCCTTAGACTTAGGGAGCTCCAGGCCCTGGGCGCCACAGCCCTTAGGCTTAGGGAGCCCATGGCCTGGGACGCACCAGCCCTTCGGCTTAGGACACGCCAGGCCTTGGGCGCTCCATCCCTTAGGTTAGGGAGCCCCAGGCCTGGGGCGCCCGAGCCCTTAGGCTTAGGGTGCCCCAAGCCTGGGGCGCCCGAGCCCTTAGGCTTTGAGAGCCCCAGAAATGGGGCGCCACAGCCCTTAGGCTTAGGGAGCCCAAGGGCTGCGACGCCCCTGCCCTTAGGCTTTGGGAGCCCCAGGCCTGATGCGCCCCAGCCCTTAGGCTTAGGGAGCCCAGGGCCTCGGACGCCACAGCCCTTCGGCTTAGTGAGCCCCAGCCCTGGGGTGTCCCAGCCTTTAGGCTTAGGGAGCCCCAGGCCTGATGCGCCCCAGCCCTTAGGCTTAGGGAGCCCCAGGCCCTGGGCCCCACAGCCCTTAGGCTTAGGGAACACATGGCCTGGGACGCCCCAGCCCATCGGCTTAGGGAGCCCCAGTCCTGGGGCGCCCCAGCCCTTAGGATTTGGGAGCCACAGGCATGGTACGCCCCCGCCCTTAGGTTAGGGAGCCTGAGGCCTGGGGCTCCCCAGCCCTTAGGGTTTTAGGAGCCCCAGGCCTGGGGTGCCCCAGCTCTTAGGCTTTGGGAGCCCCAGGCATGGTACGCCCCAGCCCTTAGGCTTAGGGAGCCCCTGGCCTGGGGTGCCACAACCCTTAGGCTTTGGGAGCCCCAGGCCTGGGGCGCCCCAGGACTTAGGTTTGGGAGCCCCTGGCCTTGGGTGCCCCAGACCTTCGGCTTAGGGAGCCCCTGGCATGGGGCGGCCCAGCCTTAGGATTTGGGAGCCCCAGGCCTGGGGCGCTCCAGCCCTTAGGCTTAGGGAACCCCAGGCTTGTGGCGCCCCAGCCCTTAGGCTTAGGGAGCCTGAGGCTTGTGGCGCCCCAGCCCTTAGGCTTAGGGAGCCCTTGGAATGGGACGCCCCAGCACTTCGGCTAGGGCGCGCCAGGCCTAGGGCGTCCCAGCCCTTAGGCTTAGGGAGCCCCAGGCCTGGGGCGCACCATCCCTTAGGCTTAGGGAGCCCATGGCCTTGGACGCCCCAGCCCTTCGGCTTACGGCGCGCCAGGCCTAGGGCGCCCCAGTCTTAGGATTTGGGAGCCCCAGGCCTGGGTCGCCCCAGCCTTTAGGCTTTTGGAGCTCCATCCCTGGGGCACCCCAGCCCTTGGGCTTTGGGAGCCCCAGGCCTGGGGCGCTCCATCCCTAAGGTTTATGGAGCCCCAGGCCTGGGGCGCCCCAGCCCTTAGGCTCTGGGAGCCCAAGGCTTGCGACTCCCCAGACCTTCGGCTTAGGGAGCCCCAGGCTTGAAGCCCCCCAGCCCTTAGGGTTAGGGAGCCCCAGGCCTGGGGCGCCACAGACCTTAGGCTTTGGGCGCCCCAGGCCTACGGTTTCCCAGCCCTTAGGCTTTGGGTGCCCCAGGCCTGGGGAGCCCCAGCCCTTAGGCTTAGGGATCCCTGGCCTGGGGCGCCCCAGCCCTTAGGCTTAGGGAGCCCCAGACATGGGGCGCCCACCCCTTAGGCTTTGGGAGCTCCAGGCTTGGGGCGCCACAGCCTTTAGGCTTGGGAGCCCCAGGCCTGAGGCTCCCCAGCCCTTAGGCTTAGGGAGCCCCAGGCCTGGGTCGCCCCAGCCTTTAGGCTTTTGGAGTTCCAGCCCTGGGGCACCCCAGCCCTTGAGCTTTGGGAGTCCCGGCCTGGGGGACCCCAGCCCTTAGGCTTGGGGAGGCCCAGGCATGGTACACCCCAGCCCTTAGGCTTTGGGAGACCAAGGCCTTGGGCGCCCCAGCCCTTAGGCTTTGGTAGCCCCAGGCCTGGAGCGCTCCAGCCCTTAGGCTTAGGGAGCCCCTGGCTTGGGGCGCACCAGCCCTTAGGCTTAGGGAGCCCATGGCTTGGGACGCCGCAGCCCGTCGGCTTAGGGCGCGCCAGGCCTAGGGGGCCCAGCCCTTAGGCTTTGGGAGCCCCAGGCCTGGGTCGCCCCAGCCTTTAGGCATTTGGAGCTCCATCCCTGGGGCACCCCAGCACTTGGGCTTTGGGAGCCCCAGGTCTGGGGCACCCCGGCCCTAAGTCTTTTGGAGCCCCAGGCATGGTACGCCCCAGCCCTTAGGCTTTGGGAGCCCCAGGCCTGGGGCGCCCTGCCCTTAGGCTTAGGGTGCCCCAGACCGGGGCGCCCCAGCCCTTAGGCTTTGGGAGCCCCAGGCCTGGGGCGCCCTAGCCCTTAGGCTTAGGGAGCCCAAGGGTTGCGACGCCCCTGCCCTTAGGCTTGGGAGCCCCAGGCCAGATGCGTCCCAGTCCTTAGGCTTAGGGAGCCCCAGGCTCTGAGCGCCACAGCCCTTAGGCTTAGGGAGCACATGGCCTGGGGCGCCCCAGCCATAGGCTTAGGGAACCCATGGCTTGGGACTCCCCAGCCCTTCGGCTTAGGGAGCCCCAGTCCTGGGGTTCACAGCCCTTAGGCTTTGGGAGCCCCAGGCATGGTACGCCCCAGCCCTTAGGCTTAGGGAACCCCTGGCCTGGGGCGCCCCTGCCCTTAGGCTTTGGGAGCCCCAGGCCTGGGTCGCCCCAGCCTTTAGGCATTTGGAGCTCCATCCCTGGGGCACCCCAGCCCTTGGGCTTTGGGAGCCCCAGGCCTGGGGCACCCCAGCCCTAAGGCTTAGGGAGCCCCAGGCATGGTACGCCCCAGCCCTTAGGCTTTGGGAGCCCCAGGCCTGGGGCGCCCCAGCCCTTAGGCTTAGGGTGCCCCACACCGGGTCGCCCCAGCTCTTAGGCTTTGGGAGCCCCAGGCCTGGGGCGCCCTAGCCCTTAGGCTTAGGGAGCCCAAGGGTTGCGACGCCCTTGCCCTTAGGCTTGGGAGCCCCAGGCCTGATGCGCCCCAGTCCTTAGGCTTAGGGAGCCCCAGGCTCTGAGCGCCACAGCCCTTAGGCTTAGGGAGCCCATGGCCTGGTGAGCCCCAGCCATAGGCTTAGGGAACCCATGGCTTGGGACGCCCCAGCCCTTCGGCTTAGGGAGCCCCAGTCCTGGGGTTCACAGCCCTTAGGCTTTGGGAGCCCCAGGCATGGTACGCCCCAGCCCTTAGGCTTAGGGAGCCCCTGGCCTGGGGCGCCACAGCCCTTAGGCTTTGGGAGCCCCAGGCCTGGGGCGGCCCAGGACTTAGGTTTGGGAGCCCCTGGCCTGGGGCGCCCCAGCCCTTCGGCTTAGGGAACCCCTCATGGGGCGGCCCAACCTTAGGCTTTGGGAGCCCCAGGCCTGGGGCGTCCCACCCTTTAGGCTTAGCGAGCCCATGGACTGGGACGCCCCAGCCCTCCGGCTAGGGTGCGCCAGGCCTAGGGCGCCCCAGCCCTTGGTCTTTGGGAGCCCCAGGCCTGGGGCGCCCCAGCCCTTAGGCTTTGGGAACCCCAGGCCTGGGGCGTTCCAGCCCTTAGGCTTAGGGAGCCCCAGGCATGGGGCGCCCCAGCCCTTAGGCTTAGGGAACCCATGGCCTGGGACGCCGAAGCCCTTCGGCTAGGGCGCGCCAGGCCTAGGGCGCCCCAGCCCTTAGGCTTTGGGAGCCCAAGGCGTGGGGTGACCCAGCCCTTAGGCTTTGGGAGCCCCAGACCTGGGGCGCTCCAGCCCTAAGGTTTAGGGAGCCCCAGGCCTGGGGCGCCACAGCCCTTAGGCTCTGGGAGCCCAAGGCTTGCGACAACCCAACCCTTCGGCTTAGGGAGCCCCAGGCCTGAAGCCCCCCAGCTCTTAGGGTTAGGTTGCCCGAGGCCTGGGGCGCCCCAGCCCTTAGGCTTAGGGATCCCTGGTCTCTGGCGCCCCACCCCTTAGGCTTAGGGAGCCCCAGGCATGGGGCGCCCCACCCCTTAGGCTTTGGGAGCTCCAGGCTTGGGGCGCCACAGCCTTTAGGCTGGGGAGCCCCAGGCCTGTGGCCCCCCAGCCCTTTGGCTTTGGGAGCCCCAGGCCTGGGGCGCTCCAGCCCGTAGGCTTAGGGAGCCCCAGGCCTGGGGCGCACCATCCCTTAGGCTTAGGGAGCCCATGGCCTGGGACGCCCAGCCCTTCGGCTTACGGCGCGCCAGGCCTAGGGCGCCCCAGCCCTTAGGCTTTGGGAGCCCCAGGTCTGGGTCGCCCCAGCCTTTAGGCTTTTGGAGCTCCATCCCTGGGGCACCCCAGCCCTTGGGCTTTGAGAGCCCCAGGCCTGGGGCACCCCAGCCCTTGGCTTTGGAAGCCCCAGACCTGGGGCGTTCCTGCCCTAAGGCTTATGGAGCCCCAGGCCTTGGGCGCCCCAGCCCTTAGGCTCTGGGAGCCCAAGGCTTGCGACTCCCCAGACCTTCGGCTTAGGGAGCCCCAGGCCTGAAGCCCCCCAGCCCTTAGGGATAGGGAGCCCCAGGCCTGGGGCGCCACAGCCCTTAGGCTTTGGGCGCCCCAGGCCTACGAGGTCCCAACCCTTCGGCTTAGGGAGCCCGAAGCCTGGGGCGCCCCAGCCCTTAGGCTTAGGGAGCTCCAGGCTTGGGGCGCCACAGCCTTTAGGCTTGGGAGCCCCAGGCCTGTGGCTCCCCAGCCCTTAGGCTTAGGGAGCCCCAGTCCTGGGTCGCCCCAGCCTTTAGGGTTTTGGAGCTCCAGCGCTGGGGCACCCCAGCCCTTGAGCTTTGGGAGTCCCGGCCTGGGGGACCCCAGCCCTTAGGCTTGGGGAGGCCCAGGCATGGTACATCCCAACCCTAAGGCTTTGGGAGACCAAGGCCTTGGGCGCCCCAGCCCATAGGCTTTGGGAGCCCCAGGCCTGGGGCGCTCCAGCCCTTAGGCTTAGGGTGCCCCAGACCAGGGCGCCCCAGCCCTTAGGCTTTGGGAGCGCCTGGCCTGGGGCGCCCTAGCCCTTAGGCTTAGGGAGCTCCTGGACTGGGGCACCCCTGCCCTTAGGCTTTGTGAGCCCCAGGCCTGGGGCGCCCCAGCACTTAGGCTTTGGGAGCCCCTGGCATGGGGCGCCCCAGCCCTTCGGCTTAGGGAGCCCCTGGCATGGGGCGTCCCAGCCTTAGGCTTTGGGAGCCACAGGCTTGGGGCACCCCAGCCCTTAGGCTTTGGGAGCCCAAGGCCTGGGGCGCAAGGCCCTTAGGCTTTCGGTGCCCCAGGCCTGGGGCGCCCCAGCACTTAGGCTTTGGGAGCCCCTGGCATGGGGCGCCCCAGCCCTTCGGCTTAGGGAGCCCCTGGCATGGGGCGTCCCAGCCTTAGGCTTAGGGAGCCCCAGTGCTGGGGCGCACCAGCCCTTAGGCTAGGGGAGCCCATGGCCTGGGATGCCCCAGCCCTTAGCCTTAGGGAGCCCCAGGCCTGGGTGGACCCAGCCCTTCGGGTTTGGGAGCCCCAGGCATTGTACACCCCAGCCCTTAGGCTTAGGGAGCCCCAGGCCTGGCGCGCACCAGCCCTTAGGCTTAGGGAGCCCATAGCCTGGGACGCCCCAGCCCTTCGGTTTAGGGAGCACCAGGCCTGGGACGCCCCAGCCCTTAGGCTTAGGGTGCCCCAGGCCTGGGTAGACCCATCTCTTAGACTTAGGGAAACCAAGGGTTGTGACGCCCCTGCCCTTAGGCTTTGGGAGCCCAAGGCTTTGGGCGCCCCAACGCTTAGGCTTTGGGAGCCCCAGGACTGGGGCGTTGCAGCCCTTAGGCTTAGGGATCCCCAGGCCTGGGGGGCACCAGCCCTTAGGCTTAGGGAGCCCATGGCCTGGGCCACCCCTGCCCTTCGGCTTAGGGCACGCCAGGCCTTGGGCGCCCCATTCCTTAGGCTTAGGGAGCCCCAGGCCTTGGGCGCCCGAGACCTTAGGCTTTGAGAGCCCCAGAAATGGGGCGACACAGCCCTTAGGCTTAGGGAGCCCAAGGGCTGCGACGCCCCTGCCCTTAGGCTTTGGGAGCCCCATGCCTGATGCGCACCAGCCCTTAGGCTTAGGGAGCCCCAGGCCCTGGGCCCCACAGCCCTTAGGCTGAGGGAGCCCAGGGCCTCAGACGCCACAGCCCTTCGGCTTAGTGAGCCCCAGGCCTGGGGTGTCCCAGCCCTTAGGCTTAGGGAGCCCCAGGCCTGGGGTGCCCCAGCCCTCAGGCTTAGGGAACCCATGGCCTGGGAGGCCCCAGCCCATCGGCTTAGGGAGCCCCAGTCCTGGGGCGCCCCAGCCCTTAGGATTTGGGAGCCACAGGCATGGTACGCCCCAGCCCTTAGGTTAGGGAGCCCCAGGCCTGGGGCTCCCCAGCCCTTAGGGTTTTAGGAGCCCCAGGCCTGGGGCGCCCCAGCCCTTAGGCTTTGGGAGCCCCAGGCATGGTACGCCCCAGCCCTTAGGCTTAGGGAGTCCCTGGCCTGGGGCGCCACAACCCTTAGGCTTTGGGAGCCCCAGGCCTTGGGCGCCCCAGGACTTAGGTTGGGAGCCCCTGGCCTGGGGTGCCCCAGACCTTTGGCTTAGGGAGCCCCTGGCATGGGGCGGCCCAGCCTTAGGCTTTGGGAGCCCCAGGCCTGGGGCGCCCCTGCCCTTAGGCTTTGGGAGCCCAAGGCCTGGGGCGCCCCAGTCCTTAGGCTTTGGGTGCACCAGGCCTGATGCGCCCCAGCCCTTAGACTTAGGGAGCCCCAGGCCCTGGGTGCCACAGCCCTTAGGCTTAGGGAGCCCATGGCCTGGGACTCCCCAGCCCTTCGGCTTAGGGCACGCCAGGCCTTGGGCGCCCCATCCCTTAGGCTTAGGGAGCGCCAGGCCTGGGGCGCCCGAGCCCTTAGGCTTAGGGTGCCCCAAGCTTGGGGCGCCCCAGCACTTAGGCTTTGGGTGCCACAGGCCTGTGGCGCTCCAGCCCTTAGGCTTAGGGAGCCCCAGGCTTGTGGCGCCCCAGCCCTTAGGCTTAGGGAGCCCCAGGCTTGTGGCGCCCCAGCCCTTAGGCTTAGGGAGCCCTTGGACTGGGACGCCCCAGCCCTTCGGCTAGGGCGCGCCAGGCCTAGGGCGCCCCAGCCCTTAGGCTTTGGGAGCCCCAGGCCTGGGGCGCCCCAGCCCTTCGGCTTAGGGAGCCCCTGGCATGGGGCATCCCAGCCTTAGGCTTTGGGAGCCGCAGGCCTGGGGCGCCCCAGCCCTTAGGCTTTGGGAGCCCAAGGCCTGGGGGCCCCACCCTTAGGCTATGTGTGCCCCAGGCCTGGGGCGCCCCAGCCTTTAGGCTTAATGAATCCCTGGCCTGGGGCGCCCCAGCCCTTCGGCTAGGGTGCGCCAGGCCTAGGGCGCCCCAGCCCTTAGGCTTTGGCTGTCCAAAACCTGGGGTGCCTCAGCCTTTAGGCTTAGGGAGCCCATGGCCCGGGACGCCCCAGCTCTTCGGCTAGGGTGCGCCAGGCTTAGGGCGCCCCAGCCCTTAGGCTTTGGCAGCCCCAGGCCTGGGGCGCCCCAGCCCTTAGGCTTAGGGTGCCCCAGACCAGGGCGCCCCAGCCCTTAGGCTTTGGGAGCGCATGGCCTGGGGCGCCCTAGCCCTTAGGCTTAGGGAGCCCCTGGACTGGGGCGCCCCTGCCCTTAGGCTTTGTGAGCCCCAGGCCTGGGGCGCCCCAGCACTTAGGCTTTGGGAGCCCCTGGCATGGGGCGCCCCAGCCCTTCGGCTTAGGGATCCCCTGGCATGGGGCATCCCAGCCTTAGGCTTAGGGAGCCCCAGTGCTGGGGCGCACCAGCCCTTTGGCTAGGGGAGCCCATGGCCTGGGATGCCCCAGCCCTTAGCCTTAGGGAGCCCCAGGCCTGGGTGGACCCAGCCCTTCGGGTTTGGGAGCCCCAGGCATTGTACACCCCAGCCCTTAGGCTTAGGGAGCTCCAGGCCTGGCGCGCACCAGCCCTTAGGCTTAGGGAGCCCATAGCCTGGGACGCCCCAGCCCTTCGGTTTAGGGAGCACCAGGCCTGGGACGCCCCAGCCCTTAGGCTTAGGGTGCCCCAGGCCTGGGGAGACCCATCTCTTAGACTTAGGGAAACCAAGGGTTGTGACGCCCCTGCCCTTAGGCTTTGGGAGCCCAAGGCTTTGGGCGCCCCAACGCTTAGGCTTTGGGAGCCCCAGGACTGGGGCGCTGCAGCCCTTAGGCTTAGGGATCCCCAGGCCTGGGGGGCACCAGCCCTTAGGCTTAGGGAGCCCATGGCCTGGGCCACCCCTGCCCTTCGGCTTAGGGCACGCCAGGCCTTGGGCGCCCCATTCCTTAGGCTTAGGGAGCCCCAGGCCTTGGGCGCCCGAGACCTTAGGCTTTGAGAGCCCCAGAAATGGGGCGACACAGCCCTTAGGCTTAGGGAGCCCAAGGGCTGCGACGCCCCTGCCCTTTGGCTTTGGGAGCCCCATGCCTGATGCGCAACAGACCTTAGGCTTAGGGAGCCCCAGGCCCTGGGCCCCACAGCCCTTAGGCTTAGGGAGCCCAGGGCCTCGGACGCCACAGCCCTTCGGCTTAGTGAGCCCCAGGCCTGGGGTGTCCCAGCCCTTAGGCTTAGGGAGCCCCAGGCCTGGGGCGCCCCAGCCCTCAGGCTTAGGGAACCCATGGCCTGGGAGGCCCCAGCCCATCGGCTTAGGGAGCCCCAGTCCTGGGGCGCCCCAGCCCTTAGGATTTGGGAGCCACAGGCATGGTACGCCCCAGCCCTTAGGTTAGGGAGCCCCAGGCCTGGGGCTCCCCAGCCCTTAGGGTTTTAGGAGCCCCAGGCCTGGGGCGCCCCAGCCCTTAGGCTTTGGGAGCCCCAGGCATGGTACGCCCCAGCCCTTAGGCTTAGGGAGTCCCTGGCCTGGGGCGCCACAACCCTTAGGCTTTGGGAGCCCCAGGCCTGGGGCGCCCCAGGACTTAGGTTTGGGAGCCCCTGGCCTGGGGTGCCCCAGACCTTTGGCTTAGGGAACCCCTGGCATGGGGCGGCCCAGCCTTAGGCTTTGGGAGCCCCAGGCCTGGGGCGCCCCTGCCCTTAGGCTTTGGGAGCCCAAGGCCTGGGGCGCCCCAGCCCTTAGGCTTTGGGTGCACCAGGCCTGATGCGCCCCAGCCCTTAGACTTAGGGAGCCCCAGGCCCTGGGTGCCACAGCCCTTAGGCTTAGGGCGCCCATGGCCTGGGACTCCCCAGCCCTTCGGCTTAGGGCACGCCAGGCCTTGGGCGCCCCATCCCTTAGGCTTAGGGAGCGCCAGGCCTGGGGCGCCCGAGCCCTTAGGCTTAGGGTGCCCCAAGCCTGGGGCGCCCCAACCCTTAGGCTTTGGGTGCCACAAGCCTGTGGCGCTCCAGCCCTAAGGCTTAGGGAGCCCCAGGCTTGTGGCGCCCCAGCCCTTAGGCTTAGGGCGCCCCAGGCTTGTGGCGCCCCAGCCCTTAGGCTTAGGGAGCCCTTGGACTGGGACGCCCCAGCCTTTCGGCTAGGGCGCGCCAGGCCTAGGGCGCCCCAGCCCTTAGGCTTTGGGAGCCCCAGGCCTGGGGCGCCCCAGCCCTTCGGCTTAGGGAGCCCCTGGCATGGGGCATCCCAGCCTTAGGCTTTGGGAGCCGCAGGCCTGGGGCACCCCAGCCCTTAGGCTTTGGGAGCCCAAGGCCTGGGGGCCCCACCCTTAGGCTATGTGTGCCCCAGGCCTGGGGCGCCCCAGCCTTTAGGCTTAATGAGTCCCTGGCCTGGGGCGCCCCAGCCCTTCGTCTAGGGTGCGCCAGGCCTAGGGCGCCCCAGCCCTTAGGCTTTGGCTGTCCAAAGCCTGGGGTGCCTCAGCCTTTAGGCTTAGGGAGCCCATGGCCAGGGACGCCCCAGCCCTTCGGCTAGGGTGCGCCAGGCTTAGGGCGCCCCAGCCCTTAGGCTTTGGCAGCCTCAGGCCTGGGGCGCTCCAGCCCTAAGGCTTGGGGAGCCCCAGGCCTGGGGCACCCCAGCCCTTAGGCTTAGGGAGCCCAAGGCTTGCGACTACCCAGCCGTTCGGCTTAGGGAGCCCCAGGCCTGAAGCCCCCCAGGCATTAGGCTTAGGGAGCCCCTGGCCTGGGGCGCCCCAGCCCTTCGGCTTAGGGAGCCCCTGGCATGGGGCGTCCCAGCCTAGAATTGGGAGCCCCATGCTTGGGGCGCCCAAGCCCTTAGGCTTTGGGAGCCCTAGGCCTGGGGCGCCCCGGCCCTTAGGCTTTGGGTGTCCCAGGCCTGATGCGCCCCAGCCCTTAGACTTAGGGAGCTCCAGGCCCTGGGCGCCACAGCCCTTAGGCTTAGGGAGCCCATGGCCTGGGACGCACCAGCCCTTCGGCTTAGGACACGCCAGGCCTTGGGCGCCCCATCCCTTAGGTTAGGGAGCCCCAGGCCTGGGGCGCCCGAGCCCTTAGGCTTAGGGTGCCCCAAGCCTGGGGCGCCCGAGCCCTTAGGCTTTGAGAGCCCCAGAAATGGGGCGCCACAGCCCTTAGGCTTAGGGAGCCCAAGGGCTGCGACGCCCTTGCCCTTAGGCTTTGGGAGCCCCAGGCCTGATGCGCCCCAGCCCTTAGGCTTAGGGAGCCCCAGGCCCTGGGCCCCACAGCCCTAAGGCTTAGGGAGCCCAGGGCCTCGGACGCCACAGCCCTTCGGCTTAGTGAGCCCCAGCCCTGGGGTGTCCCAGCCCTTAGGCTTAGGGAGCCCCAGGCCTGATGCGCCCCAGCCCTTAGGCTTAGGGAGCCCCAGGCCCTGGACCCCACAGCCCTTAGGCTTAGGGAACACATGGCCTGGGACGCCCCAGCCCATCGGCTTAGGGAGCCCCAGTCCTGGGGCGTCCCAGCCCTTAGGATTTGGGAGCCACAGTCATGGTACGCCCCAGCCCTTAGGTTAGGGAACCTGAGGCCTGGGGCTCCCCAGCCCTTAGGGTTTTAGGAGCCCCAGGCCTGGGGTGCCCCAGCTCTTAGGCTTTGGGAGCCCCAGGCATGGTACGCCCCAGCCCTTAGGCTTAGGGAGCCCCTGGCCTGGGGCGCCACAACCCTTAGGCTTTGGGAGCCCCAGGCCTGGGGCGCCCCAGGACTTAGGTTTGGGAGCGCCTGGCCTTGGGTGCCCCAGACCTTCGGCTTAGGGAGCCCCTGGCATGGGGCGGCCCAGCCTTAGGCTTTGGGAGCCCCAGGCCTGGGGCGCTCCAGCCCTTAGGCTTAGGGAACCCCAGGCTTGTGGCGCCCCAGCCCTTAGGCTTAGGGAGCCCCAGGCTTGTGGCGCCCCAGGCCTTAGGCTTAGGGAGCCCTTGGACTGGGACGCCCCAGCACTTCGGCTAGGGCGCGCCAGGCCTAGGGCGTCCCAGCCCTTAGGATTTGGGAGCCCCTGGCCTGTGGTGCTCCAAACCTAAGGCTTAGGGATCCGCAGGGCGGGGCGCCCCAGCACTTAGGCTTAGGGAGCCCAAAGCTTGCGACTCCCCATCCCTTCGGCTTAGGGAGCCCCAGGCCGGAAGCCCCCCAGCCCTAAGGCTTAGGGAGCCCCTGGCCTGGGGCGCCCCAGCCCTTAGGCTTTGGGAGCCCCAGGCCTGGGGCGCCCCAGCCCTTCGGCTTAGGGAGCCCCTGGCATGGGGCATCCCAGCCTTAGGCTTTGGGAGCCGCAGGCCTGGGGCACCCCAGCCCTTAGGCTTTGGGAGCCCAAGGCCTGGGGCGCCCCACACTTAGGCTATGTGTGCCCCAGGCCTGGGGCGCCCCAGCCCTTAGGCTTAATGAGTCCATGGCCTGGGGCGCCCCAACCCTTCGGCTAGGGTGCGCCAGGCCTAGGGCACCCCAGCCCTTAGGCTTTGGGAGCCCAAAGCCTGGGGTGCCTCAGCCTTTAGGCTGAGGGAGCCCATGGCCCGGGACGCCCCAGCCCTTCGGCTAGGGTGCGCCAGGCCCAGGGCGCCCCAGCCCTTAGGCTTTGGGAGCCCCAGGCCTGGTGCGCTCCAGCCCTAAGGCTTAGGGAGCCCCAGGCCTGGGGCGCCCCAGCCTTTATGCTTAGGGAGCCCAAGGCTTGCGACTACCCAGCCCTTCGGCTTAGGGAGCCCCAGGCTTGAAGCCCGACAGGCATTAGGCTTAGGGAGCCCCTGGCCTGGGGCGCCCAGCCCTTCGGCTTAGGGAGCCCCTGGCATGGGGCATCTCAGCTTAGAATTGGGAGCCCCATGCCTGGGGCGCCCAAGCCCTTAGTCTTTGGGAGCCCTAGCCTGGGGCGCCGCGGCCCTTAGGCTTTGGGTGCCCCAGGCCCAGGGCGCCCTAGCCCTTAGGCTTAGGGAGTCCCTGGCCTGGGGCGCCCCAGCCCTAAGGCTTTGGGAGCCCAAGGCCTGGGGCGCCCCAGCCGTTAGGCTTTGGAATCCCCAGGCTTAGGGCGTCCCAGCCCTTAGGCTTAGGGAGGCCCAGGAATGGGGCGCCCCAGCACTTAGGCTTAGGGAGCCCATGACCTGGGACGCCCCAACGCTTCGGGTAGGTCACGCCAGGCTTAGAGCGCCCCAGACCTTAGGCTTTGGGAGCCCAAGGCCTGGGGTGCCCCAGCCCTTAGGTTTTGGGAGCCCCAGACATGGGGCGCTCCGGCCCTAAGGCTTAGGGAGCACCAGGCCTGGGGCGCCCCAGCCCTTAGGTTCTGGGAGCCCAAGGCTTGCGACTCCCCAGCCCTTCGGCTTAGGGAGCCCCAGGCCTGAAGCCCCCCAGCCCTTAGGGTTAGGGAGCCCCAGGCCTGGGGCGCTACAGCCCTTAGGCTTTGGGCGCCCCATGCCTAGGGGGTCCCAGCCCTTCGGCTTAGGGAGCCCCAGGCTTGGGGCGCCCCAGCGCTTAGGCTTAGGGATCCCTGGCCTGGTGTGCCCCAGCCCTTAGGCTTAGGGAGCCCCAGGCATGGCACGCCCCAGCCCTTACGCTTTGGGAGCACCAGGCTTGGGGCGCCACAGCCTGTAGGCTTGGGAGCCCCAGCCCTGGGGCACCCCAGCCCTTGGGCTTTGGGAGCCCCAGGCCTGGGGCACCCAAGCCCTTAGGCTTTGGGAGCCCCAGGCATGGTACGCCCCAGGCCTTAGGCTTTGGGAGCCCCAGGCCTGGAGCGCACCAGCCCTTAGGCTTAGGGAGCCCATGGCCTGGGACGCCCCAGCCCTTCGACTTAGGGCGCGCCAAGCCTAGGGTGCCCCAGCCCTTAGGCTTAGGGAGCCCAAGGGTTGCAACGCCCCTGCCCTTATGCTTGGGAGCCCCAGGCCTGATGTGCCCCAGCCCTTAGGCTTAGGGAGCCTCAGGCTCTGGGCGCCACAGTCCTTAGGCTTAGGGAGCCCATGGCCTGGGGCAACCCAGCCATAGGCTTAGGGAACCTATGGCTTGGGACACCGCAGCCCTTCATCTTATGGAGCCCCAATCCTGTGGCGTCCCAGCCCTTAGGCATTTGGAGCCCAAGGCCTGGGGTGCCCCAGCCCTTAGGCTTTGTGTTCCCCAGGCCTGGGGCGCTCCAGCCCTTAGGCTTAGGGAGCCCCAGTGCTGGGGCACATCAGCCCTTATGCTAGGGGAGCCCATGGCCTGGGACGCCCCAGCCCTTACACTTAGGGAGCCCCAGGCCGGTGGGGACCCAGGCCTTCGGGTTTGGGAGCCCCAGGCATGGTACACCCCAGCCTTTAGGCTTAGGGAGCCCCTGGTCTGGCGCGCCCCAGCCCTTAGGCTTTGGGAGCCCAAGGCCTGGGGCGCCCCAGCCCTTAGTCTTTGAGAGCCCCAGGCCTGGGGCGCACCAGCCTTTAGGCTTAGGGAGCCCAAGGCCTGGGACGCCCCAGCCCTTCACCTTAGGGAGCGCCAGGCCTAGCGTGCCTCAGCCCTTAGGCTTTGGGAGCCTCAGGCCTGGGGCGCCTAGCCCTTAGGCTTAGGGTGGCCCAGGCCTGGGGAGAACCAGCTCTTAGGCTTTGGGAGCCCCAGGCCTAGGGCACTCCAGCGTTTAGGCTTAGGGAGCCGAAGGGCTGTGATGCCCCTGCCCTTAGGCTTTGGGAGCCCCAGGCCGGATGCGCCCCAGCACTTCGGCTTAGGGAGCCCCAGGCCTGGGGCGCACCAGCCCTTAGGCTTAGGGAGCCCATGGCCTGGGACGCCCCAGCCCTTCGACTTAGGGCGCGCCAGGCCTTGGGCACCCTAGCCCTTAGGCTTTGGGTGCCCAAGGCCACGGGCGCCCCAGCCCTTAGGCTTTGGGAGCACCAGGCCTTGGGCACTCCAGCCCTTAGGTTTAGGGAGCCCAAGGCCTGGGGCGCCCCAGCCTTTAGGCTTTGGAAGCCCCAGGCCTGGGGCGCCCCAGCCCTTAGGCTTTGGGAGGCCCAGGCCGGGGGGCCCCAGCCCTTAGGCTTAGGGAGCCCCTGGCCTGGGGCGCCAAAGCCTTAATCTATGGTAGCCCCAGGCCGGGGCTCCCCAGCCCTTAGGCTTTGGGATCCCTGGCCTGGGGCGCACAAGCCCTTAGGCTTTGTGAGCCCCAGGCCGGATCGCTCCTGCCCTTAGATTTTGGGAGCCCGAGGCCTGGAGGGACCCAGCCCTAAGGTTTGGGAGCCCCAGGCCTGGGGCGCCCCAGCCCTTAGGCTTATGAAGCCCCAGGACCTTGGCACCACAGCCCTTGGGGTTTGGGGGCCCCAGGCCTAGGGCGCCCCAGCACTTCGGATTGGGGAGCCCCAGGCCGGGGCGCCCCAGCCCATAGGCTTAGGAAGCCCCAGGCTTGGGACGCCTGAGTCCTTAGGTTTAGGGAGCCCCAGGCCTGTGGCGCCCCAGCCCTTAGCCTTTGGGAACTCCAGGCCTGGGGCGCCCCAGCCCTTAGGCTTTGGGGGCCCCAGGCCTGAGGCGCCCCAACCTTTTAACTTTGGGAGTCCCAAGCCTGGGGCGCCCCAGCCCTTAGGCTTTGGGAACCCAGGCCTGGGGCGCCCCAGCCCTTAGGCTTTGGGAGCCCCTGGCCTGTGGCGGCCCAGGCCTTCGGCTTAGGGAGCCCCTGGCGTGGGGCTTCCCAGCCTTAGGCTTTGGGAGCCCCAGGCCTGGGGCGCCCCAGCCCTTAGGCTTGGGAGCACAAGGCCTGGGGCACTCCAGCCCTTAGGCTTAGGGAGCCGCAGGCCTGGGGCGCACCAGAATTAGGTTTAGGGATCCCATGGCCTGGGACGCCCCAGCCCTTCGGCATAGGGAGCTCCAGGCCTAGGGCGCCCAAGCCCTTAGGCTTTGGGAGCCCCTGGCCTGTGGCGCCCCAGCCCTTCGGCTTAGGGAGCCCCTGGCCTGGGGCTTCCCAGCCTTAGGCTTTGGGAGCCCATGGCCTGGGGCGCCCCAGCCCTTCGGCAAGAGCGCGCCAGGCCTAGGGCGCCCCAGCCCTTAGGCTTTGGGAGCCCAAGGCCAGGGGTGCCCCAGACCTTAGGCTTTGGGAGCCCCAGGTCTGGGGTGCTCCAGCCCTAAGGCTTAGGGAGCCCCAGGACTGGGGCGCCCCAGCCCTTAGGCTTAGGGAGCCCAAGGCTTACAACTCCCCAGCCCTTCGGCTTAGGGAGCTCCAGGCCTGAAGCCCCCCAGTCCTTAGGCTTAGGGAGCCCCAGGCCTGGGGCGTCCGTGCCCTTAGGCTTACGGAGCCCCAGGCCTGGAGCAACCCAGCCCTTCTGCATAGGGATCCCCAGGCCTGGGGCGTCCGAGCCCTTAGGCTTAGGAAGCCCCAGGCCTAGGCCACCCTAGCCCTTAGGCTTTGGGATCCACAGGCATGGGGCGCGCAGCGCTTAGGCTTAGGGTGCCCCAGTTCTGGGGCGCCCCTGCCTTAAGCTTAGATAGCCCATGGCCAGGGACGCCCCAGCCCTTAGTCTTTGGTAGCCCCAGGCCTGGGGTGCCCCAGCCTTTAGGCTTTGGGAGCGCAAGGCCAGGGGCGCTCCAGCCCTTAGGCTTAGGGAGCCCCAGGCCTGGGGCGCCACAGCCCTTAGGCTTAGGGAGACCATGGCCTGGGACGCTCCAGCCCTTCGGCTTAGGGAGCCCCAGGCCTGGGGCGCCACAGCCTTTTGGCTTAGGGAGCTCATGGCCTGGGACCCCCCAACCCTTCGGCTAGGGCGCGCCAGGCCTATGGCGCCCCAGCCCTTCGGCTCAGGGAGCCCCAGGCCTGGGGCGCCCCAGCCCTTAGGCTTAGGGAGTCCAAGGCTTGCGACTCCCCAGCCCTTCGGCTTAGGGAGCCCCAGGCCTGCGACGCCCCCGCCCGTCGGCTTAGGGAGCCCCAGGCCTGGGACGCCCCCGCCCATCGGCTTAGGGCGCGCAGGGCTAGGGCGCAAAAGCCCTTAGGCTCTGGGAGCCCCAGGCCTGGGGCACTCCAGCCCTTAGGCTTAGGGAGCCCCAGGCCTGGGGCGCAACAGCCTTTAGGCTTAGGGAGCCCATGGCCTGGGACGCCCCAGCCCTTCGGCTTAGGGCGCGCCAGGCCTTGGGCGCCCCAGCCCTTAGGCTTTGGGGGCCCCAGGCCTGGGGCGCCCCCGCCCGTTGGCTTAGGGTGCCCCACGTCTGGGGGCCCCCAGTCCTTAAGCTTAGGGAGCCCAGGCCTAGGGCGCCCAAGCCCTTAGGCTTTGGGACCCCAAGGCTTTGGGCGCCCCAACCCTTAGGCTTTGGGAGCCCCAGGCCTGGGGCGCTCCTGCCCTTCGGCTTAGGGCGCGCCAGGCCTTGGGCGCCCCAGCCCTTAGGCTTTGGGAGCCCCAGGCCTGGGGCTACCCAGCCTTTAGGCATAGAGTGCCCCAGGCCTGGGGCGCCCGAGCCCTTAGGCTTTGGGAGCCCCAGGCCTGGGGCACTCCAGCCCTTAGGCTTAGGGAGCCCCAGGCCTGGGGCGCCCCAGCACTTAGGCTTTGGGAGCCCCAGGCCTGGGGCGCCCCAGCCCTTAGGCTTAGGGAACCCATGGCTTGGGATGCCCCAGCCCTTTGGCTTAGGGAGCCCCAGTCCTGGGGCGCCCCAGCCCTTAGGATTTGGCAGCCACAGGCATGGTACGCCCCAGCCCTTAGGTTAGGGAGCCACAGGCGTGGGGCGCCCCATACCTTAGGCTTTGGGAGCCCCAGGCATGGTACGCCCAAACACTTAGGCTTAAGGAGCCCCTGGCCTTGGGCGCCACAGCCCTTAGGCTTTGAGAGCCCCAGGCCTGGGGCACCCCAGCCCTTAGGCTTTGGGAGCCCAAGGCCTGGGGCGCCCCAGCCCTTAGGCTTTGGGTGCCCCAGGCCTGGGGCGCACCAGCCCTTAGGCTTAGGGAGCCCATGGCCTGGGACGCCCCAGCCCTTCGGCTTTGGGAACTCCAGGCCTGGGGCGCCACAGCCCTTATGCTTAGCCAGCCCATGCCTGGGGCATCCCAGCCGTTAGGTTTAGGGAGCCCCAGGCCTGGGGCGCCCCAGCCCTTAGGCTTAGGGAGCCCCAGGCCTGAGGGGACCCAGCACTTCGGCTTAGGGAGCCCCAGGCCTGGGGCGCACCAGCCCTTAGGCTTAGGGAGCCCATGGCCTGGGACACCCCAGCCCTTCGGCTTAGGGCGCACCAGGCCTATTGCACCCCAGCCCTTAGGCTTTGGGAGCCCATGGCCTGGGACGCCCCAGACCTTCGGCTTAGGGCACGCCAGGCCTTGGGAGCCCCAGCCTTAGGCTTTGGGAGCACCAGGCCTGGGGCACTCCAGCCCTTAGGCTTAGGGAGCCCCAGGCCTGGGGCGCCCCAGCCCTTAGGCTTTGGGAGCCCAAGGCCTGGGGCGTCCCAGCCCTTAGGTTTAGGGAGCCCCAGGCCTGGGGCGCCCCAGCCCTTAGGCTTAGGGAGCCCAAGGGTTGCGACGCCCCTGCGCTTAGGCTTTGGGAGCCCCAGGCCTGATGCGCCACAGCCCTTAGGCTTAGGGAGCCCCAGGCCCTGGGCGCCACAGCCCTTAGGTTTAGGGAGCCCATGGCCTGGAGCCCCCCAGCCATAGGCTTAGGGAACCCATGGCTTGGGACGCCCCAGCCCTTCGGCTTAGGGAGCCCCTGGCCTGGGGCGCCCCTGCCCTTAGGCTTCGGGAGCCCCAGGCCTGGTGTGCCCCACCTCTTAGGCTTTGGGAGCCCCTGGCCTGGGGAGCCCCAGCCCTTCGGCTTAGGGAGCCCCTGGCATGGGGCGTCCCAGCCTTAGGCTTTGGGCGCGCCAGTCCTTGGGAGCCCCAGCCCTTAGGCTTTGGGAGCACCAGGCCTGGGGCACTCCAGCCCTTAGGCTTAGGGAGCCCCAGGCCTGGGGCGCCCCAGCCCTTAGGCTTTGGGAGCCCCAGGCCTAGGGCGGCTCCAGCCCTTAGGCTTAGGGAGTCCAAGGGTTGTGACGCCCCTGCCCTTAGGCTTTGGGAGCCCCTGGCCTGATGCGCCCCACCCCTTAGGCTTAGGAGCACCAGGCCTGGGGCGCCACAGCCCTTAGGCTTGGCGAGCCCATGCCTGGGGCGTCCCAGCCCTTAGGATTAGGGAGCCCAGGCCTGGGGCGCCCCTGCCCTTAGGCTTTGGTAGCCCCAGGCCTGGGGTGCCCCAGCACTTAGGCTTAGGGAGCCCCAGGCCTGAGGGGACCCAGCCCTTAGGCTTAGGGAGCCCCAGGCCCTGGGCGCCACAGCCCTTAGGCTTAGGGAGCCCATGGCCTGGGACGCCCCATCCCTTCGGCTTAGTGAGCCCCATCCTGGGGCGTCCCAGCCCTTAGGTTTAGGGGGCCCCAGGCCTGGGGCGCCCCAGCCCTTAGGCTTAGGGAACCCATGGCTTGGGACGCCCTAGCCCTTCAGCTTAGGGAGCCCCAGTCCTGGGTCGCCCCAGCCCATAGGCTTTGGGAACCCCAGGCATGGTACGCCCCAGCCCTTAAGTTAGGGAGCCCCAGGCCAGGGGCTCCCCAGCCCTTAGGCTTTTGGAGCTCCAGCTCTGGGGCTCCCCAGCCCTTAGGCTTTGGGTGCCCCAGGCATGGGGCGCCCCAGCAATTAGGCTTAGGGAGCCCATGGCCTGGGACGCCCCAGCCCTTCGGCTTGGGAGTGCCAGGCCTAGGGCGCCCCAGCCCTTAGGCTTTGGGAGCCCCGGGCCTGGGGCGCTCCAACCCTAAGGCTTAGGGAGCCCCAGGCCTGGAGCGCCTCAGCCCTTAGGCTTAGGGAGCC
This sequence comes from Tenrec ecaudatus, assembly GCF_050624435.1. NCBI lineage: Eukaryota > Metazoa > Chordata > Mammalia > Afrosoricida > Tenrecidae > Tenrec > Tenrec ecaudatus. The sequence continues at coordinate 123,940,380 of NC_134540.1, forward strand.
CAATGCTTGCGACATCCCAGCCCTTCGGCTTAGGGAGCCCCACGCCTGAAGAACCTCAGCCCTAAGGCTTAGGGAGCCCCTGGCCTGGGGCGCCCCAGCCCTTAGGCTTTGGGAGCCCCAGGCCTTGGTCGCCCCACCCCTTAGGCTTTGGAAGCCCCTGGCCTGGGGCGCCCCAGCCCTTAGGCTTTGGGAGCCCAAGGCCTGGGGCGCCCCAGCCCTTAGGCTTTGGAAGCCCCAGGCATGGGGCGCCCCAGCCCTTAGGCTTTGGTGTCCCCAGGCCTGGGGTCCTCCAGCCCTAAGGTTTAGGGAGCCCCAGGCCTGGGTCGCCCCAGCCTTTAGGCTTTTGGAGCTCCAGCCTTGGGGCACTCCACCCCTTGGGCTTTGGGAGCCCAAGGCCTGGGGCGCCCTACCCTTAGGCTTTGGGAGCCCCAGGCATGGTACGCCCCAGCCCTTAGGCTTTGGGAGCCCCAGGACTGGGGCACCCCAGCCCTTAGGCTTTGGGAGCTTCTGGCCTGGGGCGCCTCAGCCTCTCGGCTTAGGGATCCCCAGGCCTGGGGCTTCCCAGCCTTAGGCTTAGGGTGCCCCAGGTCTGGGGAGCCCCAGCCCTTAAGCTTAGGGAGCCCATGGCCTGGGACGACCCAGCCCTTAGGCTTTGGTAGCCCCAAGCCTGGGGTGCCCCAGCCCTTAGGCTTTGGGAGCCCAAGGCCTGGGGCGCCCCAGCCCTTTGGCTTTGGAGCTCCAGGACTGGGGCGCTCAATGCCCTTAGGCTTAGGGAGCCACACTCCTGGGGCGCCACAGCACTTAAGCTTAGGGAGCCCCAGGCCTGGGACGCCCCCGCCCGTCGGCTTAGGGCGGGCCAGGCCTAGGGCGCCCAAGCCCTTAGGCTTTGGGAGCCCTAGGCCTGGGCCACTCCAGCCCTTAGGCTTAGGGAGCCCCAGGCTTGGGGCGCACCAGCCCTTAGGCTTAGGGAGCCCCAGGCCTGGGGTGCCACAGCCCTTAGGCTTAGCGAGACCATGCCTGGGGCGTCCCAGCCCTTAGGTTTAGTGAGCCCCAGGCCTGGGGCTCCCCAGCCCTTAGGCTTAGGGAGCCCAAGGGTTGCGACGCCCCTGCGCTTAGACTTTGGAAGCCCCAGGCCTGATGCGCCCCAGCCCTTAGGCTTAGGGAGCCCCAGGCCCTGGGCGCCACAGCCCTTAAGCTTAGGGAGCCCATGGCCTGGGGCGCCCCAGCCATAGGCTTAGGGAACCCATGGCTTGGGACGCCCCAGCCCTTCGGCTTAGGGAGCCCCAATCCTGGGGCGTCCCAGCCCTTAGACTTTGGGAGACCCAGGCATGGTAAGCCCCAGCCCTTAGGTTTAGGGAGCCCCTGGCCTGGGGCGCCCCAGCCCTTAGGCTTTGGGAGCCCAATGCGTGGGGCGCCCCAGCCCTTAGGCATTGGGAGCCCCAGGCCTGGGGCGCCCCAGCACTTAGGCTTAGGGAGGCCCAGGCCTGGGGCGCACCAGCCCTAAGGCTTAGGAGCCCCAGGCCTGGGGCGTCCCAGCCCTTAGGTTTAGGGAGCCCCAGGCCTGGGGCGACCCAGCCCTTAGGCTTTGGTAGCCCCATGCCTGGGGCGCCCCAGCCCTTCGGGTTTGGGAGCCCCAGGTATGGTACGCCCCAGCCCTTAAGTTAGGGAGCCCCAGGCCAGGGGCTCCCCAGCCCTTAGGCTTTTGGAGCTCCAGCTCTGGGGCTCCCCAGCCCTTAGGCTTTGGGTGCCCCAGGCATGGGGCGCCCCAGCAATTAGGCTTAGGGAGCCCATGGCCTGGGACGCCCCAGCCCTTCGGCTTGGGCGTGCCAGGCCTAGGGCGCCCCAGCCCTTAGGCTTTGGGAGCCCCGGGCCTGGGGCGCTCCAACCCTAAGGCTTAGGGAGCCCCAGGCCTGGAGCACCCCAGCCCTTAGGCTTAGGGAGCCAAATGCTTGCGACACCCCAGCCCTTCGGCTTAGGGAGCCCCAGGCCTGAAGAACCTCAGCCCTAAGGCTTAGGGAGCCCCTGGCCTGGGGCGCCCCAGCCCTTAGGCTTTGGGAGCCCCAGGCCTGGGTCGCCCCAGCCCTTAGGCTTTGGAAGCCCCTGGCCTGGGGCGCCCCAGCCCTTAGGCTTTGGGAGCCCAAGGCCTGGGGCGCCCCAGCCCTTAGGCTTTGGAAGCCCCAGGCATGGGGCGCCCCAGCCCTTAGGCTTTGGTATCCCCAGGCCTGGGGTCCTCCAGCCCTAAGGTTTAGGGAGCCCCAGGCCTGGGTCGCCCCAGCCTTTAGGCTTTTGGAGCTCCAGCCTTGGGGCACCCCACCCCTTGGGCTTTGGGAGCCCCAGGCCTGGGGCGCCCTACCCTTAGGCTTTGGGAGCCCCAGGCATGGTACGCCCCAGCCCTTAGGCTTTGGGAGCCCCAGGAATGGGGCACCCCAGCCCTTAGGCTTTGGGAGCTTCTGGCCTGGGGCGCCTCAGCCTCTCGGCTTAGGGATCCCCAGGCCTGGGGCTTCCCAGCCTTAGGCTTAGGGTGCCCCAGGTCTGGGGAGCCCCAGCCCTTAAGCTTAGGGAGCCCATGGCCTGGGACGACCCAGCCCTTAGGCTTTGGTAGCCCCAAGCCTGGGGTGCCCCAGCCCTTAGGCTTTGGGAGCCCAAGGCCTGGGGCGCCCCAGCCCTTTGGCTTTGGAGCTCCAGGCCTGGGGCGCTCCTGCCCTTAGGCTTAGGGAGCCACACACCTGGGGCGCCACAGCCCTTAAGCTTAGGGAGCCCCAGGCCTGGGACGCCCCCGCCCGTCGGCTTAGGGCGGGCCAGGCCTAGGGCGCCCAAGCCCTTAGGCTTTGGGAGCCCTAGGCCTGGGCCACTCCAGCCCTTAGGCTTAGGGAGCCCCAGGCTTGGGGCGCACCAGCCCTTAGGCTTAGGGAGCCCCAGGCCTGGGGTGCCACAGCCCTTAGGCTTAGCGAGACCATGCCTGGGGCGTCCCAGCCCTTAGGTTTAGGGAGCCCCAGGCCTGGGGCTCCCCAGCCCTTAGGCTTAGGGAGCCCAAGGGTTGCGACGCCCCTGCGCTTAGACTTTGGAAGCCCCAGGCCTGATGCGCCCCAGCCCTTAGGCTTAGGGAGCCCCAGGCCCTGGGCGCCACAGCCCTTAAGCTTAGGGAGCCCATGGCCTGGGGCGCCCCAGCCATAGGCTTAGGGAACCCATGGCTTGGGACGCCCCAGCCCTTCGGCTTAGGGAGCCCCAATCCTGGGGCGTCCCAGCCCTTAGACTTTGGGAGACCCAGGCATGGTAAGCCCCAGCCCTTAGGTTTAGGGAGCCCCTGGCCTGGGGCGCCCCAGCCCTTAGGCTTTGGGAGCCCAATGCGTGGGGCGCCCCAGCCCTTAGGCATTGGGAGCCCCAGGCCTGGGGCGCTCCAGCCCTTAGGCTTAGGGAGCCCCTGGCCTGGGGCGCCCCAGCCCTTAGGCTTTGGGAGCCTAAGGCCTGGGGCGCCCCAGCACTTAGGCTTAGGGAGGCCCAGGCCTGGGGCGCACCAGCCCTAAGGCTTAGGAGCCCCAGGCCTGGGGCGTCCCAGCCCTTAGGTTTAGGGAGCCCCAGGCCTGGGGCGCCCCAGCCCTTAGGCTTTGGTAGCCCCATGCCTGGGGCGCCACAGCCCTTAGGCTTTGGGAGCCCAAGGCCTGGGGCGCCCGAGCCCTTAGGTTTGGGTGCCCCAGGCCTGGGGCGCTCCAGCCCTTAGGCTTAAGGATCCCCAGTGCTGGGACGCACCAGCACTTAGGCTAGGGGAGCCCATGGCCTGGGGGGACCCAGCCCTTTGGGTTTGGGAGCCCCAGGCATGGTACGCCCCAGGCATGGTACACCCCAGCCCTTAGGCTTAGGGAGCCCCTGGCCTGGGGCGCCCCAGCCCTTAGGCTTTGGGAGCTCAAGGCCTGGGGCGCCCCAGCCCTTAGGCTTAGGGAGGCCCAGGCCTGGGGCGCACCAGGCCTTAGGCTTAGGGAGCCCATGGCCTGGGACGCCCCAGCCCTTCGGCTTAGGGAGCGCCAGGCCTAGGGCGCCAAAGCCCTTAGGCTTTGGGAGCCTCAGGCCTGGGGCACCCAGCCCTTAGGCTTAGGGTGCCCCAGGCCTGGGGAGACCCAGCTCTTAGGCTTTGGGAGCCCCAGGCCTAGGGCGGCTCCAGCCCTTAGGCTTAGGGAGCCCAAGGGCTGTGACGCCCCTGCCCTTAGGCTTAGGGAGCCCCAGGCCTGGGGCGCACCAGCCCTTAGGCTTAGGGAGCCCATGGCCTGGGACGCCCCAGCCCTTCGGCTTAGGGATCCCCAGGCCTGGGGCGCCACAGCCCTTAGGCTTAGCCAGCCCATGCCTGGGGCCTCCCAGCCCTTAGGTTATGGAGCCCCAGGCCTGGGGCGCCCCAGCCCTTAGGCTTAGGGAGCCCCAGGCCTGAGGGGACCCAGCACTTCGGCTTAGGGAGCCCCAGGCCTGGGGCACACCAGCCCTTAGGCTTAGGGAGCCCATGGCCTGGGACGCCCCAGCCCTTCGGCTTATGGCGCGCCAGGCCTATTGCACCCCAGCCCTTAGGCTTAGGGAGCCCATGGCCTGGGACGCCCCAGCCCTTCGGCTTAGGGCGCGCCAGGCCTTGGGAGCCCCAGCCCTGAGGCTTTGGGAGCACCAGGCCTGAGGCACTCTAGCCCTTAGGCTTAGGGAGCCCCAGGCCTGGGCGCCCCAGCCCTTAGGCTTTGGGAGCCCAAGGCCTGGGGCGTACCAGCCCTTAGGTTTAGGGAGCCCCAGGCCTTGGGCGCCCCAGCCCTTAGGCTTAGGGAGCCCAAGGGTTGCGACGCCCCTGCGCTTAGGCTTTGGGAGCCCCAGGCCTGATGCGCCCCAGCCCTTAGGCTTAGGGAGCCCCAGACCCTGGGCGCCACAGCCCTTAGGTTTAGGGAGCCCATGGCCTGGAGCGCCCCAGCCATAGGCTTAGGGAACCCATGGCTTGGGACGCCCCAGCCCTTAGTTTTTAAGAGCCCCAGGCCTGGGGTGCCCCAGCCCTTAAGCTTTGGGAACCCCAGGCCTGGGGCGCCCCAGCCCTTAGGCTCTGGGAGCCCAAGGCTTGCGACTCCCCAGCCCTTCGGCTTAGGGAGCCCCAGGCCTGAAGCCCCACAGCCCTTAGGGTTAGGGAGCCCCAGGCCTGGGGCGCCACAGCCCTTAGGCTTTGGGCGCCCCAGGCCTAGGGGGTCCCAGCCTTCGGCTTAGGGAGCCCCAGGGCTGGGGCGCCCGAGCCCTTATGCTTAGGGATCCCTGGCCTGGCGCACCAGCCCTTAGGCTTAGGGAGCCCCAGGCAATGGGTCGCCCCAGTCTTTAGGCTTTTGGAGCTCCAGCCTGGGGCACCCCAGCCCTTGGGCTTTGGGAGCCCCAGGCCTGGAATCCCCAGTCCTTAGGCTTTGGGAGCCCCAGGCCTGGGGCACCCCAGCCCTTAGGCTTTGGGAGCTTCTGGCCTGGGGCGCCCCAGCCCTTCGGCTTAGGGAGCCCCTGGCATGGGGCGTCCCAGCCTTAGGCTTTGGGAGCCACAGGCCTGGGGCGCCCCAGCCCTTAGGCTTTGGGAGCCCAAGGCCTGGGGCGCCCCAGCCCTTAGCCTTTGGGTGCCCCAAGTCTGGGGCTCTCCAGGCCTTAGGCTTATGGAGCTCCAGTGATGGGACGCACCAGCCCTTAGGCTAGGGGAGCCCATGGCCTGGGAGGCCCCAGCCCTTAGACATAGGGAGCCCCAGGCCTGGGGGGACCCAGCCCTTCGGGTTTGGGAGCCCCAGGCATGGTACACCCCAGCCCTTAGGCTTAGGGAGCCCCTGGCCTGGTGCGCCCCAGCCCTTAGGCTTTGGGAGCCCAAGGCCTGGGGCGCCCCAGCCCTTATGCTTTGGGAGCCCCAGGCCTGGGGCGCTCCAGCCCTTAGGCTTAGGGAGCCCCAGGCCTGGGGCGCACAAGCCCTTAGGCTTAGGGAGCCCATGACCTGGGACGCCCCAGCCCTTCGGCTTAGGGAGCGCCAGTGCTAGGGCGCCAAAGCCCTTAGGCTTTGGGAGCCTCAGGCCTGGGGCACCCAGCCCTTAGGCTTAGGGTGCCCCAGGCCTGGGGAGACCCAGCTCTTAGGCTTTGGGAGCCCCAGGCCTGGGGAGACCCAGCTCTTAGGCTTTGGGAGCCCCAGGCCTAGGGCGGCTCCAGCCCTTAGGCTTAGGGAGCCCAAGGGCTGTGATGCCCCTGCCCTTAGGTTTTGGGAGCCACAGGCCTGATGCGCCCCAGCCATTAGGCTTAGGGAACCCCAGGCCTGGGGCGCCACAGCCCTTAGGCTTAGCGAGCCCATGCTTGGGGCGTCCCAGCCCTTAAGTTTAGGGAGCCCCAGGCCTGGGGCGCCCCAGCCCTTAGGCTTTGGTAGCCCCAGGCTTGGGGTGCCCCAGCCCTTAGGCTTAGGGAGCTCCAAGCCTGAGGGGACCCAGCATTTCGACTTAGGGAGCCCCAGGCCTGGGGCGCATCAGCCCTTAGGCTTAGGGAGCCCATGGCCTGGGATGCCCCAACCCTTCGGCTTAGGGCACACCAGGCCTATTGCACCCCAGCCCTTAGTCTTAGGGAGCCCATGGCCTGGGACGCCCCAGCCCTTCGGCTTAGGGCGCACCAGGCCTTGGGCGCCCCAACCCTTAGGCTTAGGGAGCCCCTGGCCTGGGGCGCCCCAGCCTTAATCTATGGGAGCCCCAAGCCGGGGCTCCCCAACCCTTAGGCTTTGGGATCCCTGACCTGGGGCGCACAAGCCCTTAGGCTTTGCGAGCCCCAGGCCGGGTCGCCCCTGCCCTTAGACTCTGGGAGCCCGGGCCTGGGGCACTCCAGCCCTTAGGCTTAGGGAGCCCCAGGCCTGGGGCGCCCCAGCACTTAGGCTTTGGGAGCCCCAGGCCTGGGGCGCCCCAGCCCTTAGGCTTAGGGAACCCATGGCTTGGGATGCCCCAGCCCTTCGGCTTAGGGAGTCCCAGTCCTGGGGCGCCCCAGCCCTTAGGATTTGGGAGCCACAGGCATGGTACGCACCAGCCCTTAGGTTAGGGAGCCCCAGGCGTGGGGCGCCCCAACCCTTAGGCTTTGGGAGCCCCAGGCATGGTACGCCCCAACACTTAGGCTTAAGGAGCCCCTGGCCTTGGGCGCCACAGCCCTTAGGCTTTGAGAGCCCCAGGCCTGGGGCACCCCAGCCCTTAGGCTTTGGGAGCCCAAGGCCTGGGGCGCCCCAGCCCTTAGGCTTTGGGTGCCACAGGCCTGGGGCGCACCAGCCCTTAGGCTTAGGGAGCCCATGGCCTGGGACGCCCCAGCCCTTCGGCTTTGGGAACCTCAGGCCTGGGGCGCCCCAGCCCTTAGGCTTAGGGAGCCCCAGGCCTGAGGGGACCCAGCACTTCGGCTTAGGGAGCCCATGGCCTGGGACGCCCCAGCCCTTCGGCTTAGGGCGCACCAGGCCTATTGCACCCCAGCCCTTAGGCTTTGGGAGCCCATGGCCTGGGACGCCCCAGACCTTCGGCTTAGGGCACGCCAGGCCTTGGGAGCCCCAGCCCTTAGGCTTTGGGAGCACCAGGCCTGGGGCACACCAGCCCTTAGGCTTAGGGAGCCCCAGGCCTGGGGCGCCCCAGCCCTTAGGCTTTGGGAGCCCAAGGCCTGGGGCGTCCCAGCCATTAGGTTTAGGGAGCCCCAGGCCTGGGGCGCCCCAGCCCTTAGGCTTAGGGAGCCCAAGGGTTGCGACGCCCCTGCGCTTAGGCTTTGGGAGCCCCAGGCCTGATGCGCCACAGCCCTTAGGCTTAGGGAGCCCCAGGCCCTGGGCGCCACAGCCCTTAGGTTTAGGGAGCCCATGGCCTGGAGCGCCCCAGCCATAGGCTTAGGGAACCCATGGCTTGGGACGCCCCAGCCCTTCGGCTTAGGGAGCCCCTGGCCTGGGGCGCCCCTGCCCTTAGGCTTCGGGAGCCCCAGGCCTGGTGTGCCCCACCTCTTAGGCTTTGGGAGCCCCTGGCCTGGGGAGCCCCAGCCCTTCGGCTTAGGGAGCCCCTGGCATGGGGCGTCCCAGCCTTAGGCTTTGGGAGCCACAGGCCTGGGGCGCCCCAGCCCTAAGGCTTTGGGAGCCCAAGGCCTGGGACGCCCCAGCCCTTCGGCTTTGGGCGCGCCAGGCCTATTGCACCCCAGCCCTTAGGCTTAGGGAGCCCATGGCCTGGGACGCCCCAGCCCTTCGGCTTAGGGCGCGCCAGTCCTTGGGAGCCCCAGCCCTTAAGCTTTGGGAGCACCAGGCCTGGGGCACTCCAGCCCTTAGGCTTAGGGAGCCCCAGGCCTGGGGCGCCCCAGCCCTTAGGCTTTGGGAGCCCCAGGCCTAGGGTGGCTCCAGCCCCTGCCCTTAGGCTTTGGGAGCCCCTGGCCTGATGCGCCCCACCCCTTAGGCTTAGGAGCACCAGGCCTGGGGCGCCACAGCCCTTAGGGTTGGCGAGCCCATGCCTGGGGCGTCCCAGCCCTTAAGATTAGGGAGCCCAGGCCTGGGGTGCCCCAGCACTTAGGCTTAGGGAGCCCCAGGCCTGAGGGGACCCAGCCCTTAGGCTTAGGGAGCCCCAGGCCCTGGGCGCCACAGCCCTTAGGCTTAGGGAGCCCATGGCCTGGGACGCCCCATCCCTTCGGCTTAGTGAGCCCCATCCTGGGGCGTCCCAGCCCTTAGGCTTAGGGCGCCCCAGGCCTGGGGCGCCCCAGCCCTTAGGCTTAGGGAAACCATGGCTTGGGACGCCCTAGCCCTTCAGCTTAGGGAGCCCCAGTCCTGGGTCGCCCCAGCCTATAGGCTTTGGGAGCCCCAGGCATGGTACGCCCCAGCCCTTAAGTTAGGGAGCCCCAGGCCAGGGGCTCCATAGCCCTTAGGCTTCGGGTGCCCCAGGCATGGGGCGCCCCAGCAATTAGGCTTAGGGAGCCCATGGCCTGGGACGCCCCAGCCCTTCGGGTCGGGCGTGCCAGGCCTAGGGCGCCCCAGCCCTTAGGCTTTGGGAGCCCCGGGCCTGGGGCGCTCCAACCCTAAGGCTTAGGGAGCCCCAGGCCTGGAGCGCCCCAGCCCTTAGGCTTAGGGAGCCCAATGCTTGCGACACCCCAGCCCTTCGGCTTAGGGAGCCCCAGGCCTGAAGAACCTCAGCCCTAAGGCTTAGGGAGCCCCTGGCCTGGGGCGCCCCAGCCCTTAGGCTTTGGGAGCCCCAGGCCTGGGTCGCCCCACCCCTTAGGCTTTGGAAACCCCTGGCCTGGGGCGCCCCAGCCCTTAGGCTTTGGGAGCCCAAGGCCTGGGGCGCCCCAGCCCTTAGGCTTTGGAAGCCCCAGGCATGGGGCGCCCCAGCCCTTAGGCTTTGGTATCCCCAGGCCTGGGGCCCTCCAGCCCTAAGGTTTAGGGAGCCCCAGGCCTGGGTCGCCCCAGCCTTTAGGCTTTTGGAGCTCCAGCCTTGGGGCACCCCACCCCTTGGGCTTTGGGAGCCCCAGGCCTGGGGCGCCCTACCCTTAGGCTTTGGGAGCCCAAGGCATGGTACGCCCCAGCACTTAGGCTTTGGGAGCCCCAGGACTGGGGCACCCCAGCCCTTAGGCTTTGGGAGCTTCTGGCCTGGGGCGCCTCAGCCTCTCGGCTTAGGGATCCCCAGGCCTGGGGCTTCCCAGCCTTAGGCTTAGGGTGCCCCAGGTCTGGGGAGCCCCAGCCCTTAAGCTTAGGGAGCCCATGGCCTGGGACGACCCAGCCCTTAGGCTTTGGTAGCCCCAAGCCTGGGGTGCCCCAGCCCTTTGGCTTTGGGAGCTCCAGGCCTGGGACGCTCCTGCCCTTAGGCTTAGGGAGCCACACTCCTGGGGCGCCACAGCCCTTAAGCTTAGGGAGCCCCAGGCCTGGGACGCCCCCGCCCGTCGGCTTAGGGCGGGCCAGGCCTAGGGCGCCCAAGCCCTTAGGCTTTGGGAGCCCTAGGCCTGGGCCACTCCAGCCCTTAGGCTTAGGGAGCCCCAGGCTTGGGGCGCACCAGCCCTTAGGCTTAGGGAGCCCCAGGCCTGGGGTGCCACAGCCCTTAGGCTTAGCGAGACCATGCCTGGGGCGTCCCAGCCCTTAGGTTTAGGGAGCCCCAGGCCTGGGGCTCCCCAGCCCTTAGGCTTAGGGAGCCCAAGGGTTGCGACGCCCCTGCGCTTAGACTTTGGAAGCCCCAGGCCTGATGCGCCCCAGCCCTTAGGCTTAGGGAGCCCCAGGCCCTGGGCGCCACAGCCCTTAGGCTTAGGGAGCCCATGGCCTGGGGCGCCCCAGCCATAGGCTTAGGGAACCCATGGCTTGGGACGCCCCAGCCCTTCGGCTTAGGGAGCCCCAATCCTGGGGCGTCCCAGCCCTTAGACTTTGGGAGACCCAGGCATGGTAAGCCCCAGCCCTTAGGTTTAGGGAGCCCCTGGCCTGGGGCGCCCCTGCCCTTAGGCTTTGGGAGCCCCAGGCCTGGGGTGCCCCACCTCTTAGGCTTTGGGAGCCCCTGGCCTGGGGAGCCCCAGCCCTTCGGCTTAGGGAGCCCCTGGCATGGGGCGTCCCAGCCTTAGGCTTTGGGAGCCACATGCCTGGGGCGCCCCAGCCCTTAGGCTTTGGGAGCCCAAGGCCTGGGTCGCCCCAGCCCTTATACATAGGGAGCCCCAGGCCAGGGGGGACCGAGCCCTTCGGGTTTGGGAGCCCCAGGCATGGTACACCCCAGCCCATAGGCTTAGGGAGCCCCTGGCCTGGGGCGCCGCAGCCTTTAGGATTTGGGAGCCCAATGCGTGGGGCGCCCCAGCCCTTAGGCATTGGGAGCCCCAGGCCTGGGGCGCTCCAGCCCTTAGGCTTAGGGAGCCCCAGGCCTGGGGCGCACCAGCCCTTAGGTTTAGGGAGCCCATGGCCTGGTACGCCCCAGCCCTTCGGCTTAGGGAGCGCCAGGCCTAGGGCGCCAAAGCCCTTAGGCTTTTGGAGCCTCAGGCCTGGGGCGCCCAGCCCTTAGGCTTAGGGTGCCCCAGGCCTGGGGAGACCCAGCTCTTAGGCTTTGGGAGCCCCAGGCCTAGGTCGGCTCCAGCCCTTAGGCTTAGGGAGCCCAAGGGCTGTGACCCCCCTGCCCTTAGGATTTGGGAGCCCCAGCCCTGATGCGCCCCAGACATTAGGCTTAGGGAACCCCAGGCCTGGGGATCCACAGCCCTTAGGTTTAGTGAGCCCATGCCTGGGGCGTCCCAGCCCTTAGGTTTAGGGAGCCGCATGCCTGGGGAGCCCCAGCCCTTAGGCTTTGGTAGCCCAAGGCCTGGGGTGCCCCAGACCTTAGGCTTAGGGAGCCCATGGCCTGGGATGCCCCTGCTCTTCGGCTTAGGGCACACCAGGCCTATTGCACCCCAGCCCTTAGGCTTAGGGAGCCCATGGCCTGGGACGCCCCAGCCCTTCGGCTTAGGACGCGCCAGGCCTTGGGCGCCCCATCACTTAGGCTTTGGGAGCCCCAAGCCTGGGGCACCCCAGCACTTAGGCTTTGGGAGCCCCAGGCCTAGGGCGGCTCCAGCCCTTAGGCTTAGGGAGCCCAAGGGCTGTGACGCCCCTGCCCTTAGGCTTTGGGAGTCCCAGGCCTGATGCGCCCCAGCCCTTAGGCTTAGGAGCCCCAGGCCTGGGGCGTCCCAGCATTTAGGTTTAGGGAGCCCCTGGCCTGGGACTCCCCAGCCCTTCGGCTTAGGGAGCCCCTCATGGGGCGGCCCAGCCTTAGGCTTTGGGAGCCCCAGGCTTGGGGCACCCCAGCCCTTAGGCTTTGGGAGCCCAAGTCCTGGGGCACCCCAGAACTTAGGCTTTGGGTGCCCCAGGCCTGGGGCGCTCCAGCCATTAGGCTTAGGGAGCCCCAGGCCTGGGGCGTCCCAGCCCTTAGGCTTAGGGAGCCCCAGGCATGGGGCGCCACAGCCCTTAGGCTTAGGGAGCCCATGGCCTGGGACGCCCCAGACCTTCGGCAAGGGCGCGCCAGGCCTAGGGCGCCCCAGCCCTTAGGCTTTGGGAGCCCCAGGCCTGAGGCGCTCCAACCCTAAGGCTTAGGGATCCCCAGGCCGGGGCGCCCCAGCCCTTAGGCTTTGGGAGCCCAAAGCTTGCGACTCCCCAGCCCTTCGGCTTAGGGCGCGGCAGGCCTAGGGCGCCCCAGCCCTTAGGATTTGGGAGGCCCAGGCCTGGGTCGCCCCAGCCTTTAGGCTTTTGGAGCTCCATCTCTGGGGCAACCCAGCCCTTGGGCTTTGGGAGCCCCAGGCCTGAGGCACCCCAGGCCTTAGGCTTTGGGAGCCCCAGGCATGGTACGCCCAAGCCCTTAGGCTTTGGGAGCCCAAGGCCTTGGGCGTCCCAGCCCTTAGGCTTTGGGAGCCCCAGGCCTGGGGCGCTCCAGCCCTTAGGCTTAGGGAGCACCAGGCCTGGGGCGCACCAGCCCTTAGGCTTTGGAGCCCATGGCCTGGGACGCCCCAGCCCTTCGGCTTAGGGCGCGCCAGGCCTAGGGCGCCCTAGCTCTTACGCTTTGGGAGCCCCAGGCCTGGGGCGCCCCAGCCCTTAGGCTTAGGGTGCCCCAGACCGGGGCGCCCCAGCCCTTAGGCTTAGGGAGCCCAAGGGTTGCGACGCCCCTGCCCTTAGGCTTGGGAGCCCCAGGCCAGATGCGCCCCAGCCCTTAGGCTTAGGGAGCCCCAGGCTCTGGGCGCCACAGCCCTTAGGCTTAGGGAGCCCCTGGCCTGGAGTGCCCCAGTCATAGGCTTAGAGAACCCATGGCTTGGGACGCCCCAGCCCTTCGGGTTAGGGAGCCCAAGTCCTGGGGCGTCCCAGCCCTTAGGCTTTGGGAGCCCCAGGCATGGTACGCCCCAGCCCTTAGGCTTAGGGAGCCCCTGGCCTGGGGCGCCCCTGTCCTTAGGCTTTGGGAGCCCCAGGCCTGGGGCGACCCAGCACTTAGGCTTTGGGAGCCCCAGTGCTGAGGCGCACCAGCCCTTAGGCTAGGGGAGCCCATGGCCTGGGACGCCCCAGCCCTTAGACTTAGGGAGCCCCAGGCCTGGGGGGACCCAGCCCTTCAGGTTTGGTAGCCCCAGGCATGGTACACCCCAGCCCTTAGGCTTAGGGAGCCCCGGGCCTGGCGCGCCCCAGCCTTAGGCTTTGGGATCCCAAGGCCTGGGGCGCCCCAGCCCTTAGGCTTTGGGAGCCCCAGGCCTGGGGCGCTCCAGCCCTTAGGCTTAGGGAGCCCCAGGCTTGGGGCGCACCAGCCCTTAGGTTTAGGGAGCCCATGGCCTGGGATGCCCCAGCCCTTTGGCTTAGGGAGCGCCAGGCCTAGGGCGCCCCAGAACTTAGGCTTTGGGAGCCTCAGGCCTGAGGCACCCCGCCCTTAGGCTTAGGGTGCCCTAGGCCTGGGGAGACCCAGCTCTTAGGCTTTGGGAGCCCCAGGCCTAGGGCACTCCAGCTTTCAGGATTAGGGAGCCCAAGGGCTGTGACGCCCCTGCCCTTAGGCTTTGGAAACCCCAGGCCTGGGGCGCTCCAGCCCGTAGGGTTAGGGAGCCCCAAACCTGGGGCGCACCTGCCCTTAGGCTTAGGGAGCTCAGGTCCTGGGATGCCCCAGCCCTTCGGTTTAGGGCGCGCCAGGCCTTGGGCGCCCCAGCCCTTAGGCTTTGGGAGCCCCAGTCCTGGGGCGCCCCAGCCCTTAGGCTTAGGGTGCCCCAAAACTGGGGCGCCCCAGCCCTTAGGCTTTGGGAGCCCCAGGCCTGGGGCACTCCAGCCCTTAGGCTTAGGGAGCCCCAGGCCTGGGGTGCTCCAGCCCTTAGGCATTGGGAGCCCCAGGCCTGGGGCTCCCTAGCCCTTAGGCTTAGGGAGCCCAAGGGTTGCGACGCCCCTGCCCTTAGGCTTGGGAACCCCAGGCCTGATGCGCCCCAGCCCTTAGGCTTAGGGAGCCCCAGGCTCTGGGCGCCACAGCCCTTAGGCTTAGGGAGCCCATGGCCTGGGGCGCCCCAGCCATAGGCTTAGGGAACCCATGGCTAGGGACGCCCCAGCCCTTCGGCTTAGGGAGCACCAGTCCTGGGGCGTCCCAGCCCTTAGGCTTAGGGAGACCCTGGCCTGGGGCGCCCCTGCCCTTAGGCTTTGGGAGCCCCAGGCCTGGGGCGCCCCAGCCCTTCGGCTTTGGGAGCCCCAGTGCTGGGGCGCACCAGCCCTTAGGCTAGGGGAGCTCATGGCCTGGGACGCCCCAGCCCTTAGACTTAGGGAGCACCAGGCCTAGGGCGCCCCAGCCCTTAGGCTTAGGGTGCCCCAGGCCTGGGGAGACCCAGCTCTTAGGCTGTGGGAGCCCCAGGCCTAGGGCACTCCAGCTTTTAGGCTTAGGGAACCCAAGGGCTGTGACGCCCCTCCCCTTAGGCTTTGGGAGCCCAAGGCTTTGGGCGCCCCAACCCTTAGGCTTTGGGAGCCCCAGGCCTGGGGCGCTGTAGCCCTTAGGCTTAAGGAGCCCCAGGCCTGGGGCGCACCAGCCCTTAGGCTTAGGGAGCCCATGGCCTGGGACGCCCCAGACCTTCGGCAAGGGCGCGCCAGGCCTAGGGCGCCCCAGCCCTTAGTCTTTGCGAGCCCAAAGCCTGGGGTGCCCCAGCCCTTAGGCTTAGGGAGCCCATGGCCTGGGATGCCCCAGCCTTCCGGCTAGGGTTCGCCAGGCCTAGGGATCCCTAGCCCTTGGGCTTTGGGAGCCCCAGGCCTGAGGCGCTCCAGCCCTAAGGCTTAGGGAGCCCCAGGCCTGGGGTGCCGCAGCCCTTAGGCTTAGGGAGCCCCAGGCATGGTACGCCCAAGCCCTTAGGCTTTGGGAGCCCAAGGCCTTGGGCGTCCCAGCCCTTAGGCTTTGGGAGCCCCAGGCCTGGGGCGCTCCAGCCCTTAGGCTTAGGGAGCCCCAGGCCTGGGGCGCACCAGCCCTTAGGCTTTGGAGCCCATGGCCTGGGACGCCCCAGCCCTTCGGCTTAGGGCGCGCCAGGCCTAGGGCGCCCTAGCTCTTACGCTTTGGGAGCCCCAGGCCTGGGGCGCCCCAGCCCTTAGGCTTAGGGTGCCCCAGACCGGGGCGCCCCAGCCCTTAGGCTTAGGGAGCCCAAGGGTTGCGACGCCCCTGCCCTTAGGCTTGGGAGCCCCAGGCCAGATGCTCCCCAGCCCTTAGGCTTAGGGAGCCCCAGGCTCTGGGCGCCACAGCCCTTAGGCTTAGGGAGCCCCTGGCCTGGAGTGCCCCAGTCATAGGCTTAGAGAACCCATGGCTTGGGACGCCCCAGCCCTTCGGGTTAGGGAGCCCAAGTCCTGGGGCGTCCCAGCCCTTAGGCTTTGGGAGCCCCAGGCATGGTACGCCCCAGCCCTTAGGCTTAGGGAGCCCCTGGCCTGGGGCGCCCCTGTCCTTAGGCTTTGGGAGCCCCAGGCCTGGGGCGACCCAGCACTTAGGCTTTGGGAGCCCCAGTGCTGAGGCGCACCAGCCCTTAGGCTAGGGGAGCCCATGGCCTGGGACGCCCCAGCCCTTAGACTTAGGGAGCCCCAGGCCTGGGGGGACCCAGCCCTTCAGGTTTGGTAGCCCCGGGCATGGTACACCCCAGCCCTTAGGCTTAGGGAGCCCCGGGCCTGGCGTGCCCCAGCCTTAGGCTTTGGGATCCCAAGGCCTGGGGCGCCCCAGCCCTTAGGCTTTGGGAGCCCCAGGCCTGGGGCGCTCCAGCCCTTAGGCTTAGGGAGCCCCAGGCTTGGGGCGCACCAGCCCTTAGGTTTAGGGAGCCCATGGCCTGGGATGCCCCAGCCCTTTGGCTTAGGGAGCGCCAGGCCTAGGGCGCCCCAGAACTTAGGCTTTGGGAGCCTCAGGCCTGAGGCACCCCGCCCTTAGGCTTAGGGTGCCCTAGGCCTGGGGAGACCCAGCTCTTAGGCTTTGGGAGCCCCAGGCCTAGGGCACTCCAGCTTTCAGGATTAGGGAGCCCAAGGGCTGTGACGCCCCTGCCCTTAGGCTTTGGAAACCCCAGGCCTGGGGCGCTCCAGCCCGTAGGGTTAGGGAGCCCCAAACCTGGGGTGCACCTGCCCTTAGGCTTAGGGAGCTCAGGGCCTGGGATGCCCCAGCCCTTCGGTTTAGGGCGCGCCAGGCCTTGGGCGCCCCAGCCCTTAGGCTTTGGGAGCCCCAGTCCTGGGGCGCCCCAGCCCTTAGGCTTAGGGTGCCCCAAAACTGGGGCGCCCCAGCCCTTAGGCTTTGGGAGCCCCAGGCCTGGGGCACTCCAGCCCTTAGGCTTAGGGAGCCCCAGGCCTGGGGTGCTCCAGCCCTTAGGCATTGGGAGCCCCAGGCCTGGGGCTCCCTAGCCCTTAGGCTTAGGGAGCCCAAGGGTTGCGACGCCCCTGCCCTTAGGCTTGGGAACCCCAGGCCTGATGCGCCCCAGCCCTTAGGCTTAGGGAGCCCCAGGCTCTGGGCGCCACAGCCCTTAGGCTTAGGGAGCCCATGGCCTGGGGCGCCCCAGCCATAGGCTTAGGGAACCCATGGCTAGGGACGCCCCAGCCCTTCGGCTTAGGGAGCACCAGTCCTGGGGCGTCCCAGCCCTTAGGCTTAGGGAGACCCTGGCCTGGGGCGCCCCTGTCCTTAGGCTTTGGGAGCCCCAGGCCTGGGGCGCCCCAGCCCTTCGGCTTTGGGAGCCCCAGTGCTGGGGCGCACCAGCCCTTAGGCTAGGGGAGCTCATGGCCTGGGACGCCCCAGCCCTTAGACTTAGGGAGCACCAGGCCTAGGGCGCCCCAGCCCTTAGGCTTAGGGTGCCCCAGGCCTGGGGAGACCCAGCTCTTAGGCTGTGGGAGCCCCAGGCCTAGGGCACTCCAGCTTTTAGGCTTAGGGAACCCAAGGGCTGTGACGCCCCTCCCCTTAGGCTTTGGGAGCCCAAGGCTTTGGGCGCCCCAACCCTTAGGCTTTGGGAGCCCCAGGCCTGGGGCGCTGTAGCCCTTAGGCTTAAGGAGCCCCAGGCCTGGGGCGCACCAGCCCTTAGGCTTAGGGAGCCCATGGCCTGGGACGCCCCAGACCTTCGGCAAGGGCGCGCCAGGCCTAGGGCGCCCCAGCCCTTAGTCTTTGCGAGCCCAAATCCTGGGGTGCCCCAGCCCTTAGGCTTAGGGAGCCCATGGCCTGGGATGCCCCAGCCTTCCGGCTAGGGTGCGCCAGGCCTAGGGATCCCTAGCCCTTGGGCTTTGGGAGCCCCAGGCCTGAGGCGCTCCAGCCCTAAGGCTTAGGGAGCCCCAGGCCTGGGGTGCCGCAGCCCTTAGGCGTAGGGAGCCCCTGGCCTGGGGCGCCACAGCCCTTAGGCTTTGGGAGCCCCAGGCCTGGGGCGCCCCAGGACTTAGGTTTGGGAGCCCCTGGCCTGGGACTCCCCAGCCCTTCGGCTTAGGGAGCCCCTCATGGGGCGGCCCAGCCTTAGGCTTTGGGAGCCCCAGGATTGGGGCACCCCAGCCCTTAGGCTTTGGGAGCCCAAGTCCTGGGGCACCCCAGAACTTAGGCTTTGGGTGCCCCAGGCCTGGGGCGCTCCAGCCATTAGGCTTAGGGAGCCCCAGGCCTGGGGCGTCCCAGCCCTTAGGCTTAGGGAGCCCCAGGCATGGGGCGCCCCAGCCCTTAGGCTTAGGGAGCACATGGCCTGGGACGCCCCAGACCTTCGGCAAGGGCGCGCCAGGCCTAGGGCGCCCCAGCCCTTAGGCTTTGGGAGCCCCAGGCCTGAGGCGCTCCAACCCTAAGGCTTAGGGATCCCCAGGCCGGGGCGCCCCAGCCCTTAGGCTTTGGGAGCCCAAAGCTTGCGACTCCCCAGCCCTTCGGCTTAGGGCGCGGCAGGCCTAGGGCGCCCCAGCCCTTAGGATTTGGGAGGCCCAGGCCTGGGTCGCCCCAGCCTTTTGGCTTTGGAGCTCCATCTCTGGGGCAACCCAGCCCTTGGGCTTTGGGAGCCCCAGGCCTGAGGCACCCCAGGCCTTAGGCTTTGGGAGCCCCAGGCATGGTACGCCCAAGCCCTTAGGCTTTGGGAGCCCAAGGCCTTGGGCGTCCCAGCCCTTAGGCTTTGGGAGCCCCAGGCCTGGGGCGCTCCAGCCCTTAGGCTTAGGGAGCCCCAGGCCTGGGGCGCACCAGCCCTTAGGCTTTGGAGCCCATGGCCTGGGACGCCCCAGCCCTTCGGCTTAGGGCGCGCCAGGCCTAGGGCGCCCTAGCTCTTACGCTTTGGGAGCCCCAGGCCTGGGGCGCCCCAGCCCTTAGGCTTAGGGTGCCCCAGACCGGGGCGCCCCAGCCCTTAGGCTTAGGGAGCCCAAGGGTTGCGACGCCCCTGCCCTTAGGCTTGGGAGCCCCAGGCCAGATGCGCCCCAGCCCTTAGGCTTAGGGAGCCCCAGGCTCTGGGCGCCACAGCCCTTAGGCTTAGGGAGCCCATGGCCTGGAGTGCCCCAGTCATAGGCTTAGAGAACCCATGGCTTGGGACGCCCCAGCCCTTCGGGTTAGGGAGCACAAGTCCTGGGGCGTCCCAGCCCTTAGGCTTTGGGAGCCCCAGGCATGGTACGCCCCAGCTCTTAGGCTTAGGGAGCCCCTGGCCTGGGGCGCCCCTGTCCTTAGGCTTTGGTAGCCCCAGGCCTGGGGCGACCCAGCACTTAGGCTTTGGGAGCCCCAGTGCTGAGGCGCACCAGCCCTTAGGCTAGGGGAGCCCATGGCTTGGGACGCCCCAGCCCTTAGACTTAGGGAGCCCCAGGCCTGGGGGACCCAGCCCTTCAGGTTTGGTAGCCCCAGGCATGGTACACCCCAGCCCTTAGGCTTAGGGAGCCCCGGGCCTGGCGCGCCCCAGCCTTAGGCTTTGGGATCCCAAGGCCTGGGGCGCCCCAGCCCTTAGGCTTTGGGACCCCCAGGCCTGGGGTGCTCCAGCCCTTAGGCTTAGGGAGCCCCAGGCTTGGGGCGCACCAGCCCTTAGGTTTAGGGAGCCCATGGCCTGGGATGCCCCAGCCCTTTGGCTTAGGGAGCGCCAGGCCTAGGGCGCCCCAGAACTTAGGCTTTGGGAGCCTCAGGCCTGAGGCACCCCGCCCTTAGGCTTAGGGTGCCCTAGGCCTGGGGAGACCCAGCTCTTAGGCTTTGGGAGCCCCAGGCCTAGGGCACTCCAGCTTTCAGGCTTAGGGAGCCCAAGGGCTGTGACGCCCCTGCCCTTAGGCTTTGGACACCCCAGGCCTGGGGCGCTCCAGCCCGTAGGGTTAGGGAGCCCCAAGCCTGGGGCGCACCTGCCCTTAGGCTTAGGGAGCTCAGGGCCTGGGATGCCCCAGCCCTTCGGTTTAGGGCGCGCCAGGCCTTGGGCTCCCCAGCCCTTAGGCTTTGGGAGCCCCAGTCCTGGGGCGCCCCAGCCCTTAGGCTTAGGGTGCCCCAAAACTGGGGCGCCCCAGCCCTTAGGCTTTGGGAGCCCCAGGCCTGGGGCACTCCAGCCCTTAGGCTTAGGGAGCCCCAGGCCTGGGGCGCTCCAGCCCTTAGGCTTTGGGAGCCCAAGGGTTGCGACGCCCCTGCCCTTAGGCTTGGGAACCCCAGGCCTGATGCGCCCCAGCCCTTAGGCTTAGGGAGCCCCAGGCTCTGGTCGCCACAGCCCTTAGGCTTAGGGAGCCCATGGCCTGGGGCGCCCAAACCATAGGCTTAGGGAACCCATGGCTAGGGACGCCCCAGCCCTTCGGCTTAGGCAGCACCAGTCCTGGGGCGTCCCAGCCCTTAGGTTTAGGGAGACCCTGGCCTGGGGCGTCCCTGCCCTTAGGCTTTGGGAGCCCCAAGCCTGGGGCGCCCCAGCACTTAGGTTTTGGGAGCCCCAGGCCTGGGACGCCCCAGCACTTAGGCTTTGGAAGCCCCAGTGCTGGGGCGCACCAGCCCTTAGGCTAGGGGAGCCCATGGCCTGGGACGCCCCAGCCCTTAGACTTAGGGAGCCCCAGGCCTGAGGGGAACCAGCCCTTCGAGTTTGGGAGCCCCAGGCATGGTATACCCCAGCCCTTATGCTTAGGGAGCCCCAGGCCTGGGGCGCACCAGCCCTTAGGCTTAGGGAGCCCATGGCCTGGGACGCCCCAGCCCTTCGGCTTAGGGAGCGCCAGGCCTAGGGCACCCCAGCCCTTAGGCTTAGGGTGCCCCAGGCCTGGGGAGACCCAGCTCTTAGGCTGTGGGAGCCCCAGGCCTAGGGCACTCCAGCTTTTAGGCTTAGGGAACCCAAGGGCTGTGACGCCCCTCCCCTTAGGCTTTGGGAGCCCAAGGCTTTGGGCGCCCCAACCCTTAGGCTTTGGGAGCCCCAGGCCTGGGGCGCTCCAACCCTAAGGATTAGGGATCCCCAGGCCGGGGCGCCCCAGCCCTTAGGCTTAGGGAGCCCAAGGCTTGCGACTCCCCAGCCCTTCGGCTTAGGGAGCCTCAGGCCGGAAGCCCCCCAGCTCTAAGGCTTAGGGAGCCCCTGGCCTGGGGCGCCCCAGCCCTTAGGCTTTGGCAGCAGAAGGCCTGGGTCGCCCCAGCCCTTAGGCTTTGGGAGCCCCTGGCCCGGGGCGCCCCAGCCCTTAGGCTTTGGTAGCCCAAGGCCTGGGGCGCCCGAGCCCTTAGGTTTGGGTGCCCCAGGACTGGGGCGCTCCAGCCCTTAGGCTTAAGGAGCCCCAGTGCTGGGACGCACCAGCACTTAGGCTAGGGGAGCCCATGGCCTGGGACGCCCCAGCCCTTAGACTTAGGGAGCCCCAGGCCTGGGGGGACCCAGCCCTTTGGGTTTGGGAGCCCCAGGCATGGTACACCCCAGCCCTTAGGCTTAGGGAGCCCCTGGCCTGGGGCGCCCCAGCCCTTAGGCTTTGGGAGCCTAAGGCCTGGGGCGCCCCAGCACTTAGGCTTAGGGAGGCCCAGGCCTGGGGCGCACCAGCCCTAAGGCTTAGGAGCCCCAGGCCTGGGGCGTCCCAGCCCTTAGGTTTAGGGAGCCCCAGGCCTGGGGCGCCCCAGCCCTTAGGCTTTGGTAGCCCCATGCCTGGGGCGCCCCAGCCCTTAGGCATTGGGAGCCCAAGGCCTGGGGCTCCCGAGCCCTTAGGTTTGGGTGCCCCAGGCCTGGGGCGCTCCAGCCCTTAGGCTTAAGGATCCCCAGTGCTGGGACGCACCAGCACTTAGGCTAGGGGAGCCCATGGCCTGGGACGCCCCAGCCCTTAGACTTAGGGAGCCCCAGGCCTGGGGGGACCGAGCCCTTTGGGTTTGGGAGCCCCAGGCATGGTACACCCCAGCCCTTAGGCTTAGGGAGCCCCTGGCCTGGGGCGCCCCAGCCCTTAGGCTTTGGGAGCTCAAGGCCTGGGGCGCCCCAGCCCTTAGGCTTAGGGAGGCCCAGGCCTGGGGCGCACCAGCCCTTAGGCTTAGGGAGCCCATGGCCTGGGACGCCCCAGCCCTTCGGCTTAGGGAGCGCTAGGCCTAGGGGGCCAAAGCCCTTAGGCTTTGGGAGCCTCAGGCCTGGGGCACCCAGCCCTTAGGCTTAGGGTGCCCCAGGCCTGGGGAGACCCAGCTCTTAGGCTTTGGGAGCCCCAGGCCTAGGGCGGCTCCAGCCCTTAGGCTTAGGGAGCCCAAGGGCTGTGACGCCCCTGCCCTTAGGCTTAGGGAGCCCCAGGCCTGGGGCGCACCAGCCCTTAGGCTTAGGGAGCCCATGGCCTGGGACGCCCCAGCCCTTCGGCTTAGGGATCCCCAGGCCTGGGGCGCCACAGCCCTTAGGCTTAGCCAGCCCATGCCTGGGGCCTCCCAGCCCTTAGGTTTAGGGAGCCCCAGGCCTGGGGCGCCCCAGCCCTTAGGCTTAGGGAGCCCCAGGCCTGAGGGGACCCAGCACTTCGGCTTAGGGAGCCCCAGGCCTGGGGCACACCAGCCCTTAGGCTTAGGGAGCCCATGGCCTGGGACGCCCCAGCCCTTCGGCTTATGGCGCGCCAGGCCTATTGCACCCCAGCCCTTAGGCTTAGGGAGCCCATGGCCTGGGACGCCCCAGCCCTTCGGCTTAGGGCGCGCCAGGCCTTGGGAGCCCCAGCCCTTAGGCTTTGGGAGCACCATGCCTGAGGCACTCCAGCCCTTAGGCTTAGGGAGTCCCAGGCCTGGGCGCCCCAGCCCTTAGGCTTTGGGAGCCCAAGGCCTGGGGCGTCCCAGCCCTTAGGTTTAGGGAGCCCCAGGCTTGGGGCGCCCCAGCCCTTAGGCTTAGGGAGCCCAAGGGTTGCGACGCCCCTGCGCTTAGGCTTTGGGAGCCCCAGGCCTGATGCGCCCCAGCCCTTAGGCTTAGGGAGCCCCAGGCCCTGGGCGCCACAGCCCTTAGGTTTAGGGAGCCCATGGCCTGGAGCGCCCCAGCCATAGGCTTAGGGAACCCATGGCTTGGGACGCCCCAGCCCTTAGTTTTTAAGAGCCCCAGGCCTGGGGTGCCCCAGCCCTTAAGCTTTGGGAACCCCAGGCCTGGGGCGCCCCAGCCCTTAGGCTTAGGGAGGCCCAGGCCTGGGGCGCACCAGCCCTTAGGCTTAGGGAGCCCATGGCCTGGGACTCCCCAGCCCTTCGGCTTTTGGTACCTCAGGGCTGGGGCGCCCCAGCCCTTAGGCTTAGGGAGCCCCAGGCCTGAGGGGACCCAGCACTTCGGCTTAGGGAGCCCATGGCCTGGGACGCCCCAGCCCTTCGGCTTAGGGCGCACCAGGCCTATTGCACCCCAGCCCTTAGGCTTTGGGAGCCCATGGCCTGGGACGCCCCAGACCTTCGGCTTAGGGCACGCCAGGCCTTGGGAGCCCCAGCCCTTAGGCTTTGGGAGCACCAGGCCTGGGGCACACCACCCCTTAGGCTTAGGGAGCCCCAGGCCTGGGGCGCCCCAGCCCTTAGGCTTTGGGAGCCCAAGGCCTGGGGCGTCCCAGCCATTAGGTTTAGGGAGCCCCAGGCCTGGGGCGCCCCAGCCCTTAGGCTTAGGGAGCCCAAGGGTTGCGACGCCCCTGCGCTTAGGCTTTGGGAGCCCCAGGCCTGATGCGCCACAGCCCTTAGGCTTAGGGAGCCCCAGGCCCTGGGCGCCACAGCCCTTAGGTTTAGGGAGCCCATGGCCTGGAGCGCCCCAGCCATAGGCTTAGGGAACCCATGGCTTGGGACGCCCCAGCCCTTCGGCTTAGGGAGCCCCTGGCCTGGGTCGCCCCTGCCCTTATGCTTCGGGAGCCCCAGGCCTGGTGTGCCCCACCTCTTAGGCTTTGGGAGCCCCTGGCCTGGGGAGCCCCAGCCCTTCGGCTTAGGGAGCCCCTGGCATGGGGCGTCCCAGCATTAGGCTTTGGGAGCCACAGGCCTGGGGCGCCCCAGCCCTAAGGCTTTGGGAGCCCAAGGCCTGGGACGCCCCAGCCCTTCGGCTTTGGGCGCGCCAGGCCTATTGCACCCCAGCCCTTAGGCTTAGGGAGCCCATGGCCTGGGACGCCCCAGCCCTTCGGCTTAGGGCGCGCCAGTCCTTGGGAGCCCCAGCCCTTAAGCTTTGGGAGCACCAGGCCTGGGGCACTCCAGCCCTTAGGCTTAGGGAGCCCCAGGCCTGGGGCGCCCCAGCCCTTAGGCTTTGGGAGCCCCAGGCCTAGGGCGGCTCCAGCCCCTGCCCTTAGGCTTTGGGAGCCCCTGGCCTGATGCGCCCCACCCCTTAGGCTTAGGAGCACCAGGCCTGGGGCGCCACAGCCCTTAGGCTTGGCGAGCCCATGCCTGGGGCGTCCCAGCCCTTAAGATTAGGGAGCCCAGGCCTGGGGCGCCCCTGCCCTTAGGCTTTGGTAGCCCCAGGCCTGGGGTGCCCCAGCACTTAGGCTTAGGAAGCCCCAGGCCTGAGGGGACCCAGCCTTAGGCTTAGGGAGCCCCAGGCCCTGGGCGCCACAGCCCTTAGGCTTAGGGAGCCCATGGCCTGGGACGCCCCATCCCTTCGGCTTAGTGAGCCCCATCCTGGGGCGTCCCAGCCCTTAGGCTTAGGGGGCCCCAGGCCTGGGGCGCCCCAGCCCTTAGGCTTAGGGAAACCATGGCTTGGGACGCCCTAGCCCTTCAGCTTAGGGAGCCCCAGTCCTGGGTCGCCCCAGCCTATAGGCTTTGGGAGCCCCAGGCATGGTACGCCCCAGCCCTTAAGTTAGGGAGCCCCAGGCCAGGGGCTCCATAGCCCTTAGGCTTCGGGTGCCCCAGGCATGGGGCGCCCCAGCAATTAGGCTTAGGGAGCCCATGGCCTGGGACGCCCCAGCCCTTCGGCTCGGGCGTGCCAGGCCTAGGGCGCCCCAGCCCTTAGGCTTTGGGAGCCCCGGGCCTGGGGCGCTCCAACCCTAAGGCTTAGGGAGCCCCAGGCCTGGAGCGCCCCAGCCCTTAGGCTTAGGGAGCCCAATGCTTGCGACACCCCAGCCCTTCGGCTTAGGGAGCCCCAGGCCTGAAGAACCTCAGCCCTAAGGCTTAGGGAGCCCCTGGCCTGGGGCGCCCCAGCCCTTAGGCTTTGGGAGCCCCAGGCCTGGGTCGCCCCACCCCTTAGGCTTTGGAAACCCCTGGCCTGGGGCGCCCCAGCCCTTAGGCTTTGGGAGCCCAAGGCCTGGGGCGCCCCAGCCCTTAGGCTTTGGAAGCCCCAGGCATGGGGCGCCCCAGCCCTTAGGCTTTGGTATCCCCAGGCCTGGGGCCCTCCAGCCCTAAGGTTTAGGGAGCCCCAGGCCTGGGTCGCCCCAGCCTTTAGGCTTTTGGAGCTCCAGCCTTGGGGCACCCCACCCCTTGGGCTTTGGGAGCCCCAGGCCTGGGGCGCCCTACCCTTAGGCTTTGGGAGCCCAAGGCATGGTACGCCCCAGCACTTAGGCTTTGGGAGCCCCAGGACTGGGGCACCCCAGCCCTTAGGCTTTGGGAGCTTCTGGCCTGGGGCGCCTCAGCCTCTCGGCTTAGGGATCCCCAGGCCTGGGGCTTCCCAGCCTTAGGCTTAGGGTGCCCCAGGTCTGGGGAGCCCCAGCCCTTAAGCTTAGGGAGCCCATGGCCTGGGACGACCCAGCCCTTAGGCTTTGGTAGCCCCAAGCCTGGGGTGCCCCAGCCCTTAGGCTTTGGGAGCCCAAGGCCTGGGGCGCCCCAGCTCTTTGGCTTTGGGAGCTCCAGGCCTGGGACGCTCCTGCCCTTAGGCTTAGGGAGCCACACTCCTGGGGCGCCACAGCCCTTAAGCTTAGGGAGCCCCAGGCCTGGGACGCCCCCGCCCGTCGGCTTAGGGCGGGCCAGGCCTAGGGCGCCCAAGCCCTTAGGCTTTGGGAGCCCTAGGCCTGGGCCACTCCAGCCCTTAGGCTTAGGGAGCCCCAGGCTTGGGGCGCACCAGCCCTTAGGCTTAGGGAGCCCCAGGCCTGGGGTGCCACAGCCCTTAGGCTTAGCGAGACCATGCCTGGGGCGTCACAGCCCTTAGGTTTAGGGAGCCCCAGGCTGGGGCTCCCCAGCCCTTAGGCTTAGGGAGCCCAAGGGTTGCGACGCCCCTGCGCTTAGACTTTGGAAGCCCCAGGCCTGATGCGCCCCAGCCCTTAGGCTTAGGGAGCCCCAGGCCCTGGGCGCCACAGCCCTTAGGTTTAGGGAGCCCATGGCCTGGGGCGCCCCAGCCATAGGCTTAGGGAACCCATGGCTTGGGACGCCCCAGCCCTTCGGCTTAGGGAGCCCCAATCCTGGGGCGTCCCAGCCCTTAGACTTTGGGAGACCCAGGCATGGTAAGCCCCAGCCCTTAGGTTTAGGGAGCCCCTGGCCTGGGGCGCCCCTGCCCTTAGGCTTTGGGAGCCCCAGGCCTGGGGTGCCCCACCACTTAGGCTTTGGGAGCCCCTGGCCTGGGGAGCCCCAGCCCTTCGGCTTAGGGAGCCCCTGGCATGGGGCGTCCCAGCCTTAGGCTTTGGGAGCCACATGCCTGGGGCGCCCCAGCCCTTAGGCTTTGGGAGCCCAAGACCTGGGTCGCCCCAGCCCTTATACATAGGGAGCCCCAGGCCAGGGGGGACCGAGCCCTTCGGGTTTGGGAGCCCCAGGCATGGTACACCCCAGCCCATAGGCTTAGGGAGCCCCTGGCCTGGGGCGCCCCAGCCTTTAGGATTTGGGAGCCCAATGCGTGGGGCGCCCCAGCCCTTAGGCATTGGGAGCCCCAGGCCTGGGGCGCTCCAGCCCTTAGGCTTAGGGAGCCCCAGGCCTGGGGCGCACCAGCCCTTAGGTTTAGGGAGCCCATGGCCTGGTACGCCCCAGCCCTTCGGCTTAGGGAGCGCCAGGCCTAGGGCGCCAAAGCCCTTAGGCTTTTGGAGCCTCAGGCCTGGGGCGCCCAGCCCTTAGGCTTAGGGTGCCCCAGGCCTGGGGAGACCCAGCTCTTAGGCTTTGGGAGCCCCAGGCCTAGGTCAGCTCCAGCCCTTAGGCTTAGGGAGCCCAAGGGCTGTGACCCCCCTGCCCTTAGGATTTGGGAGCCCCAGCCCTGATGCGCCCCAGACATTAGGCTTAGGGAACCCCAGGCCTGGGGATCCACAGCCCTTAGGTTTAGTGAGCCCATGCCTGGGGCGTCCCAGCCCTTAGGGTTAGGGAGCCGCATGCCTGGGGAGCCCCAGCCCTTAGGCTTTGGTAGCCCAAGGCCTGGGGTGCCCCAGACCTTAGGCTTAGGGAGCCCATGGCCTGGGATGCCCCTGCTCTTCGGCTTAGGGCACACCAGGCCTATTGCACCCCAGCCCTTAGGCTTAGGGAGCCCATGGCCTGGGACGCCCCAGCCCTTCGGCTTAGGACGCGCCAGGCCTTGGGCGCCCCATCACTTAGGCTTTGGGAGCCCCAAGCCTGGGGCACCCCAGCACTTAGGCTTTGGGAGCCCCAGGCCTAGGGCGGCTCCAGCCCTTAGGCTTAGGGAGCCCAAGGGCTGTGACGCCCCTGCCCTTAGGCTTTGGGAGTCCCAGGCCTGATGCGCCCCAGCCCTTAGGCTTAGGAGCCCCAGGCCTGGGGCGTCCCAGCACTTAGGTTTAGGGAGCCCC